>NW_027508986.1:377500-855000 GCF_051911475.1 Siphateles boraxobius
TATTCCCAGTTATTATGTGGTGGATGTTTATATCCAGGCTATAGTTCAGTGTAATTTCTCCAGGGGAACGAGGTCACGCTGGAGAGCAAAGACACAATGTGTTTGCTTAGAAAGCGGCTACCGGTGCATGAGCGGATCTCCACGACACAGGCCTCAGATCAGTGTGTGTTTGATTCATTCTGAGTGTTTTAACAGCTGCTCGATGAGAGAAAGTCTGTGATCCAGAGAGTTTCTGTGTAAGTACCAGTGACCCTTTCTACACAAACACACACACACACACACACACACACACACACACACACACACACACACACACACACACACACACACACACACACACACACACACACACACACAGAGATTATGCTGATACGAACACACATCAACCACAGGCGTCAGTCACTAAAGATAATCAGTATTTTCTATTGCCTGTACTGGTTTAACAACTACAAGGAGGAAGACCACTATTAAAGGGTAAGTTCGGCGTTATAATTCATATAAACGCATTAAACTTTAGTTTACAAAGACGTGAAACTCACCGAGTGGTCTGGGGTGTTCACTGATATGCTCATGTGTCAGCAGCATGTGTCCAAATTTTAATCTTAACCGTTCGATTTAATCAGAAACGATCTTAAAACAGGGCTTTACTTGTAAAACGCCGAACTTACCCTTTAATAAAAAATCTACCATCCCTGCTTACAAAATTATGACTTAAAAAGTCCCCCTGTAGTCAATGATTTTATCCCTTAAAACTAATCTTAAAACTAAACAAAATTACATGTTTAAATGTTTTTTCATTTAAAATCTTTTTTCTTCATCTCTTAAAATATCTTGAATGTAACTCGACACCCTTGCCTCATTTAGTATGTGTGGTTCTATGAATATGCAAATGAGCCCCGCCTCCACTCACTCACTCAGAGATCCACTCGTTGGCGATCACACGTTGTTCTGATTGGTCAAGGTCGTGTGTGACGTCAGAAACACCAGTGATTTCAAAGCGTGTTTTTGAGACTGTCTTTGGTTCACTGCAGTTTTAAGGAGAAAATACTCAGCAATGCTGTCGACTTATGAATTTACACATGGTTTGTCTTAAAGCATATTAAAAACACCACATAGACATATAAACAACATTATAAACTGGATTTTCATCACAGTGAGACTTTAAAGATAAATGACCTTAATGACAACATACAAGTAAAAATTAAGTTACATTTTTTATATACAAAGCTGAACAATCTGTGTTTGGTTCAGGCTGGAGATGCACCAATGAAGCCTATCTGTGGCCAGTTTTTAATCAATTTAAAACCATTGCACATCAGCTATAGCATGAAACCGGGTGAAATGATTAATGTTGTTTATAAGAAATATTATATGATAGCAAAATAACCTCTGAACCCTTATTTGTTTTTTTTCTCGCTTCTCTTATAATGTTGGCCTGTTGAACGTTAAAAACTAAAGGCAGCAACTTTTTTTTTACAGTGAAATTACGAACATAACAAATGTACTTTTAAACATGTTATGCAAAAATTGTTTGTGACTTTTAATGATGCATTTGCATGATTTGTAAAATTTTTACATTTGTAACATTATATTCAACATTATATACATTATGTTCAACATAATAGTTTAATGTAATACTGACACTAAAACTCTGAAAACTTGAATATTTTCTTATTTTGGGTGAATTATACACAATACATATTGTCACTATCTACGATACACATTGTTGCAATTTTGTATTGTGATATATTGTTACACCCCTCACAGAAAGTCATTCTTTTAGCCATTAAGAAAGTTTTTTTTATTGAAAAAAAGTAAAAGAAAGTGTTTTTTTCCAAGCCATAACATGTTTTTTGTAAACAATGGCTGTATCAGAACAGCTGATTAAAGAACAAAATGACTCCAAACCAATGCATTTAATCGTCCAGTTCCGTGATGAAGCCTGTACTCCGTCAACCATATACATTTCCCAGTAAATGTGGCATAAACTGCACACAGCATGCTTTCATTTGGCAACAAAAAAAATAGCACTATAGAACAAGAACAACGTTCACCGCAACAAAACACAGTTGCCAGCGTTCCCGGGAGCTTTCAGGTCGGGCTTCACGACTCCGTTTATTTATACTGGCAGTGTGTGACCGCGCGCTAGGGGGTGTGGAGTAGCGCTGTGTGTGTGTGTGCGTGTGTGTGTGTGTGTCCTTACCCCCCCAGAAACCCATTTGGATGGAGACTTGATGGGGTTTTGACTGTTGGGGAGTCAGCCAGAGTCCAGGCCTCTTTAATGGTCTCTCCACGGAGGCACGTTCCCAGCTCTGAGGATTGGAGCAGACACACCGGCTCCTGTCTTAGGTTTGTTAGGGTTTGATATGAAGGAGAGCGTCTCATTATGCGGTCTCAGCACCTGCCCTCATCATGAGCTTCGCATCCAAACCACCACTGAACCAAATCAGATCACATGTGATTTATACCAAAAACAGGCCCTCGTCATCAAGGGAATGAGCTAATGCTGGGATTGATTGGTGGCATTCCAGGGGAAAATCGCTTTGTTTAATGGAATTGTGTTACGTATTGACTAAAAATAGACACAAATTGTATTGTAGATAGACAGGGGTGTTTCCGGAAAGCATCGTTAGCCAACTATGGTCGCAAGTTCTGTCGTTACTTCGACAAATCAGTGTTTTCGACAAATCAGTGTTTCCCGAAACCATCGTGCTAACGAACATTCGCAAACAGCATCGCAGAGTTGTGTGTTTGCAACGACAGATATTGATTGACCTGTGGTTAGAAGAAGAGTTTAGTGTTTGCATGACATGTGGACTCAATATATCCTTATCTCAAAACAAGCAAGCTGACATTCAGTGCAATCTATATCTTTTAATTAGAATACATACAAATATCATTTACGTCTTTTAGTTTGTCAGGAGATTTAAAGCACCGTTTTTGAAGAGTGCGCGTGTGAACGAGCTCTAGTGCGTAATCATCATGAACTTTTATTCCAGACTCTTAGTCCATTCAGAAGGCACAGACATAACATGCAACATACATACACGAATTAGGGCTGCAACAACTAATCGATAAAATCGATTATAATCGATTATGAAAATCGTTGTCAACGAATGTCATTATCGATTAGTTGGTCTGCTTACGTCACGGGGAGCGTTTACTGGTACGCACACAAGGTCTCTCTCCCTCAGGCGCTCTGCCGAGCGCGCGCGCTACACGGTTTGGAGCAGTCTCTTCCATAGATATCATGATGTCTATGGTCTCTTCTGTCTCTCATGCGCGCTCTTGCTTGCGCGCTCTAGATTTCGGGAGTTTGAACTAATTCGCGGGCATCAGGGAGCCGCAATCAATATGCGGGAGACTCCCGGGACTTCCGGGATGTCTGTATTTTGTCTCGAGCATCAGGTTGCGCAATCAGTTCGCTCGCAACGTAAGTGATGGATTAAAATAGCGCTACCGCAGAAATAGGTTAAATTAAAACGGTCTTTACAAAGCGAAGCACTAAATATAAAGGCAGTTAATAACAGCAGCAGTAAAATATTGTTTTTTAGTCACTGTACTCAGTGGTTTTCAGCGAATGCTTGTGCACTAATGCATAATTTCTCCTGTCCTTTACTCAAGCCTGTTAGCTTGCTGGGTAACGTAACGTTACCTCCATTCCGTTCTCTTTTTATAGCATTTGTCTACTAAGTTTTAATTGTTTTTCAAACGCGATCTACTGCGGCTCTACATTCACACAATTGTTTTCAGTCTTTCTATATTTATTTAATCAATTTATCCTTATATTATTCTTTTTTATATAAAATATATAATATATATTATATATTCTTTATCCTTATATTCCTTATATATAATTAATTTTAAATAAAAATTAAATGAATTATATATTTTAGATGTTTTTAGTTTGTTTTTAGTTCAGATATTCACATCTGAACAACATGTCTGTGTAAATTTGTTTTAACAAAAATTTTGTTAAAACATAATATGTTGGATATCATTTTTTTAACAATAATCATGTTTGTCAACTTGCCATCAGCGATTATCATTAAAAACAATGCAAATATTGATATTAGTAAAACTCAATGTGTGGCTTTTGCACTTTTTAAAGTACACTTTTACACATAAATACCCTGATTTACGGTTTTATTTAGTTATAATAAAAAAAAATCTAATTTAATTTCTATCCGATTAATCGATTAATCGAAAAAATAATCGTCCGATTAATCGATTATCAAAATAATCGTTAGTTGCAGCCCTACAACGAATACATATATATACATATACACAAAAAGATAAAAAAAAAAAAATAAAAAAAATTTGAATTTCTATAAAAGACACTTATACCAGTCTTTCCATGATGATTGGTATCGTATGGCACTAGGATTTACTAGCAGCATAACAATGGTGTTCTGGGAGTCATTCAGGCGACAAATGAATTTATAGACGAGTCTCCTCAATAATGCCTGACAGCTGCTGAACCCTGCATTACAAATCAGCTCACTTGCACTAAAGCACCTGTGTTTGTGGAGCAGTATCCTACAGTCATTATAAAAGCAACCTTAAGCTTCTGCATACTAGTCTTTTCATACTTAGTCCATAAAGGAGCTGTATACAAAGGAGTGCAATATGCTTTAAACAGGCTGATTTCGACGTCATCCGTGCACATGTGAAATTTTCTTACCATATAATATGCGACGCTGCCTGTATAAATCATCATCATCAGATAACTGATCTGTAATGTAATGACCCAGGTATTTAATTTTATTACAACACTCATCACTCATGTAAGAACGAGCCTATGATTGAATCTGGAAATAAAGTAAAATAACTGAGAAAAATTAGAAATATTCCTCAGATGCCTTGTCAGTAATTTATAGCAAAACATCTAGCGTTAATTCGATCATTAAAATAAGTTATTACTCCTCAATCTGCGTGACATCATAAACCAACGCGGTTGAACGATCAATTTGCGACAATATGGTTTCGGGAAACAGTCGTGACTAGATGATTCTTCAACGATGCGTCATAGTAGTGAACCAGCGAGTTACTGTACGGCGTTGTACGGGAAACACACTCCTGGACGAGTATTAAATTAATTAGTTAATGATCTCTGACTTTTGGCAAACAGTTCAATGACAGCTTCTTCTGTACTTAACTTATTTAATAATTGATTAACTTTACACAGTTATTGAACTGAACTGAATCAACATTGAACTGCTGATCTGAAAAATGACACTATTGTCTTTTTAAAGCTGCTTTACAGCGGAATCTGAATTTTTTTTTCTCATATTTGATGACGTTTGTATCATTGATTCTGTTATTTTCCTCTTTAATTCTGTGAAAATGCTTTGAAAAAATCTGTATAGAGTTCAACAGTTCCTGGACACTTTTTCAACGACGTTTCCCCATTCATTTCTCCTATAAGATAATTTTTAAAAAGTCTTTGTTAAAGTGTTATAAGCCATGAATCAAACTGACCAGCTACGAGGACAGTCATAACATTACGAACTTGAATTTGAAGCAAAAAAGTGCTTGAAAATCGGACAAAAATACAAAGGTACAAAACTGTGCTTAAAGGCTTTTAGTGAGGGAAAGAACTACAATCCTATGATAGATTGCAAACAGCATAATTGAAGAGGAATATTAAACTATGCATTTAAAGATGTTGATGTATATTTATATATATATAAACAATATGTTTTAATTTAATTATAAAATATGCATATAAATGTAAATATTTTGTGAGTGTGGAGAGATCGACTCGATTACGTCAATTCGAAATGCTTCACGGGAGTGGGCGGAGCTAAAGCTATTTTGGCACGTTTCACTTGTTTGGACTCTCTGATTGGTGGGATTTTCTGTACAGCATCATGGGTAATGTAGTTTTTCACCACATGGCTTCAGCGGACACAAATGCCATGATTAACATCCTCCTAGCTCACAGTAGGACTGTCTTTAAAGGTTTATAAGTTATCGTAAAGTTTTTACTTCTGGAACCCGACTATTGCACTCTTTTGTATAAAGCACTGTAGAAATAACAAAATAAAACAGTTTGAGACTTGAAATCTTCTCTGAAACTCTAGAAGAGATAGTCCACATGAGAGTTACTTATGAGAAGTCTCAATTTGATCTCCATTTGTCTTTCAATATCAATGTTTCATACATCACCAATAATAATACATATAAATGATTTAATTTGTAACTCTCTCCTCTGGGATGTTATTGTTTCTGTGTGCGAGGGCTAATAATTCACAGCCCTACATCAGAACTGAAACCCCACAAATCCTTCTCCAACAATCTGCTCTTTTGGCAGGTTTCAGACCCGAGTCTCGGCCAGATATCGCGTTTCCTCCACTGGCAGGTTCTTTGAGTGAAATATCGCTCTCCATTTCTAAAAACATTTGCATTAGAGTAATGACGGTAGCTTTGTTATTAACTTCACATCACATTCCAGAATGAGTAGGTTAAGCTATTTGGGGTTCATCTGAACTTTCTCAGTCCATGAGGAACATTTGAAAGCGTTTGACAGCTTCTGATTATGCAACACTTTCTGTCTGAAAGATGAGAACTACAAATACAAAAAACAAGTCAACAAAATGCCGAACAAAAATCAACTCCAGAAATTTTCATTATAAGGTCAGAGACAAAATTAAATGATCATGCATATTAAATAATCTTTAAATGAAAAATGTCTGCTATAAGCCCCTGTTGATCTTTTACTATTTTGTGAATCACTTTTAAAATTAAAAAAAAAAGTTTTTTGCTAAACTTATTTAGATAATCCGGAAAGTTGAGACAAGATATTTAGAGTGAGTCATCTGAACAAACAATTTTACATTCAACAATGTTGTGCAAGTTCCAATAAATGTGGTTATTATTAAAAATGATAATTTTACTGGCCTAATTTATGCTGCTGTTAGCCTGTTCTGTGTTCATATTTTTACTGAATCATTACCGTGTTTGAGATTTATGTTTTGATATGCCTCTAATTGCAACTTTTGGATTTAATATGTTTCAGGATAAATGTTTGCCTCTAGTTTTAAGAGGAAAATAATGCACATATTATGCGTAACGAGTGTAAAATTGCTTTGACAAGAATTTTAAATTCAATAGAATGCATGTTACTCATTAGATGAGGAAGTATTTAAGATGTCAGGAAAAACAATTTGAATAGATTAGTTGAGTTAAAAACATATTGACTTTAATAGGTTGCCTTATTTTTTTAAAGAGCATGAACTTGTCAATTTATTACACATAATCGTGCAAATGCATCATTAAAAGTCACAAATTGTTTTTGCATAACATGTTTAAAAGGGCATTTGTTATGTTTGTTATTTCACTGTAAAAAAAAAGTTGCTACCTTTAATTTTTAAGCGCGGTCAACTTGGATGCTAAAGTCATATCAACTTAAATTAAATTAAACTAACTTAAAAAATCACTCTTGTATAACTTACGTTAACTTATTTTGATGAGTTTTTGAAACATATGCTGTCATAACTTATTGGTTATATAATTTTTCACAGTGTTTATGATGAGATTATGCACACTGGTAAAGACGAAGCTTTGCATTTCATTACTGATCTGGATTCCAAATGAAAGCAGATTTTAAGGATGATCATTTTGATCTTTGCAGAGCTCTTACTGTACCTGTTCAAAAAGAGCCTTTATTCTATAAAGAATTCTTTATTTATTCTTTATTTTATCCTATATAGTATACGTGGTTGATAAACCGTGACGCAGGACAGCCTTGCATTGCCGCTCGGTGTCGGTGTAGGAAGCACCAGCAAAGACCTGTAATGCTTTCAGGCTGTGTAAACATGTCTCTGGAACATTGTGTTTGTTAGGTCATTCCCTTAAGCACCCTTCATCCTCACGCTGTTATTCTTTACCATCCCCTCCTCCGTTTGGGATCTACGGATCTTCTGCAACCTTTCACATATTTCCTGGGCCTCATTGTAACGGGTCGAGTCCTGCCACTGCATGCGATGAGGACTGTTTGTTAAACTTGCAGATTGATTGAGATGCACTTTTTATTTTCAAATGAGTAGTTTAATTGTTAATATGCCTCTTCATTTAGTCAATAATGTGTGAACGATAAATGCCACTCTTAAAGTCCCCCTGTAGTCGATAATTTTATCCCTTAAAACTCATGTTTGATCACCAAAATAACATATTTAAATGTTTTTTCCTTGAAAAAAATTCTTCATGCCTTAAAATATCTTGAATGTAGCTCGACACCCTTGCCTCATTTAGTATGCGTGGTTCTATGAATATGCAAATGAGCCCCGCCTCCACTCACTCACTCACTCAGAGATCCACTAGTTGACGATCACACGTTGATCTGATTGGTTACAAGGTAGTTTGTGACGTCAGAAACACCAGCGATTTCAAAGCGTGTTTTTGAGACTGTCTTTGGTTCACTGCAGTTTTAAGGAGAAAATACTCAGCAATGCTGTCGACTTATGAATTTACACATGGTTTGTGTTAAAGCATATTAAAAACACCACATAGACACATAAACAACATTAAAAGCTGGGTTTTCAACACAGGGGGACTTTAAATAATTTGTCAGAAACATCAAAGCATTGTAATTGGTCTCTAAATGTTGAGCTGTTAGTTTGAGCAGCTTGACGTGAGTTTCTGACTCAACCAATGAAAAGTAAAGGTTTTGTGTGTCTGTAAAACACATGATTGTGTGTGGTCTGACTGCTGTCAGTATGTGCTTAATAAAATACTCATATATTACGATTAGTAAGATCATATCAAACTATGACCAAAATATACTATGTAAGGTGTCAGTTTAATACAAACATCTACACACAACGAAAGTGTCCAAACTGCATATGAAATCTGTATTAAACATTAAAGTAAATGTCCCCTTAATTATGCATTAAATTAAAGGTGCAATTAAGTGAATCTTCAAATATATTAATTATTTTCCACCTTCACTGTAGGAAGTTGTTTTTTAAATTATTTTAATTAATTAGTTTTATTAATGAAATGCACGTGACAAGCAAATTAAGTCACTGTGGTATATAGGAACAGACACCAATGGTTATATTTGTATAACACCAAATATTAAATCGCGTATCGCTGATCCAAGGATCAGCATTCTCACCTGAAGTGATCCGGCAGTACAAACTATAAGCCGTAGAGACTTTAAACTTTGTGGGATGTTACTCAACCCGTCTAATAAAATTGAGGTCAGCTGACAAAAAATAATAAAAATAAGGGAATCCCTGGTTTCAGGATTTGAGCCCCTGTACTAGTTCGATAAATTTATCATTATTTTTTTATAGCAAATAAACCACACTGGATTGCAATAAAGAAGATAGAATGAAAAGGAGAAAAAACAAGCAGGTAAACAAAGACACCTCAATCAGTAAAAAAGATAAGATCATATTCTTATTATTATCATATGTTTAAGAGATTTTACAGTATGGGAAGTTAAATTTGTTCTTGTGATTTATTTCTGCAATGCAAAACAAAGCAACTGTCCATGCAATTATTTACAAGAAATCATATCACGCTTGCAGTGGCAATGTTCGGGCAGACCTGCTTTGTTTCTCTGTCTTCATTGGTTTGGATTGTGATGATGCAGGCGCCCGAATGTTGCCATAAAAAGTCTGATAAATTAAATTCCAACCTATATGTACTATGTGACAAACCTACGCAAAGGTGAAGATTACATTCATATTCTTTTTGTTGATGAATGTAATGCAAGATGAAAATGCTGATGTGGATGAACAAGTAGTCTAACGTACTTCCACCAAAATCTGAGCCTTTTTCCATTTCATACTTTTCTAGACCTACAGAGATTAAAGGCCCCCTGAAATCCAAATTTAAGCTTTTTAGCTTTTAATATGAATATGTTATGAATAAGCTGGTGTGTTTCAAAACAATGAGAAATTGGCATTAAGGAGACATAAGCATTCAAAACTTAGTCTCTTACTTCCGCAAAAAAATGGATCAGGGATTATATGACATCACCGCGGTCAGCTTCTCATCACATCTTCTGTCCAATCAAATGCTCTGTAGAATCTAAAGCTCCGCCCCCTCTGCTATAAACACCGCCTGGCCAAAGCGACCGTCCACACGGAGCAATATGTGTCAGAGATGTGTGTTCGGTTGCTCAAACGCTCGAGTTTCATTACGTTTTCCAACTGTAGGTTGGTTAAGGATGAAATGGCTAGAATTTATTCACATCTCTACTATTGAATCCAGCGTATCATCAACGCTCGGATTCGTCCCACTGAAGAGATGCGTCCCAGCTTAGGACGCCATGAGTATGCCAGTAGCATGCCTGATCTAAATCTGTTCTCATCTGTCATTTATTTAAATGGATAAACTGTTAATAAGAAAAATAGTAGTTAACTGAAATTAACATTATTTCATGGTTTTAATAATTTGTACAACATATTGCGCTGATTATTACGATAAAAATAATGACATAATTATAAACGCATTACGAATTGCTGTGAATACGGTAAGGCAGTATAAGCTCAGGTAAAGCTCAGCTAACGTTAGCACGCTCATCGGATAGCATGCTATGCTACTATCTAAGCTAACTAAAAAACACTAAGATCAGAAATATCTTTACATTTACAATCTATAGCTTCAGTTATATGCTAGTATATGAAACATATAAGTTAAAAGACATTAATGACTCGTTATAACGTAGTTCAAACGACATCTATAATAAAGTGATTTTGTCTGATTTGTAACCAGGCACTAAAGCGATTACCCATGAAACATGCTTTTGACCAATCGGATTGCTTGGATCCTAAGCTGGGACTCATATCTTCACCGCACCGTCAAGTGCGACTCGCATTCTGGGATGTAAACTAAACGCTATTGGCTATTTGAAAAGGGGGAGGAGCCATTCAATATGTCCCGCCTTCACTTCCTGTTTCAGTGGAAATTCTGTCAACGCATCAAACAAAGCTGCGCGTTCCAAGGCACTTCAGTGGGCCTTTAAAAACAATTATATTGAAGTAAACAGAAACAGAAAGTAAACACATTTTAGTATTGGAAACACAATTTCAGTTGTTCTAAGCCAGTCAGCTTAAGCTTTCCCATCATCAGTTAATCAGTAACTGGCTTTGAAAACAGCAAAGTGTTTAGTTCCACAGTTCTGTGCAGGAATCGTCAGATACTGGTGGATTGTCCGTCTTAAATCACCTATGAAAGTGTCAGGTAAGAACTGAATGAAGATCTCCACTGGCTCCGTCCCGCTCGAGGCCCCGTCAGATGCTGCGTGTGGTCTTCATGTTAAAACCACATCAAAGCGGCTTAAGCTGTTATTTGGAAGATAGAGGCAAATTTTCAAAGATGCTATAAAGACAAATGGGTCATGGAAAGGAAAAGAAGCCATAATTGCTGACATAAAAGAGGCCAGAAATAAGATAAATCACAGTGAACGTGACATTTATGATGGCAAATAGAACGTTTTTTTATCGTCAACAACTCCCTAGTGAAATATAAATACAATATATTACAATACAAAAAACAATATAAAATGTATTTGAAATACAATGCTAAGTAAACTACATTTACATATTCATGTACTTAATTTAAATACCCTGCAATTGCAATTTTAGCATACTAAATTGGTATACTTGAAGTCTGCTAAATTACTATTTTGTACTTAATGCTCTTTAGTTATCCAGAAGTAGTGCTAAAGTCCAAACAAAGATATACTTAAGTATATATGATTGTGCTAAAGTGGAACTATTGCAAGTATAGTTTAGGTACACTTTAAATATCTTGCATTTAAGACAGAGAACCACAGAGATCATACTAATAGTGATATTAAACACATTTTAGGCTTAAGAAATGTGCATTTCGCAATAAAGAAGCACTCCAAATGAAGATTAATTATAATATTTATATCAGTAAGTCTCAAGCAGTAAATATGTTAATGGAATGTAGTATTAGTATGAAATAAATATATTGTAAATGCATTTTGGTATAGTTTTTTCCACTAGGGCAGTTTCTTAAATGTATTGCTTGAAGTGAACGCCTGAACGCCCATTATTAATCAAATTCGACACGTCCCATGCGTGTTGCGTGTTTAATAAATATTTTGGCTGATTTTGATGCAAATGCAAGAAATAATAAAATATCTGCATATTCGGTCTGGGTTTAAATGAATCCATGTTACTGAACACACCCATTATAACTGTAATAAAATACATTCTCATTTTTACATTTTACGAGGTGGGATTGATTCTTGGATATTGATGTCATTCCTGAGACAATTCTGGGGATTTCCCATTTCCATGTTTCCTATTCACACACACATTTTCTTGCATTTAATTGGCGTGTTTTCTGTTTGTTACTTGCTGATGTAATACTGTGGAGAGGAATTATTTTTATGTTGCATGTGAATCGAGCTATCATTCGCCAATTACTTTTCCAGATGAGCTTAACCACAATTCCAGGAACGTTCCCTGTGCTTGTGTTCTTGTTTACTCTGTGTGTGTGTGTGTGTGTGTGTGTGTGTGTTTCTCATGAATGAAAAGCTTTGAATTGCTTTGGTAATGGAAGCCCATTGCCTGGTTATTCCAGTTACTGTGAGTTTTTTGGCTACAACAAATATTTCTCTTCTACACTTTCCCTAGTTCAGCGGTTTTTAAAGGGTTTAGCAGATATTTAGGACAGCAATTGTTTATTGTACAAAAATAATGTCTTTAAAATCAAACACTGAACTTTATTAATATATTTTTATATATTATATATTATATTATTACGTCCTGCCTGTATAATCCGCTCTTCCTTTTCTTCTTCTTCTGAATCAGTTTCTGGTTCAAAATATGGCTGAATTATATGAATTAAAACCAATATTTACACTTGCCATTGTAGCATTCAGGACAGTTGCCTGAGTGTATCAGGTAATCCGAGCTGCTGTAATTAAGTGGAGGCGGGGCTAATTTGCATATTTTAGTGACTCCTGCTTATAGGCTGTAGTCACATTTCAACCAGTATTTCTTGTGTTGCCTGACAGAAGAAGCACAAAACTATGTAAATGAGAAAAGCTTTATTGGGAATTCGGCTGTTTAAACAAACCGATGTACAAGGCTGACACAAGGAAGAAAGCAAATACGATGCAGTAATGTTATATATATATATATATATATATATATATATATATATATATATATATATATATTTATGCATTTGTCAGATGCTTCTACTTACATTGCATTTCATATTTACATTCTTATCAGTTCATGCTTTCCCTGGGAATCGAACCCATGACCTTGATGTTGCAAGCGCCAACGCTCTACTCTTTGAGTTACAGAAAAGTGTTATGAATGTGATAATTAGAACATGATGCCATTTAGCAACATTTACAGACTTTAGCTGTTTTCCATTGAGAGTATTTGACAAAAGTGGTCAATGCAAACCAAATTCATTTGATGTTTTTGAGCATGAGGTCATTTGTTGTTTTTGGGCTGATAAATTAATGGTTTGGTTGGAGATAAACATTGAAATCGACTACAAAAAAAAAAAAGAGAATATCACGTTAACACATCCCAGTTGTATTTTATGTGCATTTAACATTATTTATTCTGCTGTCTATGATCATCAGAACAGAACTGAGATCTTTTTTTGAGTTGTAAACCACCACGGATCTAACAGATCCAACTATATGAGAGTTGTTGTTTTGTTAAAACTGAGGTTTCTGGAGATGTAAAGGTACATGATAATTGTGCTGGTTTTGGGTCAGGTCCACCAGAACTAAGATAAGTCTAGATAAACACACTCATCATTGATGCCGTTCTTCTTGACCCATTCCTACATTAGACTGACACTGCTTGCGTTTGTATAACCAGGAATGGCTTTTACTGTTGACGTTGATCAAACATGTTTGGACAAACACTGGATATCTCTGACGGATCATAATTATAAAATTGATGAGAAACAAGCAAGCATTACTGAAGCAATGTGCAGTTGGTTTATTTGTAGTCTGTGTTTTTTATTTGTCTACTGTCTCTCTCCCTCACATAAACCCTCTTTGCTCGAGGGTCTACAGGTAAAAGATGCGTGTGAACGGACACTTTCATGCCTGTATGTTTGTTTATGAGTGTGTGTGTGTTTGTGCATTTATGGGCTCCTGCTCTCTTCTGTCAAGGAAAACATTTAAACTGAAATCTTGCCAACATTTAGATTAGAGACTCAGTGTTCAGTGACTGTTTTTGCACTGCTATCAATAGGATAACTGGATTTAGATTTTGTTTTTAGGCAGGCTTTGGTGCCTCGTTAAAATATCTCAGGATACGTCCACATTAATCCGGATACATTTGAAAACAAATCTTTTTCTCTATGTTCTTGCCTTCCATCCACACTGGGATGGCGTAAAAAAAAAACATGTCTAGTTTAAAAAGCTATTTTTTTGTCTCTGTACAGACTTCTGAAGGATAAAAAAAGTGGATGGTTTATTTTAATGGCGTCCCGGACCGCGTCTGAGGATTATATGTTTGTTCAGAGCATTTGACTGAGGCACAGAGTACACTCTAAAAAATGCTGGGTTGTTTTAACCCAAATTTTGGTCAAATAAGGACAAACCCAGCCGTTGGGTAACATTTTTAAATGAAATATTTGGGTTCATTCATATTTGACCCACATTTGGGTTAAAACAACCCTGCATTTATATGGAGAGTACGTAAAGAAACTTTAGTTGAAAGATGAAGCAACGACTGTAATGAATATGACAGCAGCTGCATCACAAAAAAGTTAATAATTTCAAAATGCTTTGTCTGTAAATGACAGATGTTTTATGGATAATGTTTTCACAACACTTGATACTGTTTCCTGTGCAATGAGCTTAACCAATCATAGCAGTGGAGTTTACTGACTAGTCCTTAATAATGAACAAGGGTTGAAAATAATAAATCTTTCTGCATTTATATTTTTTAATGCAAACATTATTAGTGAACCCCAAGAAACACAAAAAAATTCAAGTCATGACCACTTTTAACTTTTGCTGTAGACAAGAAATTTTTTTTCCCCCAATATATACATAAGCCCTATTCGCACGGGATTAGTACTATTTGGGGACCTCGTGTGATTTAGAAATTACCCCACCCCCCACATCTGAATTTCATGCGGCGCATTGGCACGGGATAACCGAAGCCTGTGATTTTACTCAAATTTACTGACTTATCTCCCGGATTTGACGTCAATAGGATATTGCTTGGAAATGTCTTTTCGTTATCTAGCTGTATGATATATTATGACATAAACAGAATAAAGTTCCTTACCGCATGCTGCTATACATGTCATTCATCTCCATCTAATCATTCTTTTTGTTTTTGCTCTTCTGATGATTTTCAGCTTTCACTTTCTGCAAATTGTGTAGTTGTGTATAGCGATATGACCCAGCACCCAAAATACTATTAAAACACTCCAACACAGCCTCCATTCTTCGCGAAAGATGGATAAAAAGGTGCACATGAAACAAAAACCATGAAAAATATGATATACGATCCGGCCAAATCACAGAGATGTCGATTCGCACGGGACTAATATTATCACAGGACCTCGGTGTTGGGCGAAATATAGTAGGTAATTTGCGGGGGAATTTTTACTTTACAAATTACAAACATGGCCGATTCGCACGGGATTAAGATCTCAGATCTCAGACTAGGGCTTTAGTGTTTGAGGTTTGATCACATCACTATGAGTACTAGGTCTATTACTAGTGATGATTGACTTAACAAGCACCAATAATGATCATATATATAAAATGTTCACACATTTTCCAGAAGTCACTCTTGCACCATCTCTGCTCTGGTTTGAATGTGTGTATATACGTGTGTATTTTGGCTTTCTAAATCAGGAAAAATCTAGAACGCCGATGTGTTCACTTCCCAGAAAGCTGGTTTTTCTGCCTCCTGCAGCTGCAATATAATTGAATAGGTACTATAGCACATCTATCTATTAAGCTGTCAGACTCATTGGCTAAAATCTCTTGGACTTCACTTCAAGTCCAAAAGCCACTTCCCATGGGAATTGCCTCACCATCTGTAAGCAGACTGAGTGATTTAGGGCAACATGAATGTGTGATAATTCTCAGAACAGAAGTGTTGAGTCACTGCATTCTGGCATCGTGTTCCTGCTGTTTTTGGCAACCGTTTGCGTGACTGGCGTTGGTTCGCACTACCAAAGATGACTTCCAGGCTTGTCATATGATGCCTTAAAGTTCTCTTAGGATGTTATGCGTTCAGAAATTTTAATTAAGATGAGACGATTACCAGATTTTGAACGGATTATACTGGATGGGGTGGTACATTTCATGTTTCTAGTGTAACACAATTAAGACCACAGTTTGTGCACTAGGCATGTATTTTATCATTCTTGTGCAGTCAGAGAATGATGGGACACAAAGTTTTGTGTCTAAATAAGCAGATGTGTTCTTTGATTAATGATTTAAGACTCAGCCATCAGTGTTTTCAGTTTCATAGTGTACTTCTGTCCAAAACACAACACAAATCTAAGATTAATGTCACTGCTGGGAGTAAAGGGAATCTCATGAAACTTGTCAAATGTCACTTTTAACCCCAAAATATATTTACATCATGATAGTAGCCTAAATGTTATACTGCCTTAGATGTCCACTGGTTTAAATAAAAAGTACTTTAATGCATTTATTTTCTTCTGAATTGCACATACACAATGGACAATCATATGGAAGCTTGTTTCCGCCATTGAATAAAAAAAACTAAAAAAGGTACTTGAGAATTTTTTTTCTTGCAATGGCAAGTTTATATCTTGCAATTATAGGGGTGTAACGATATCCAAACCGAACCGAAAAAACGCGATTCAGAACCCACGATACGAATCCCTGCTACCCCACCCAGCGGACATGAGGACATGAGGTCATGTGTAGCGTGTAACGAATTCAGTTTCGTAGCCTAACCGACATTAACATATAATAGCAAGCTCCGTGTTTTGTTACTTTTGATAATAAGCAAGGTGTAATCTTTCAAATTCTGTCTATTTTATCACGAAATTCAAACAATAAATGCCGTTTTGGCGCTCTTTGCTGTGGCGTGACAGATCTCTGTTCTAGCTCCTCATTTCAAGCGGCAGCGCCGAGCGCGAGTTAACGCGATCATCTCTTCCTCAGTTACAGAATAAACATGAATGGACACCTGAAGGTATGTTGAAAGATACAGTATACTTACTGAAAATCATCACAACTCATGTAATCGCTCAATCAGTGTTTCAGCAGCGGAAAGACGTCAATAAAACAGCTTTGTCACATAGCATTATATTTACCTCAGCAGGCTAGTCATCCAAATGAACTCGTGCACTAAATAAAAGCACTATATTAGCCTATATTAGGCTATATTTTACTTAACCTGTTACTGATATCTTGATTATTTAATGTATGTTTAAAATATCTTTCATGAAAATGACAGCAACTGTGAAAATGATTATATTTCAATAACGAATTAGAGTAAAAACACAAGTTAATGCAAAAACTGCCTTATGTAACATGTTTTCATGCAATGTGTTGGGTGTTGATTATTATATCTAAAAAATAAATAGCATCTGAATTTAGGTTAAAAGTCTAGGCTCTTTTGTTAACTTTTAATGTTATAGCAATGTGCGGGCTCCTTATATAGTTTACAGCATTAGCAGATCTTTTTTTTTATCCTTGCGAAACGTTTAATTGTAATTTAATTAATTTAAAGACAAAGACACAATTTTTTATTGAACCACCGTTTAAAAAAACAAAAGCAATTTTAGCTTTCTAAACCCCACCCAACCGAACCGAACCGAGACGTCGAAACCGTGGGAAGAACCGAACCGTCAGTTTTGTGTATCGTTACAGCCCTATGCAATTATGAGGAACAAAGTCAGACTTGCCAGATATAAACTTTCAATTGCAAGAAATAAGTTGCAATTACCTTTTTTATTTTTTATTCTGTGGTGGAAACAAGATTCCATATGGAAGCTTGTTTTCACCATGGAATAAAAAAGGTAATTAATACTTTTTCTCTCACAATTGCCAGTTTATATCTCGCAATTTTGAGGGGGTGAAGAAATATATAAAATTGCAATTGTGAGAGAAAAAAAGTCAGAATTGAGTTTATATATTTTTTTCTTAGATATTCTCAATTGTGAAGGAAAAACTCACCATTACCTTTTTTATTTTTTATTCCATGATGGCTTCCATACAATGACCACCAACAGTAATGACAAATATAAATTGTCCAGCTGTAATTGTTGTGAATTTCTTTATTTTGAGGTGAATTATGACTTTCCTGTTTCCTGTAGCTCAAACAGTAGAGTGTTGGCGCTTGTAACGCCAAGGTCATGGGTTCGATCCCCAGGGAAAGTAAGATTTGATAAGAATGTAAATGTGTACTCTGAAATGCAATGTAAGTCACTTTGGATAAAAGCGTCTGCCAAATCCATAATTGTAAATCATTTCAATGAGCTCATTATTTCTGCCTTAAATTATTACACTGTTTAAATTAATATTTTTGAACAAAATGTCTGAACTAAAGTTGGAACTAGATTTCTGAAATACATAACTTAGACAGTTACGTCTGATAACAGATCACTCTAAATTGTAATGTGGACTCTTTCTTATTGAATTGATGCGTATTGTGAAAAGCGATATGACCGTGGCGTGTTTCCGTGAGGTCAAAACAGAGGTGAGAACATCTGATGGCACAATGTGTGTTTCAGAGAGACTGAACCCGCAGCACATCCCGAGGCCACAGAAGGGGCCGTCCTGAAGAAAGAGCGTGTGGTTTATCAGAAAGACATGTCCCGTGTGAGTGCGATTGCGTGTGTGGTTGGCAGTAAATCAGGGGCATGTACTGTGGTTCCCTGCATGGCCCATAACAGCCCTGGCCCTCGTCCAGAACGCTGCGGTGTCAGGACCGGAAGAGAGAGAGGAAAGCAGTGTGTGTCTGCTATGAATTACCCAGTGTAAATGTAAGACTCCCTGTGAGACTCCCCTCGCGCGCAGCTTTGCACGTTCATGCATGTGGTTAGTTACACTGGATGCTTTTGGACGCCTTCACCTCTGCTGCGGAAAAGTAAATTAGCAAATGCATTTCGATTTCTAATTTAGATGCTCTACAAACTGTTTTATTAACATATGTGTTTTTGTAAGAACGGCAAACTACCATTTCTGGCCAAGGATGACTGGTTTGGAGTAACCTAGTAAGCAGCATGAATGGAAATATTCAAAGTCATGAAATACACAATGTTAGTGTCAACAGTGCATTTTATTTACAATGATAAAAAGGATTTTAGTCACGTTTGATAAAAGTTACAGGTTTATGTAGAACTTACACAGAACAAACAACTGAGTGAAAAGCGCATTGCTTTTTTTGTATTGTCTTATATTTGCTAAAAACAATACAATTTGATTGCTCTTTTAATGTTTTATACACACACACACACACACACACACACACACACACACACACACACACACACACACACACACACACACACGTATGTATATAAACACACACATTTGTTTTTTTTGCAGCTTGAAAAAAATACATGTAGTTTGCAATGTTCAAAAGTGTTTTCGAAGGTAGCGCGTATATATAGCTAATGCATTTTAGTGCACACCCCTGTACACACATTGTCTTAAAGAACTATTTTTTCCTTTTGCTTTCAAAACATTTACATTCAGTCATACTATTATCTACAATTTTTTTTAAAAGTGAAGTATATAGTTAACTTTATTTATGATCTAAAATTTCATATTGCTTTCATAACATGTTAAATATGAAGCACATACCTGATTCTGCATAGTGTATTATATCAGAGACAGTGGGTTTGAAAAGCACACACACTCATTTATGCTCCACTGAATGCGTTTCCTCTGGATCTGGCAGATATTTTATAATCAAATGGCTTCAGTGTTAAACCATAAGAGCAGTTTAAACTCAAGTCCTGTGATGGGTCGTTCGTGAAAGTCAGTCGGTGGAGCAACATGGCAGCGATCAGGAAAACTTCGACTTTTGCAATCTGATCTCCAATGCATCTTCTCTTCCCGATGGAGAAGATCATCACGCTGTTGGTCAGGTCTTTATCCAGCGCTCCGCTGTCGTCCAGGAATCTCGACGGGTTGAAGACGTGAGGATCGTTCCACTTCTGAGGGTCGTGGTTGACGGACCACTGGTTGATGAACACCACGGTGTCTTTAGGGATGTGGAGGCCTTCGATGGAGACGTCTGAGGTGGTGGAGTGTGGGATGGTGACGGGGACGAAGCTCGTGAAGCGCATGGTTTCGTATATAAAAGCGTCCAGGTACGCAAGGTTGCTTCTGTCTTCTATTGAAGGCAGTCTATCACGACCCACTACTTTATCAATCTGCTCTTGAAGTTTGCTTTGAATCGATGGGTGTTTGACCAGTAGAAGAAGCATCCAGTTCAAGGCGGTCGAAACCGTGTCCAGACCTGCTCCGATGAGATCCGAAACCGTTCCTTCAGTGTGAGCTTCGGTCAAACCCGTTTCCGTGTCTGCGCGATCAATCACACCAATGAAAGCATCACTCATGTCTCTCGTGATCTCAGGATCGTAGCTTTCCCGGTGCTCCACCACTTTCCCTTTAACAAACGCGAAGAAGTCGTTGTTGAGGGTTTTGAAGCTCTGAAAAACACTCCTGACTGGGTTGGGAAAAGCCTGCAACCAAGGCATGACGTCTACTAGACTCCCAGCTCCGACAGTTTCTCCAAACTTGCTCACTTTTCCCAAAAGCGTCCTGAACTCTTGGTCGTCGTGTCCGTAGCGTTTCCCAAAGCAGAGAGCGCAGATGACGTTAGCCGCCGCGACTGTGAGTTCATGAGACGGATTGAAGTATTGCTCGTTTGAACTCAAGCTCAGAAACGTTTCGATCATGTCTTCCGCCTCCGCTGCGATGTGCTTCTCGAAGGATTTTTTCGTTTGGCTGTTCGCAGAAGAAAAGGCACGAATGGTGGACTGCGCGATCTTACGGTGCATCTTCCATTGTTTGCTGTAACTAGTGAACGTCATGCTAGTCCCGCCCGAAACCGACTGGAAAGACACGAAATTGGGCCGTCCGGCGAACTCAGCGCTGTGTTGAAGCAATGCCTCCCGTATCGCCGTGTCTCCGTTCAAAACCACGATGTCGCTGCTTCCCAGGCGGATCTGGTAGACGTTTCCGTACTTCTTCGCCAGGTTTGAGAAGGTGATGTGTGGCATTTGTCCGAGTTGCATGGCGTTGCCCACTAACGGCCAAGCAAACGGCCCTGGAAGCCTCTTTTTCAGAGTGAGATTCCTGACCCAAAAACAAGCCTCCAGACAGCAGAGGAAGACGAACGAGGCAACGAGGGCCGGCTGGATTTGTCCACTCCATTCCTTAAGGATGCCCTTCATCCCGAACTCTGTGTCTGACAGTGCCATGATATTCCCAAGCTCTTTTGTGTAAACTATATTAGTAGCTCTTCATCTTGAATGGCGAGTAAAGGGTTTTGGGAATTTGAGAAGCTGCTGTTGGGTTACAGGGGTTTCGCAGAGCTGCAATGTCTTTCCAGAGATGGCCAAATTAGAAGAATGCAGATTTCAGTCTTGACACTGTTATATATCTCTCGAGGAGGAGGAGTTTGGGCCACAGGTTTGTTTTCTTTCCCCCGACTCTCTCGGACTCTCCACCCATTACAGCCAGAGTCAAACGCCTGGACACACACGGCATTCCCAACAAGTATAACACTTGCATATCATATATGTCAATGGCAATGTCACTTTATTTATAAAGCGCTATTTAAAACAACAACTGTTGACCAATGTGCTGTACATAGCACAAACATAAACACAATAAAAAATAAAATAACAGACAATAAAACAGATAACATGCCACTGTATCAATGATTAAAAGCTATTTCTAACTGATAGGCCTTCAGTGTATATTGGACATTTCAGAGACTTTTGCAGTACATTAAAAATACATTTGTGAAGTTTGAACTGATAATACAATGCTGATTGTTTCAAAGCAGCTTTGCTTTAATAAAACGGGAAAATAATAACGTGAATGTTGTGAAATTGATCAATTAGGAAACAAATTAAATTGAGCTGTTCTACTGAAGACAATGGTGTCATTATTCAGCTCAACTGGGTTCAGTGTTGTTTGATTAACTGTAAGAGTATCTGAGTTCATCAGTTGTGAAATGAGTTCAGATCAACTGTAAGCAGCTCAACTGAACACAATATTGTCATTAATCAGTCACTATTGTGTTTGATTGTCGTCAGTGGATGATGTTGATAGTTTCACCTTTGTGAACTTGAGGAGAACTGACTTCAAAGATCAAACATCCACTAATTATCACCAAAACACCAATTCAAACGCATGCAGACTTTAAACATGAAGAAGAAAAGTGAACATTAGTGTAAAGAAAAGATCCTGCAGTGTTTGAGACACAAATACAGACACTTGCTTTGATATTTTCTCATCTAAAAGCTGTCTAAATACATTTTGGTGCACTGTGTGTTTGTGTGTGTGTTTGTGTGTGTGTGTGTGTGTGTGTGTGTGTGTGTGCGCGCACGAGTGAGAGAGAGTGTGTGTGTTTGTTTCTGTGTGTGTGTGTCTGTGTGTGAGAGAGAGAGTCTGTGTCTGTGAGTGAATGTGTGAGCGAAAGAGAGAGTGTGTGTGTGTGTGTGTCTGTGTGTGAGAGAGAGAGTCTGTGTCTGTGAGTGAATGTGTGAGCGAAAGAGAGAGAGAGTGTGTGTGTGTGTGTGTCTGTGTGTGAGAGAGAGAGTCTGTGTCTGTGAGTGAATGTGTGAGCGAAAGAGAGAGAGAGAGTGTGTGTGTGTGTGTGTGTGTGCGCGCACGAGTGAGAGAGAGTGTGTGTGTTTGTTTATGTGTGTGTGTGTGTGTGTGTGTGTCTGTGTGTGAGAGAGAGTCTGTGTCTTTGAGTGAATGTGTGAGCGTAAGAGAGAGTGTGTGTGTGTGAGTGCGCGCGCACGCGTGAGAGAGTGTGTGTGTGTGTGTGTGTGTGTCTGTGTGTCTGTGTGTGAGAGTAAGTGTGTGTGTGTGTGTGTGTGTGTGTGTCTGAGTGAATGTGTGAGCGTAAGAGAGAGAGAGTGTGTGTGTGTGTGTGTGTGTCTATGTGTGAGAGAAAGAGTCTGTGTCTGTGAGTGAATGTGTGAGCGTAAGAGAGAGAGAGTGTGTGTGTGTGTGTCTGTGTGTGTGAGAGAGAGTCTGTGTCTGTGAGTGAATGTGTGAGTGTAAGAGAGAGAGAGTGTGTGTATGTGTGTGTGCGCGCACACGTGAGAGAGAGAGTGTGTGTGTGTGTGTGTGTCTGTGTGCGAGAGTGTGTGTGTGTGTGTCTGTGTGTCTAAGTGAGTTTGTGAGCGTAAGAGAGAGAGAGTGTGTGTGTGTGTCTGTGTGTGTATGTGTCTATGTGTGAGAGTAAGTGTGTGTGTGTGTGTGTGTGTGTGTGTGTGTGCACGTGAGAGAGAGTGTGTGTGTGTGTGTGTGAGAGAGAGAGAGACAGTCTGTGTCTGTAAGTGAATGTGTGAGCGTAAGAGAGAGAGAGAGAGAGTGTGTGTGTGTGTGTCTATGTGTGAGAGTAAGTGTGTGTGTGTGTGTGTACTGGCGTGTGTGTATGTGTGTGTGTGTGTGTGTGTGTGTGTGTGTGGACGTGAGAGAGAGTGTGTGTGTGTCTGTGTGTGTGTGTGTGTGAGAGAGAGAGTCTGTGTCTGTAAGTGAATGTGTGAGCGTAAGAGAGAGAGAGAGAGAGTGTGTGTTTGTGTGTGTGTGTGTGTGTCTATGTGTGAGAGTAAGTGTGTGTGTGTGTGTCTATGTGTGAAAGTAAGTGTGTGTGTGTGTGTGTGTGTGTGTGTGTGTGTGTGTGTGAGTGTGTGTGTGTTTACTTGCGTGTGTATGTGTGTGTGTGTGTGTGTGTGTGTGTGTGTACACACGTGACAGAGTAAGAGAATAGCATATATTCATGCTAATTGGACGTGGACCTTCGTTTAATGATGGTTGTTGCTTTCTATATATTTTTTAAGAGAATATTTTTTATTTGTCTTGCTGTAAAGTACTGAAATGTCTGATTAAGATGAATAAAACCGTAAACCAAAAAATGCTTCTTTTTTTTACTGAATACATTGTCTAGCATAGTAAACGAGCTCTGTAAGTCTGCTCTAATTGCTGGGATTTCGTTTTGATTGGAATCCGTGATGTGATGCCAAACGAATACCAGTGAAATCAAGTCACTAGAGGAATTCAGTCTGTACTCATGAAAATTTGAGGGTTTTTTAATGCTTCAGACAAAGAACAGATACAAACAATGGAGTTAAATATGTACCGTAGCAGAGTGAGCAGCAGTTAGAGTAATGACTGTTATATAAATTTAATAAGATAATTTGACTTTAAAGCTGTGGTTTTACAGAAATATCTCAGAGCCTGCATGTAAACAGAAATATTGGCCAATAAGGAAATACAGAGACATTTGCATAAGTGAAGACAGATGCAGACAGTTCATATAATAAAACTGTCATTTAGATGCGTTTCTTGTTTGGTTTGATATGCTTGATTTATTTTTTTACTTGCATGTTTATTTGTATGTATGAAAGCATGTGCATGTATTCTCTTATGAAATGTGAATCGTTTTGAGCATCACAACAGAAAGAGACTGAGTGCATCTTCACAGGTAATAAAACAGCACTTTATTATTCCACTCGTAGCTTATTTTCCAAGAGTAAAAAACAAACAAAACCTGGACATTCTAGTTTTTCTTCAAAAAGCTGCATTCCTGAATACATGCACTTCAGTTACAGAGCTTAAAAAACATTCAGTGTGAACATTTACCTCAATATACGCAGTGTAATATAGGAATATGTGCTATATGCTCCTGTTTTTGTACTTGATTTGTGAGGATTTATTATTTGTGCATGTGAGAGAACCTTCACAATGACGACATGAGGAAGTTGATCCAGCGTGAGACTGAAGTCTTTCATTGGCTGAAATGCTGAGCAATATCGAGACTCAGCAAAGCATCGATTGCAAATTAAAGCGACTGCAATTTCAGCCTTTTTAAGAATCTCAGTGAATAAATGGCTGTGCATTTTATAGAGAATATAATTTATAGAAACAGTATAATGGGTATAAATAAATGCTTAAATGCCTAATACTTAAAATACCTGAAGTACACAATCACATCGTTTACAGTTTTATGCAAGCATTATTAAATGCACTGCTATAACAAATCTGAGTCAAGTTCATAGGAAGTAACAGCTGCTATTAATAATTGACTCAATAATTATCAGTTGCATAACATTACATAATAATTGATGTGTCTACAGTGACAATGGCTTAGCATTTGACCATAAACATCTCATATTGTGATCGGCAAAACATTATTTTGAAGCATTGATGATTTATATAAACATAAAAAACGTTGGTAACACTTTACAATAAGTTTTCATTAGTTAACATTAGTAAATATATTAACTAACAATGAGCAATACATTTGTTACAGTATTTATTAATCTTTGTTAATGTTAGTTAATCAAAATATTGTTTGTTCATGTTAGTTCACAGTGCATTAACTAATGTTAACAAATACAACCTCTAATTTTAATAATGTATTAGTAAATTTTGAAATGAATATTAACTAAGATTAATAAATGCTGTAGAAGTGCAGTTCATTATTAGTTTATGTCAAGTACGGTAGTTAACTAATGTTTATTGTAAAGTGTTACCAAAACATTTAGCAGATTTGAAGAATCTTTCTATGGAGGTGATTAAATCAATTCATTGAATCATTGCAAACAAAACTGTGTAAATATTCATTAAATATTAAATATGCAATTATTAGACAGCATTCAGTGCAGCTTTACTTATACTCATTGTTATGTGGAATACATTTCATTATGTTTAGTCTTTTCTGGCCTTTAGTCACAAGATCAAGCTGGCTGTTTTTGCTCATGCCGGCGAAACCAAGCCAAAAAGTTTTCCTCTGAGCTTCGCTGAGATGGTGTAGTGGAGCGGCTTCAGTGTTAACCCGTACGAGCAGTCCATGGACAGATCCTGAGAAGGGTTTTTCTCAAACCAGCACTGGTGCAACAAGATCGCAGCGATCAGGAAAACCTCCACTTTTGCAATCTGATCTCCAATGCATCTTCTCTTCCCGATGGAGAAGATCATCACGCTGTTGGTCAGGTCTTTATCCAGCGCTCCGCTGTCGTCCAGGAATCTCGACGGGTTGAAGACGTGAGGATCGCTCCACTTCTGAGGGTCGTGGTTGACGGACCACTGGTTGATGAACACCACGGTGTCTTTAGGGATGTGGAGGCCTTCGATGGAGACGTCTGAGGTGGTGGAGTGTGGGATGGTGACGGGGACGAAGCTCGTGAAGCGCATGGTTTCGTATATAAAAGCGTCCAGGTACGCAAGGTTGCTTCTGTCTTCTATTGAAGGCAGTCTATCACGACCCACTACTTTATCAATCTGCTCTTGAAGTTTGCTCTGAATCGATGGGTGTTTGACTAAAAGCAGGACGATCCATTGCATTATTGTTGACATGGTGTCTTGGCCCGCACCGATTAGATCAGTGACCGTAGCCTCAACAAACTCTTTACTCAGGAGGCTGTCTTTCCCGTGTTCGATCACACCGATGATGGCGTCGCTCATGTCACGGGTCACGTCAGGGTCATACGTGTCTCGATGCTGGACCACTTTATCCTTCACATAAGCAAAGAACTCTTCATTAATGATCTTGAAGTTCTGATAGACTCTTCTCACAGGATTCGGGAACGACTGAAGCCAAGGCATGACGTCTACAAGGCTCCCGGCGCCGACGGTTTCTCCGAACTTATCCACTCGTTTCAGGAGAGTCCTGAACTCGGGGTCGTCGTGACCGTAGCGTTTCCCAAAGCAAAGCGCACAGATGACGTTAGCGGCGGCGACGGTGAACTCGTGCGCGGGATTGAAGTGTCGTCCATCAGCGCTGAGTCTCAGGAACATCTGGACCAGATCCAACGCTTCACCCACGACATGTTGCTCAAAAGTTCTTTTAGTTTGACTGTTGGCCAATGAGAACGCTCTCAGCGTCGACTGAGCCACTTTACGATGCATCTTCCACTGGGTGCTGTAACTGTTAAACGTCAAGCTCCGACCACCGGAAATCATCCGGAAAGATTCGAAATTGGGCCGTCCGGCGAACTCAGCGCTGTGTTGAAGCAATGCCTCGCGTATTGCCACGTCTCCGTTCAGAACCACGATGTCGTTGCGGCCGAGTCGGATCTGGTAGACGTTTCCGTACTTCTTGGCCAGCTTTGAGAAGGTGATGTGTGGCATCTGGCCGAGCTGCATGGCGTTGCCCACTAACGGCCAGGCGAACGGGCCCGGAAGCCTCTTCTTAAACGTGAGATTTCTGACCCACAGACAGGCCTCGAGGAAGAAGAGGATGATGAAGGATGCTATGAGAGCCGGCTGAACCTGTCCGCTCCATTCCTTCATGATGCTGCTGCTCTTCAGTCCAAACTCGGCTTCAGGCAGAGCCATTCTTCTGATCAAATGCTTTATTCTTGCTTAAATGATGCTCAATCTTACACAAAAATCAAAATGTCTCTTTAAAATCAAAAGCAACTCTCCTGTAGTCTAAAATCTACTTTCTTTTATCTTGCATTGATTCAGTTTTCTACGCTTGCATTGCTTTTCCAGGTGAAGCTCACTGTGTTTTCTGAGCTGGCTGGTGGGATTCATGTCTTTTATAAATGTTTGCAGGACAGGGGGCCGGACCCGAGGATATACCACTCCTCCCATTCTGGAGACTCAGAAGATCTGCACTGAAACTAGCGCGTGAATCATCTTTGTTTCGTTTGCACGCGCTCTGTCTGAGGTTCTTCTGATAATCATTGCGGAGATGCTGAGAACTTCACTGTGCAATACTTTTTATGGTTTGTGCCAATCTCCGTATTATAGTTGCAGTTGTCAATTCAACTCAAATAAGTGATCCATTTAATCGTTTTGTGTGACTGCGCATCTGAACTCTTCGCATCGCCTTATTTGACGCGCGCGCGCTCTTGATTCTAGTCGTTGCGCGCTGAAGCTGCAATCGTTATTTCTGCTCTGGTTTGCACAGGATTACGAAAATGTTATTTTAAGATGGATGCGTTCACAGACGGCATCACATACTTCAAAACTTCTGGCTTGGGGAATGTTTCATAATAAATAGGTGCTCTGTTTTGCAGACCCACTCTACATAAACCCTAAAAATGGAAAAGTATGCTTGCATGCACAAGGAGTTATGCAACACAAGACAGTGAAATTCCAGGTTATCCCTGGTGTGTGTGTGTGTGTGTGTGTGTGAGAGAGAGAGAGAGAGAGAGAGAGAGAGAGAGAGAGAGAGAGAGAGAGAGAGAGAGAGAGAGAGAATGTGTGTCCCTTTATATTATAAATGTCTTTAGGTCCGTAACCGTTATACCATATTATAATGAATATAAATTTCAGTAATGGAGTTATAGCATAATAAACAATATATGGACAATTTAATGTACAGATTGGGTAACACTTTACTTAAACATTTATGCATTATAAAAATATTTTAATGCACCTTATAATGCATCTTATGATCTCATGAATAATATTAAGCACAGTTATAATAAATTATAATTTGTATCTGTTCATTGAACAACCTGTAGAAAGTATAATGCATTAAAGCACATGACAAACAACCAATTTCAGATGTAATGAGGAATCTGCAAATAATATAAGGTACACTATGAATACCTTTATAATGGATTAATAATAATAATAATATGTTTATTTTTTATAGCGCCTTTCAAGAACCCAAGGTCGCTTCACAAAAAAACATTATAAGCATTATATAGCATTATAAGTAAAGGCTTTAAATAAATTGTTACACAAAAATGTATTGCACATATAGTGATTCCATGATGCACAATTCCACACAAAATTATAATAAATCATTTAATGTCCTTGCAGCATAATTCATTATGCAATAAATTCCAAGTATTAAAAAACAGTTGCTTTTTAGGACAAATGTCAACATTGTGAAGCAGAGGGATAGAAATAAAGATTATTAATGATCTGTAAGAGCATAGTTTGAGATTGTGCTTCATGTCCCAGAGTTTCTGATCTCATCGAAAAGCGCATCAGGGTCTCTTTCGGCTATTTTCCTCCCACAATTTCAGGATACATTTTCACATGTGTTTTTGGGTATGCAGTCATTGAGAGATTGCTTAATTGCAAGCATGCCTTCATAACGTGCAAGATCCACCATCAGAATACATCAGAACAGACACTTTTTTCAGAGAGAAAGGACATGAAATTAAATATGTCTTGATAGTTTTAAAGGCATATGAAGAAGCTGCATTTGCTTTTGTTTTTCATTTGTTGTGTGTTTCTCTTTGTGCATGTTTGCTTTTGGTCTGTATCATGGCAGGGTTAAATGAAAGTTTCTTGGAAAATGGAATTTAATATTCTCTCATTGTGCCCTTTTATTTGCAGCTTTATTTCGTGAAGTTCACTCAGTTGTATCAAGGCTTGAAGCTCTAGAACTGAATGTTCTTGATGTAAAACGCTTCTCTTCCGAGCGCCAAGCAGGAGATAAATGTTCCTTGTTTCCTCACCAGGAGGAGTTTATTTTTGCAGGATCTAATGAGTCTAATTGCAGCGCTGCAGTGTTTCTAGTGTCCGAGAGACAGTAGCGTTGATTTCTGATAGCACACTTTCCTTGATGCAAACCATCTCTTCCCTGAGAGGAGAGGAAGGAGAAGCTGCCAAATACAATCAGTTCCAATCCGCCTGGATTTGAGAAACACAGTTTCTGCTCCCTAGGAGAGAATAAACTTCTTCACAGAAACAGGATTACATTTCATTCTGTGCTGTCCAGGGAATAGAGAGTTATTTGCACAGTTATTTGTACATTTTAAATGCACCTTATAATACATTGTATGAAATCATGAATAACTGTAACCACAGTTGCATACATCATAATATTCATTATTATAACTTTAGAAAGTGCATTGCATTAAAACACATGGCAAACAATCAATTTTAGATTAGTAGTCTGCAAATATTGTAATGCATTTTAATGTTGGTTGCAATTACATATGAAAGAAGATATAATGCACGCTGTAATGCATTATATCTTTAATAAGTAATTATTATAACATACCCTTGTGATAATTAAAGACTTCAAGTATAAGTTTTACACATTATCTTCTTAAATCTAAAAAAGTAAAGGAAAATTGTCCTCATAGTGACATTTTAATACATGGTTTTTAAAAATTATTTTAAAGCAATTTTTGATTGATTTTGCACCAACCACAAAAGCTTTTAAGTAATATTTTAATTAAATATAGTGTACTCTTTTATATTATGACTTCAAAGATCATGGCTTGGTGTAACAATATTATGATATTAGTGTGATATTAGTTACAGTAATATGCAAGCAGTATATGCTGTATATAATAAGTAGCTACTTAAAATCAAAAAAGTGAAAAAAAAATTCATGGATCTTACAAATGCAATTTTAATATATGGCTTTTAAAAACTCAAGATTTTGATTGACTGTAATATTTGCAACATTATATTATAACATCAAAATTTTAGTTAATATATTAATAATATATCAATATTAGTTAATATTACTGTAATATCGTGTTTTGTAAGTAATATACATATAATACAAATGAATATCTATATCATTATCTTCTTAAATCTAAAAAAGTATGTGAAAATTGTTCTCTGACATTTTAATATGACAAGATTTTGATTGAAAGTTGATTTGACTTATTATTTGCAATATATTACAACATCAAAAATCAAGGATTTCTATAACAGTGTTGCATTACTGAGTAATTGTTATTTTGACGACTCAAACATCACTCTTCCAGAGTTCAGAATCACTGCCAGAATCACATCCCGTGTTTCCCTGCAGGAGAATCCCGTCAGCGTTCCCACTAATGAGAGCCAGCTTTGCTGCGGAGCCTGTGTGTGTGTGTGTGTGTGTGTGTGTGTTGCGTGAGGCTGTCGTGCGATTACTCTCTTTAGCCTGGCTGTGAAAGGCTGGCCGTGACCCCGTGAGGTCGGGAAGGTCAAGGTCTTGGCAGCCGTGAGCGTGTGGATGCGAGTCTCACGGTCTGGAGCTAATCACTGTTTACTACAATCACTTCCACTTTTCAGAGAGCTACTGTCACGCACGGCCTCGGGAGGAGGAGGAGGAGGAGTCTCCTTCATTTATACTGCACTTTTAACTATATAGATTGCAGCTTTACAGTGATAATAGGAAATTAAAGTAACAGAGATTGTATTGGCTTTGCAGGAGCTCTAGAATAAAGTTATTGTTAAATGATTAAAAGAAAACTTGTAATGTATTCTGGCCGTTCATTTGCATTACAACTGTGTTTGTTTGGCTCGAGAACGAAAACCATATCTGTCATCTATTTGTAAACTTCAAAAACGCTCTGTGAAAACGCTGAGGAAGAGGCTGGTGGTCCGACGGGCCGTTCGGGATTCAGGGAAAAGGGACGTGCTGAAAATGTAGGAACATGAACTCAGATTAGACACCAGCGCTGATCCAGAACTGAGTATATGATGCAGTGCCAGAAACACATACACACACACACACTGAGAGAGAGGAGATGAAGTGCACTGACACACACACACACACACACACACACACACACACACACACACACACACACACACACACACACACACACACACACACACACACACACACACACACACACACACACACACACACACACACACTGAGAGAGGAGATGAAGGGCTCTGACACACACACACACACACTGAGAGAGAGGAGATGAAGTGAGCTGAATATGCCTAAAATGCAGAAATCTGCTGTCGTCGTGCACTATACTTTTATTATGTGGATGTACATTTTGTTTTTATTACATAAATAGCATCAGAAAAAATATCCCAGATTCCAAAACTCAGGCTATCTTTCACTAAACCCAGTAAGTTTATTGAATTATTGCAGTTTCCTGAGGGAACATTATTCGCCAGGTACATGAAACCACAAATCTCCTTCTACTCTGACCTCGGCTTGACTTTGGGTACGAGATCCGATCAGCCAATCAGTGTTGAGAAGCATGTGTTTCTCCAATCAGAACGGACCGTGTGGCGTCAGTGATCTGATGTGGCCTGACGTCTGAGTGAGATCAGTTACTATAATATGATATTGTCAATGATGAGCGGTTTGAACATTTCCCTTATGCTAATAATGTGACTTGGCAGATGTGTGTGTGTGTGTGTGTGTGTGTGTGTGAGTGCGAGTAAGTGTGTGTGTGTGTGTGTGTGTGAGTGCGAGTAAGTGTGTGTGTGTGTGTGTGTGAAGTGGAAAAAAAACAAAAAAACTTGGTCCGGTTCCCACAACGCGCTGCCATCTGGTCCCCCACCAGCTGGGCGATCTCCTCCGCGGTGCCTGGCGGTGACGCTGGATGGCCCCCGGTGGACGGCGACGGCTCCTTGGGTTCCTAGGGCAGCCGGCAGGAGTCCCCCGCTCCCTGCTCCTCCCCTTTTTCTGGTGGACGGCAGCAGGCTCCGGCCCACGGCGAGCAGCGGCGACTCCCCCGCTCCCTACCGGACGGCAGCCACCCCTCCATCTCCCAGGCGGCCGGCAGCGAGCTCGACCGTCCCACCGGTAACTCACTCCAGCGCACCGCCTCGAGCGTCCATGGTCGCTCCTCCCCTGCCCGGCGGATGTCAGCAGGCTCCGGGCCACGGCGAGCGGCGCGACTCGCGCACCATGCTCGATGGCACCGCGGATTCCCCACAGCGGCGAGGACTCTCTGACAGCGCGTTCCTCCCCCTTCCCGGGCTTCGGCACCAGTGTAGCAATGTTCAGGGAAGAAGGAGGCGGGAACCGGCGAACAATCAAAATATACTTTATTTAACATAAAACAAACAAGCCAAAATACCGCCAGCAGCCCCTTGCGGATGACTGCTGGCTACCGAAAATAAATATAACTGTAAAATACAAAAAGTATTTTACAAAAGTAAAATACAAATACAAAAACAGAACACAACACAACTAAAATACAGGCCTGTTCCTCTCTCGATCATCAACGTCGTCGCTCCTCCTTTATGCTTCCGCTCCTCTGTGAGAGATGCGAGGCCGGTGTGCTTCACAGGTGTTGCTCATTAGCAATCGCACCACCGGCCTCGCGCCGTTCTCTCACGTCCCTCGGCCGTCATTCGCCACATTCATTTTGATCTGTATTATTGGGAGCTTAAGTAATTTTTAAAAACATTTTTAAGGTCTTTAAATTTATTGATGAATGGTTTTATACCACAAAAACAGTTTTAAAAACGTGGGTACAACTAGAATTGTGTTCTTGTAGAATACAATTCAATTCATTTATATATGGAAGCCTATTTCCACCACATAAGAAAAAGAAATCATGCCCTAAAGACATTAAACGAAATAAGTCGTCGAAATTCTGACATACAAAAGTTTAAATGATTACATACTACATCAAAATTATGACAAAAAGTCCAAATTATGACTTAATAAGTTACAATTTTTACTTAAAAAGTGAAATATATGACATCAAAATTTTGACAAGAGTCAAAATTATCACTTAAAATGTAAAAATTGTGACAAAAAGTCAAATTATGACACTGTCAAAATTAGGACTTGCAAAGTCCCAATTATGACTTAAAGTCAAAATTATGGCAAAGAAAATGATGACATACTAAGTCAAAATTACGATTTAAAACTTTGTCGTAAAAAATCCCAGGTAAGTCATAAATATGAGTTAAATAAAAAGTCAAAATCATGACATACAAAGTTGAAAGTGGAAATGATGACATACACAGTCAAAATTCAATTCAATTCACATTTATTTGTAATATTCACATTGTTATTTTCACAATACATCGTTTCAGAGCAGCTTTACAGAAAATGCAAGTAGCCGTGCATTCTGATGAAACAATGGCAAGCAACATAAATTATTAAAAAAATAATTAGATGCTTTTCCAGTGATTATTTACTTATTTATTGTACTTTTTTAAGGGCAATAAATACATATCTCACAACATGTAGATTTTAGCTTGTTGCCCAAATTTCACTCTCCATGTTCAGGTAAAAGCCTCTCAGCTGATTCTGTACAGTGCATGTGTGTTTCTGTTTTGAAATCTCTTACTTTGTCAGGTTTCAGTGAACTGATATCAGGACTGGTGTGTGTCTCGCGGGTGTGTGTAAATGCGGGTGGTCTTTGCGGTGGTGTAGTCGTGTTTGTCTCTAATGCTGAATATCACGCTGACAAACCACAGTCATTTACATGCAATCATGTAGATGGAGAAGTGCAATTAGAGTCGAAACCTGCTCCAAAAGCGGCCCGTTTCATTCTACGCTTCTCCGCTGTGTTTCTCAAGGGATCATGGGAAGAGATCTGATCTTCAGTCTGGGATGCGAGTGTGCGGTGAGGTTACTCATTACTCATCAGTGGATTCCTAGCTGTGAGTTTCTCCTGTTTATAATCTTGTTTACAGGCTATAAATCTGCTGCTTATGTGTGACACACAGTAACGACTCGTAAGGATGCTCATTACAATCACACATTTCCTCATTCCAGACGCTCTGAAGACAAAATCCCAGTGGAAAACTCAATCTTTCAGCGCTCTTTAAGACCGGACCTGCGAAAACTCGTTTCAGCCACGTGAGGAACAATCATGCTTTGATATCAGAATTATAATAAGTCTTATTTATGAGATAAAAAGTCGAAAATATCACATACGAAGTCGCAAATGATGACAATAAAAGTTGAATTTCTCAAAGTTACTATAGATTGTATACTCAGAATTTAGACTTTCATAATTATGACAAAAGTATGTCATTATTTACCCTTTATCTCATAAATCCAACTTTTTGACACAATTGGACAAATTTGGACAAAAAGTCCTAATTTTTACTTTTTATGTCATAGTTATGACTTAGTATATCAGAATTTAAACTTCACATCTCACAAATGACTTAGTTTGTCAGAATTTCAACTTTTTATCTCATAAATGTCTCAGTTTTTCATAATTTTGACTTTGTATCTCATAAATGTCTTAGTTTGTCATAAATTCAACTTTTTATCTCATAAATATATTAGTTTTTCAACTTTTTATCTAATGTCTTAGTTTGACATCATTTTAACTTTTTATTTCATAAAAATCTTAGTATGGCATAATTTCAACTTTTTATCTAATGTCTTAGTTTGTCATAATTTCAACTTTTTATCTCATAAATGTCTTAGTTTGTCATAATTTCAACTTTTTATCTCATAAATATCTTTGTTTGTCATAATTTCAACTTTGTATCTAATGTCTTAGTTTGTCATAATTTGAACTTTTTATGTCATAAATATCTTAGTATGGCATAATTTCAACTTTTTATCTCATAAATGTCTTAGTTTGTCATAATTTCAACTTTTTTATCTCATAAATATATTAGTTTTTCAACTTTTTATCTAATGTCTTAGTTTGACATCATTTTAACTTTTTATTTCATAAATATCTTAGTATGGCATAATTTAGACTTTTTATCTAATGTCTTAGTTTGTCATAATTTGAACTTTTTATGTCATAAATATCTTAGTATGGCATAATTTCGACTTTTTATCTCATAAATGTCTTAGTTTGTCATAATTTCAACTTTTTATCTAATGTCTTAGTTTGTCATAATTTCAACTTTTTATCTCATAAATATCTTAGTTTTTCAACTTTTTATGTAATATCTTAGTTTATCATCATTTTAACTTTTTATTTCATAAATATCTGTGTTTGTCATAATTTCAACTTTTTATCTAATGTTTTAGTTTGTCATAATTTGAACTTTTTATGTCATAAATATCTTAGTATGGCATAATTTCGACTTTTTATCTCATAAATATCTTAGTATGTCATAATTTCAACGTTTTATCTAATGTCTTAGTCATAATTTTTTTTATCTCATAAATACCTTAGCATGCATAATTTCGACTTTTCATGTCATAAATATGACTTAAAGTCATAATTTAGACGTATCGACTAGTGTCTCGCCTTAAAATCAGTGGTAATAAATGAAAGAGACGCAATGTAGTTTTTTAAAACTATAATGTTTGTTTAACAAAGGAGTTCTTTAAAATCCTCCTAGAAGAAGAAAGAAAGTCCCCTCAGTTAAAGGATGATGCATGAAGATTAAAGTGGCTCTCGGTCTGAACTCGGTCCTGTCAGAATCAACTCCTCGATCACTTTCTCCGATCACGTCTCCGGCTCCAGCTCTGATTTCCCCAATTTTCTTTGTCTCGTCGAACTGCTACTCATTCCTGAAGGAGCGACTGATTCTCCCGTTATTACGCTGCAATTAAATGTCTCTCTGGGACACTTTACATAATGAACCATTTCCTCGGGATGAAATGATTCTCCAGCGTTGCCCAACATGTGGTTAAGACAGCAAGCTCACTGGAGTCCTTTCAGATTCAATTTACAATCGCTTTCAGATGTCATTCAGTATTCCCTGAGTCTACTGTTTCGTCTAGCAGTTCTGGACATCTATTAGGATATGGAAATATTTTGGTCTGGTGAAGAGATTCAGTTCTTATGACTCTTGCAGAGACTCACTGAAGTGTTCAGTTCACAACAAGATGTACATTAGTACTCGATTCACTCATTTTCTTTCCAAGAATGTCTGTTTTCTTTGTAAATAATTTCAATGGCCATTATTTTGGGGGAAACGTTGTGATGTTCCTCATCGCTTTTGAGAAAAGTGTCTGTAAATATAAACGTAAATATCTATAATGGATCATTGTTTTCTTGACACCTGGCTTCTAGGACTCACTAGTTATGTTTCACATATATGTGCCTTTTTGGGATATTGCATTAAAAACACTGTTGGGAAACGAAAGATGTGCATAAAAACCATAAGCGCTCAATTGAGGCAGATACGTTTTTTATCCGATAAGACGTGCATAAACTACGATGTAAACACATTTACTGAATAAATCCCTGAAACCTCATGTGACTTTGCCTCAGCGTCAGCTGTGATTGGATAACTGGAGTAACCAGTGGACCAATGGCGACGCAGCATCTCAAATATTGGTTTGGTGTTTCTGAAAGTCAAAGTGTGTGATCAGAATGATTTGGTTTAATTCCCTCCAGAAGCGTCTCACACACACGAGTGTGTTCCCGAACACCAGCATCCGAACGCAAGAGAACATGACAGCATTTATTGTGTTTCGTCTGACGCTCTGAGACAAACTAATTTATGATGGAGGGAAAAAGAGCCACATTACAGAAACTTACAGTTTAATACTCATATTTTGCCCAATTTCCCAGAAAGTGAAATAATAGAGATATACAAGACCGCTGCATCGCGCAAGTGTCGCTCATTAGCAGGGTTTGAAATTAACACCCGCCAAAAGCCCTGCTCACACTACAAGCGACAACGTCGCTTCATGTCGCCAGTGGCTGTCGATGAGGTCGCTAGTGGGCGTTCCCACTACTGGTTGCCTTTATGAATGACATCCAATGACAGCGAATCAGTTTGCCGCTCCACTCCTATTGGTTGTCGCTCCCGAAAGTCGCTCTTCATTTGCATAAAGTTAAACAGATCTCAACTTTGTCGCGTGAACGGGGCTAAATGCGGGTAAAACTGTGGCGGATAACGCTGTCAAATCACGAGTTAATTTGACTTGTTACTTATTATATTTACTCACTTTGCTGGGGAAGTTTGTGTAAGCCAAATCTGCACAGATTTAGTGCAAACACTCGTGAGTCATCATGATATATTCAACTCCAGACTCAAGGTTTTCATTTTGAAATAATGACTGCGTCAAAAATCGCATACTTCCCTATACAGTAGGCGAAAAACAGTATGTGACTAAAGAAGTATGTCTGAATTCACAGTAGGCCTGCTCATACAAGAGTAGGTGAAGGACCCGGATGATCTGCTACTTCCAGTGAGATTCTGAAGTGTCTTTACTATTGCGAATGACAGTGAAGCGACAACTGATGCTGGAAGGTCACATGATAATGACATCATGGTCTAGATTACATTCATACAACACACTCAATGTGCGTCAAAAACAAATAAAATGTTAAAAAATAAACACTTACTGTAAAAAGTGTAAACCTGCAAGTGCAACTGTTATCTTAAAGAGCTATTTTTAAAACTGATTTATTCCATAAAAATTGTTTTGTTGGTATTTAAATGAATGTATTTAAGTTGATTCAGTGATGTTAAATAATATTTTATTTAAATAAATAACTATTTAATTATAGATGTTAATTAGTTTAAAAGCTCTTGGAACAGATACTTTCCGCCAAGATAATCACACTTCGTCACGTGGCTGTTATTATTAGACTGGCTCCGGATGGTCTCGTGCGTGTCTCCGTCTGCGTGACAAGAGTTTTCTCTTTCTGTTTTCAGTGCGTGTCTCTCTGCGGATCCCGTCTGTCGCTCCCAGTTCTCCACCGACCCCCAAGCGGCGTGTTCACACCCTCGTTAGCGGCACACTGCTTGTTTTGGCGCGACGCCCATGTGAAGGGTGCAGGGTGGGAGCGTTGCTGCGTGCTCGCGCGCGTCTGACCTCGCGGTGCCCGGTCACGGGGAAACGCACTGGACGGGGGTCACGCAGAGTTCATCAGAGATGAGGATGATAGATTCACTCTTTCCCATGCATACTGACTGGTCTGGTTTTCTTTGTTTAATTAATTAATACTTTATTTTTTAGATCTTTATTTTTTATTTATTTTTAGAACTTTGCAAATTAAATAGGCCTTTCCATTGCTGGTTGTAGAGGAGACCGGGGCAAGTTTTCACCATTTTTGTTTATAATTTCAGGATAAGTTTATTTATTTGGTTATTTATTTATTCAGAACTTTGTAAAAAAAAAAAAGTCTTTCTTATGCATGTTATAGAGGAGGACTAGTCATGCTTGTTTTATATTTTCAGGAAAAGCTTGTTTGTTTGTTTGTTTCTTTGTTTAATTTATTCATTAATTAATACTTTATTTATTTTAGAACTTTGCAAATTAAGTGTGTCTTTCCCATGCATGTTGTAGAGTAGACCGGGGAAAGTTGTCACACTTGTTTACACTGTTTATATTTTTAGGATAAGTTTGTTTATTTATTTGTACGTTTTTTGCCTGTTTATTTGTTTGTCTAATAAATTATTTATTTATTTATAATAGAACTTATAAAAAAACTTTCTGATGCATGTGGTAGAGAAGACCGGGGCTAGTTGTCACAGATTTTATTCTGCTTTATGTTTTCATTGACAGTGATTTAAGAAGATTATCTTATGACATTTTAAATCAATAAAGTCAATAAATAAGAAACAAAGGCTATTTAATTGACAAAAAAGAAAATGTTTTAATAAATAATTGTATAAAGTTCAATATATTAAACGCATCTGAAAACTTGCCTTTTAAAAAACATTTTTTTACAGTTTCCATGTGTAATTTGAACTAGCTGTTTGAGACTAACATTTAAAACATGCTAGAGGCACGACTCAAAACCTCAAAGTTACTCGAAGGAAGAGTAACTTGACTTTAAATAATACCATGGTATCATCAGCATAGTATAATTCATACAATAAAGCAATAAACAGTCGTCCTTCAGAAGAAATGAACAGTAACGGTTGCATGTACGTCTGAGGTGGTTTGCTGTTCAAATGGCGAGTCATTCAAGAGTTTAAGTGTTTTTACGACCCAAACTGATTGTTCAGGTCGTTTGCCAAACTCTAAAAGAGATGATTTTTTGCTTGTAAAGTATAATATCAAGAATCAAGAAAATAACAGAGTAGGTTGTTCTGAATTGCTCTGTGATTGTCTAAAAGCCTCATTATCAGCAGGATGATGTTAGAAGCTTAATTTCAGTTTTCCAACTTTTTTTGGACCGGGTTTTCATCCTTTTTCCATGTTTAAACAGCGTCCTTACACAGCGTCTTCAGCCAGATCCAGTGAGAGGACGAACTGACTCTGATCCAGAGGAAAATCAGCCAGTCATGTGGTTTCTTGGCACGATCGAGCAATAAATATTGATTAAAGGAAGTTCATTTGGTGACTAACTCTTGGACTCACTTTATCAAAAGTGCATTAGATTCACTGAATTGGTAAGTCCAGTTTGAAACATCATTAAATCTTTTAAAAATCCTAATGAAGAGTTTGGCTTTAATCTGCTGCTTTCACGTGCAGAGGATTTTATGAGGCTTAATTATCCAGAAAACTGCTGAATTGTGAAGCACGTTCACTTTTATATATGAAAAAAGCCTAATGCAAATTATTTTGAATCTACACAAGAACATTATTTCAAGCACTTCTACCCATGAAAGACAACATTTTTTGTTTTTTGTTAGTATTATGCAGTTCACAATAACACGTGTGTCTTGCATTCTCAGTGTTTGCCACAAGAGGCGCTATAACTGTCATTGATTGAAGCCGATCATGGAGTAGTTTAGCCTATCTAGACGCACCCTAGCGGCAGCAAACTTGATCTTGCAGCCAGTGCCATCTAGCAACTCTCTGTAGGCTTGCGAGCTAGAAAAAACAAACTCTAGTCAGGCCAATCACATCATGTATAGAGTCGGTGGGCGGGCTTGGCAAAGTTGCGATGGTTCGGTGTGAATTCCCTGCTACTTGAAAACAAAGAAGATGCTGGTGCTGCTGGCAAACAGCGGTCTCTCAAATCGGCTTTGGCCGCGACTCTGGAAGACTTGGAGTTAAGCTTATCTTTGAGAAAAGAACAAAGAACGGTGTGGTGAAGTGTTGAGTCCCAGCGAAGTGATGAGTCCCAGCTTAGGACCCCAGTAGTAAGCCTTATCTAAAGCTGTTCTCGTGATTTAATTCATGTAATAATCTTTTATTTTTATCCTGATTATTTATATAGTTAAAGAAAAAACATGTTTCGGTATGTTTTGCGGCATTGTTAATTATTATTAAGCAATAGGGCATAATATAATTTGTTTTAATTACAAGCATGTCATGTCATAATTAATTCTTTAACAGAATTATGCCTGTATCATATTTGTCATCGAAAAATATCGTAGATGGTGAGAAAAACGTTATCTCTAATAATTTCGGATAGCTGTATGCTATGCTACTATCTAAGCTAACTAAAAAAAAACACTAAGAACGAGAAATGTTTAATTTCACAATCTATAGCTTTGGTTAAATACTAGTATATAAAACATAAGTTAAAATATATTAATGGTCATTATAACATAGTTCAACCTTCTTCCTTGCTCTGGTTGGTTGTAGCGCTATCCTATTGCGTGCAGAGGGACTTTGAAAGACAACCGTTTATCCCGCCCCGATTGAGCCCTGCCAATGGTGAGTTCCCAGACCCAACATCTTGATGTGGGTCTGGCTCGTCAGGCTAAGAGTAGTTAGTTTAAGTTCATTAAACTGTTGTCATGTTTATACCAGCTACCTAAATAACTACAGCAACACAAAACAGCGTGTAAGTATATTTAATGGGATCATGTATTCCCCCCCACACACACACACACTTACAGTCCACTCGCCAAGCATTCACATCTGTGTTTGAGTAATTGCGCAATAATGTTCTTGATATTGAAGTTCTACAAACGTCAGCTGTCTGCATATAATTGCATATTTAAATATTTTATTCATTTTCATTTATGCCTGTGATATCAAATATTCTTGCTCATATCTTGAGGATGAACATCTACAGTATAGCATTGCAAGTTTCCTTGCATGTATGGGTCTATGCTAGAAAATGTACATTGCACGTGCTGTTCATTCCTGAAGCTCAAACGGTTGGATTTCTTGTAAATGCATGAACTGATGTAATGGCCTTGAATGCAGTGTAAGTCTTTTTGGATAAAAACATCTGCAAAATGCATAAATTTTTGGTCTGAAAACAATAGCATTTTATTGTTAATAGTTGCCACAAGTTAAGAGAGATGTAGCAGATATATGTGTGTGTGTGTGTGTGTGTTTGTGTGTGTGTGTGTGTGTGTGTGTGTGTGTGTGTGTGTGTGTGTGTGTGTGTGTGTGTGTGTGTGTGTGCGTGTGTGTGTGTGTGTGTGCGCGCACTATAATCCAATCCATTAAACTGGACAGAATGACACTGGAAACCAGGAGCCGAGTGTAATAAATCACAGAGTTTGTGACAGTCAGATGAAACGTCTGGCACTTTGAGGTGTGTGTTGTGGGTTGACCTTTGACCCCATGTCTATTCACTCATTACTTCCTCCTAATGCCACGGCTTTACAAGGCGCACGCAGCAGCCGTATCCTAAAAGTGGAACATTATTCCTCTATGCAAGTTATGATCATATGCATATGTTTTCTTCTAGCAGAATGTTGGGCAACACTTTATTTCGATGGTCCACTTTAGACATTCTACTATGAGTAACTTTGTAAGTACATTACATTATTTATTTGAAACAGAGGCTAAACTAACAAAAAATAAAGCTTCAGGCCCAGACGTTTCCCAGCAGCACAGCAGTAATGACTTTATGAAATTCTTTACTTACAAGATTGATAATATCAGGGAGAAAATTATAACTATGCAACCGTCTACTACAGTATCGCATCAGACAGTACATTGTAGTCTCACTGACGAAAAATTAAATTCATTTATTGCTATAGGAGAGGAAGAATTTTCTAAACTCGTTAAATCATCTAAATCGACAACATGCATGTTAGACCCTATACTTACTAAACTACTGAAAGAGATGCTTCCAGAGGTCATAGATCCTCTTCCTAATATAATTAATTCATCTTTATCATTACCATACGTACCAAAAAGTTTTAAGCTGGCTATGATTAAAGCGCTTGTTAAAAAAACGCAACTTGATCCTACAGAATTAGTCAATTACAGGCCGATCTCAAATCTACCTTTTCTATCAAAGATATTAGAAAAAGCAGTATCCTCACAACTGTGTTCCTTTTTAGAAAGAAATGGTATCTGTGAGGATTTCCAATCAGGATTTAGACCGTACCATAGTACTGAGACAGCTCTCATTAGAGTCACAAATGATTTGCTCTTATCATGCGATCGTGGTTGTATCTCTCTATTACTCGAAAATTATGTTGGCATTAGTGGAGTTGCACTAGCATGGTTTAAATCATACTTATCTGACCGTAATCAGTTTGTAGCAGTAAATGAAAAGATTTAGCAGTAAATGAAGAGATCTCTTATCGATCACAAGTTCAGTATGGCGTACCACAAGGCTCAGTACCAGGGCCGTTGCTGTTCACTCTCTACATGCTACCGTTAGGAGATATCATTAGGAAACATGACATTAGTTTTCACTGTTATGGTGATGATACTCAGCTCTATATTTCTTCAAGCCCTGACGAAACTTACGAATCCGCAAAATTAACAGAATGCATAGCTGATATAAAAAACTGGATGACTTTATAAACAAACTACAGCTTGTCTAAAACGTAGCCGCTAGAGTTCTTACCAGAACCAGGAAGTATGACCATATTAGCCCGGTTCTGTCAACACTGCATTGGCTCCCTATTAAACATCGTATACATATTTAAATATTGCTGATTACTTACAAAGCACTAAATGGTTTAGCTCCCCAGTACTTGAGCGAGCTCTTAACGCATTATAGTCCTTCACGTCTATTGCGATCTCAAAGTTCTGGCCAGTTGATAATACCTAGAATATCTAAATCGACTGCTGGCCGTAGATCCTTTTCCTATTTAGCACCAAAACTTTGGAACAGTCTTCCTAACATTGTCCGGGAAGCAGACACAGTCTGTCAGTTCAAAGCTAGACTAAAAACACATCTCTTTGGCTTAGCATACACATAAAACATTATAGACTTCTATAATTAAATGTTAGGCTGCATAGATTAGATCAGCCGGAACCGGGAACACTTCCCATAAATCCTGATGCACTTGTTACATCATAAGAAGGATGCTAATATTAGTCTTTCTGTTTATCCAGAGGTTTACCGCAGTCCGCCGGATTCAGGCCGTATCCAGATCTGATGAAGGACCTGCGCCTGTACATGACGACATCGCAGTCCTGAAGTGTCACTAGTCTCTCCCCTGTGAAGGCCTCCTTCCCTTTACCTCTGCACAGATAAAACATTGTTGGGTTTATGGTTCACGTGGCTACGCGGAAGCGATAAAAAATTCTGTATTATACATTTTTCAAGGTTTGTACCTTGGAATCTATTTCATGGTTTGCAAATGAGCGGCCGGATCGCATTAAGGGTTTTCTGTTAGAACGGTGTCGTGTTAGCGGCACCTAATTTAATAACTAATGATCGTTGCAACGGAAAATAATTAATCAAAACTCACTTTAGCTGGACAATAACTTTATTCTAGAGCTGCTGTAAAGCCAAAACAATCTCTGTTACTTTATTTTCCTATTATCACTGTAAACCTGCTTTGAAACAGTCCATATTGTTAAAAGCGCATAACAGTCCAAATTGTTACAAATGAAGGTGACTTGACTTGACATCTCAACTTGTCTACTAAAAGTCTACTAATGCTCTAATGAGAGTTTGTTGACATGTTGTTTTAAAGTTACTTATAGTTAGTGGAATGTCTAAAGTGGACCATAATCTGAATGTTGAAATGTTTTGATCATAAATAGGTGATTGTCCTGATGCCACAGATGCGGTTAGTCTAACAATAGTTTCAATGGAAACACATTTTGTTTTGCTATGATGCCCAACGGCCCACTTCAACCACATCCCAAAGACAAATAAGAATTGTTCTTAAAAACTCCTTAAAATCTCTCTGTTCTCAGGAAAAAGTGGGTGGTCTTATAATGACGACTTTGAATAAAAGCACTAATGTAAAAAGATGTTTATAAGAACCTGCGTAATATGATTAATGTGCTCTATGAGACAGACGTGGTATTATTTTTATTAGACAGACGGATTTATGATGTTTGATTATTTTTCTAAGATGTTGACATGTACCGGTACTGCATTGTGTGTGAGTTCTGCATGAAGGAGAGACGGATATACGACTGACTGACACACAACATAAAACACTGTTAAACTAGGAACAGATCTGTCCTGTTAAGATACTGACCTCAAGATGAAATCTTATTCTCAGGAAATGTATTTATTAAATAATGATTATAAATAATAATAAATACAATGATAATAATTTATATATATTTAAAATATAAATAAGTAGTATAAGAATATAAAATTTGTACTGTAATATATTAAAATACAAAAAAAATACATATAATAAAGCATTTAAAAACAAATATTTAAAATAAAAAATATTCATATTACATATAAAACAATAATTAAAAATAGATGATATATTATATAAAATAAAAAGTAGATCATATAAAATATTAAAATAATTGTTTAAAATAAAAAAGTAAATATAAAATAATGAAATAATTATATATATATATATATGATAAAAATGTAATATAAAATAAATTTTAATAATAATTAAAAAAACTAGATCATAATATATATATATATATATATATATATATATATATATATATATATATATATATATATATATATATATATATATATATAAAATAGTTATTTAAATTAAAATTAGATACTATAAAATAAAAAAAATACATTAAAAAAATGATGGTCCCGCACATGCATGCAGGAACAAAAAATTATGTATATTGTGGCCATGAATTAACAATTCGTTCCCATGACTTACTAATACATCAGCTCAATTTACTAATCCCTTACCTCACTGTAAGTCAATCATGTGCATCGTTCCCTTGTTTTACTTAAATCGGAGCGAGGGAATGAATTAGTTCAACATGGGTTTGTGTTGAGATGAGGATGAAGAGGCTCTCGTGAGAAGATCAGCAGAAGATCACAAGCATGAAACTGGGGTCACGCTCACCGTCTGAACGCTTTCACACACACACGACACATCACGAGCACCAGACCTCTGGCTTACATTAGCTCACTCTGACCTTTGACCCTGAAGCACCTCTGACCCCGCTGGCGTTCAATGAGCCGTTTGCACGGGACGCTTCATGTGCTCAATAACCAGTAAAAGCTACTTTAAAAAAAGTCATTTTGCACGACTAGCGTGACTCTGAACATTGAACTTGGTGAAACAGTTCAACAGGTATTTTAAAGGCATTAACGACTCTAAAGAATGACATTCTGTTACAATGCATTTATCTTGATGTAATACTGCTTTTAAAAAAGTTACTTAAAGGAAATTTTACTCTACATTTATGTTTTAGGTATTTGCATTTATTTGTATTTATTAATATAAATGATTTTATAAATGTATGATTTAGTTATATTGCATGTCAAATTTGAGTTACTCTTGTTTTAACAAACAAACTTAATTTGATGCATATTTGTCAGTAATACATACAAATTAGGTAAAAATGTTGACAGTTTATTTAGTTTAAATATTTGCATCTTTTTTATTTTATTTAAATAATCACATTTTCAAAATGCAAATAGGATCAGCATAAATCTGAAAACATTTAAATTTATTCATTTAAAAGGTATGAACATGCTTAAATATGGATTGCTGTGGAACAAGCAATATCCAGTTAGTTAAAATGCATGAGATTGAAACAAATTGGTTTTATTGATGATTAATATTTAAACCTGGCTTATCAGTGCAATTACAGAAATCTGACATGTTTCAATTACATATGTCTGACAAATATGCATCACATCCAGTTTATTACTTTATGTTAAAAACAGATGGATTTTTATATGCAATTCAGATTAATTTAGGCCTAAATACTCGCACAGAACTTGTGCTGAACTCTTAATCTCAGTCTGCGTTCAGTCACGAGCAGTAAAGCGCCTCTCGAATCAGTCGTTCATTTGAATGACCCCTGTTAAGAGATCCACGTCATTAGGGTAATATAAAAATGAATGATGGCTTCCCAGATGCCCCTGTGCGGTGGATTACACACACACACACACACACACACACACACACACACACACACGTCAGGATCTGCAGTCACGCAAGCGCTGCCCTGAGCACAGACCTCGACACAAAACCAGACACTAGAAACAGTTTCACAACTTACAGGGGAATAAATCATTTCAAGGACGTACGAGGAGGAGTGTGTTTTACTGGGACGAAAGCGCAGCATAACTCAATATGTGTTTAAGAGACATTAGACACATTTGACATACCAAATTGCACATTGAATTAAGCTAAACTTATATGATTTAGTGCTATTGCATGTGTTTTAGATTTAAAGTTGAGTGTATAGAAAACTATCAGCTTGCAAATACCGACAACATTCAAGCATTGTAGCAACGAGTTTTGTAATATTTTTTTATTAGAAGTGTGGATAACAATTTGCAAATGTTTGCTGTAGCAAATCAGTCACACTGAAATATTAGATTTAAATAAAAAATGTGCATAACCTTTAGATTAATTTCTTTAGCTCATATGTAAGATGATGAAGTATTTTTGTGCACCTATATTTGCACAATATATTTTTGTGCAAAAAAATTGTGTATTTTTGTGCATTTATTTGATTTTTTTTTGTTGAAATATTATTACAATTTAAAACATCTATGTGAATATATAGTAAAGTGTAATTAATTCCTGTGATCAAAGCTGAATTTTCAGCATCATTACTCCAGTCTTCAGTGTCACATGATCCTTCAGAAATCACTATAATATGATGATTTGATGCTCGAGAAACATGTATGATTATTATCAGTGTTGAAAACGGTTGTGCTGCTTCAGATTTTTGTAGAAACTGATACATTTTATCCATCAGGATTCTTTGATGAATAGAACGTTCTAAATAGAACCGCATTTATTTGAAATGGAATCTTTTGCAACAGTATAAATGTCTTTACTGTCACTTTGCATATACTTTGAAAAGCATTAGTATCTTCTGAAAGTCACATTTACTTCCACACAAAACAGTCTGTAATATAAGGTGGTTTGGATCACATTTATGATATTTTATTGTTTTTAAATGACATAATTCATGTATATTTTAATGATGAAAGCTGGAAAGACAAACAAGCAGACTCATGCCAAGTTCAAAGTCTGTTCAAATTGAAATTTGAAGGCAAATTATGACTATCAAAGGCAGCCTTTTAAAAATTAGATACATTTTCTAGTGTTTGGGAGGAACTAAGTAAGTAGCAACACTCATGCCTATAAACTCTCTCATCTAATGAGCATTTGCAGGAATCTGGAAGAGTCTGCCAGCACTGAGACGCTGTTTGGACGTCCTCCAGACCACAGATGCACATTTGAGGCTGTGCAGCGTAACAGGACCATCAGGGGAACCCGCTCTATCGGTCCTGGCAACTATCATTTAATCACAATCTTCTCTGCTATTTACATTTTGGAGCAAATCACAGTTTCATGCACCATTCAGTTCTATGCCAAATCTGGGAAACCTAAAATCGGATGCACAGTTTGAGGCTTTGTGATCAATCTAGTAAAAAAAAAAAAAAGCATATCTTTGATGCTTTCATTCTCACCTGGAAGAAACAAACTTTACAGTCACATTATCAGCTGCCTCAACTCTGGCTTCAACACTAGTTCTGTCAATCACAGAAAATAATTGAATTGCTCATTTTATAAAAACAATAAATTATGTTTACACTACATGCACTTACAAATGACATGCATGTTGGAGGGTTTTAATTCTGAAATGTTAATACGCTTATTGTAATGATTTTGAGAATTTTTTTTTTTTAATTTGAGCTATGAAGTGTCTATACTGGCCTACTGGTTACATTCGCATACAAATTATAATAAATATAGTTACATAACAAACCAAAAAAGTCTAAGTGCATTTAAACAGTTTGAATTGTATTGCATTTTAACATTTACTTGAATCAAAACTCAAGCCTTTGGCATAAAGCATGAAACTACGCACAACTGGCGGAGGAACATTGTTTTGGTCCTTGCGTGAGTTGTGCTTCGGCTTCGCTCGGTGTTCCGCGCGGATGAATCTGAAGCGTTTCAAAAAAATGACATCGAAAACTGCACCAACGACAGAAAGATATCCGAAAATACGTCTTATGAGCAGGTAAGTGGCTTAATATATGCTGCTGTTGTTTTGGCTTGTAAAAAAAATTGTTTTGAATTGAATATGACTTTACAGAAGTTTGGCAACACTGGCAGACATTGTTGATATCAGATAATAACGGCGGGAACTGTAACTTGGCAAGGCTATTCATATATAGACCAACTGGTTTAGAGATTGGGATGGTTACCAACATAGCCTATACATTCCTTTGTGATTTTAGCCAATGCACAGCTAACTTGATGCAATGTTGATTCGTGTTTTATTTCGTACTTTTGCTTGCAAACTGTTTTCAGTTCGTTTGCTTTTATTGTGGTTTCGAACTGCTAGATACCTTATGTGACAGTTTCTTGTGATTTAACTCGTTCGTTTGGTGAATATTGTTCTATATTTGGTGTTATATCGCTAGTAAATGTACATTAGGACTGCAATGTTTGTGAAATGTGCTTGACTGAGCAGTAAAAAGAGCGGGAATTGCTCTGCAAAACTAGTTCTATATTGAAAGTATCTGTGACATGCTGTCAAACATCACAGATAGCCTAAGATTTTCATTGCGCTTTAAAAAAAATAATTATGTGTACAGTACAGCACGTACAATGCTGGAGGGTTTCAATGCTGAAATGTGAAGTTAATGTGCTTATTTTAATTATTTTGAACATACATTTATTATTTGAGCTATAAAGTGTTAATAAAGTGTTATAAATTGGCCCATTGGTGACATTTGCATCTAAATGATAATAAATCTACACAGATTCAAAAGTTGAAGTGCATTTTAACAGTTGAGATTGTATTGCATTTTAAAACATTTCCTTGAAGCAACACTATGGCACCTTTGGCCCTCTAGTGGTTGAAGCATAAAACTACATGTAATTTGCGGAGGAACATTGGGGTCTCATTCACTAATAATTGCTTGGATTATTTCGTATTTGTACGCACAGGAGAACTTCTCACGAAAAATCTCTGCCTAATTCACAACACTTTCGTACACACATTAATTTGTTCTTAACGTCGTTCTGATGTTAGTAAATTTTGAGGTTAGGCATTTGCATAAAACACATCTCCATAAGGGCTTTCCGCACTTAGCGTACTAAAGATATCCGAAAATACGTCTTATGAGCAGGTAAGTGGCTTAAGTTATATACTGTTATATACTGCTGTTGATTTGACTTTGCGAAAACAATTGTTTTCAATGGAATATGTCTTTACAGAAGTTTGGCAACAGTGACAGACATAACGATTGATGTTCATATCAGATAACAACGGTGGGAACTGTAACTTGGCAAGGCTATTCTTCATATAGACAAATGACTAAAGCAGTAACTGGTTTAGAGTTTTGCGTTGTTACCAATATAATCATTGCTCTGTGATCCTTGTCGATTAACAGCCAATGTGATGCTATGCAATGTTGATTCGTGTTTGATTTCGCACTTTTAGCTTGCAAACTGTTTTCGGTTCAAAGTTTTGTTTTGTTTTTTCGAGCTGCTAGACACCTTCCACTGCTAATTAGTTATGGGCGATGATCTCTGTGAACCCATGAAACTCCCAGAGGCGAACCACTGAACAATTGTCTATGGGTTTTACCTGCTCTTTGATCCGTTTTATACATTTGTATAAATGCGTATTATACAGACACTTGACATTTAATCTTATTAAGTAGGCTAATTAGTTAATTGGATTTGATAGATTTTTACATTCAATAAAATATTTGCAGTGTGTTTGTAAAAGGTGTTTTTATGCATGTTTGGCCTGAGTTTTGTTGCTTTACAGAGTTCTGACCAGCAGGGGTCACCAGCGTAGCATTTCGAATGCTTCAAAACAGGGAATCGGTTTGCGAAGCAATTGGTTCGATTGATTCGTAGCTTCGAAAAGCCTTGTTTCTCCCATCACTACTGCTTAGCCTATAGCCTGCATTTCTTTCCTTTATTTATTCATTTATTTTGTGCATCATTCTATAGGCCTGTATGCTCGGAGCATACAGTAAAAAAACTTTTCTTTTTTGAGTAAAAAAAAAAAATATAACCAAATATTAAATTATTTTCTTAATGTCTATTAAAAATAAAATATAAAAAAATACGTACACACACAAAAATAACAATACAATAATCTATAGCTGAAAGACGGTCATGTTAAGGTAGCTACATCAAGTATTAATGCGGTTAAATATAAAAATAACGCCAATATCATTATATTAGTTAGTTAAAGTTGAGTTAAATGCAGCCCTAGAATATAAATGATTATTAGGCTTACAGTTCTGATTTAGAGGGAGGCAAAAACACGATTTGGAAGATGGTTTCATGATGTACTCGCTTATTATTAAATGTTAATTTCAGACAAAGTTACCTTTATAAATGTAAAATATTATGAATAGAGTATTTGGTTAAGCATTGACTTGCTACTGTTGCTTTATCAAACACATTGTGCTCTTGTCAAAAAGATCAAACCCTGAGGCGTTTACGTATGGCAGTAATTACCCACTTCACTTGCGGTTTGGCACCAAGAACAATTCAGACTATTATGCTAATCATCTGCAGATAAACAGCGTTTATTCTGTGCGCATCACTCCACCGGTTTAGTTCTCGAAATGAGGCCTTCAGCGGCGTTCAGACCCAATCATGTCTCGTATTAAAAAACTTCACTGCATGTTGCTCAATAGACATGCCACGGATAATGTCTTTCCCCAACTATTTCCTGACACTGTTCTGCTCCTGCCACATCAGACTGAAAATCTGATCCATGTAAACATTTCTGAGAGTCTCAGCGACCGCAGTTCTTTTCCTGGTGTTTCCCTGTCTCCAGCGAGATGATTTGGAGAAGAACTCAAGCCACACAGGCAGAGATCTGCCATATCTTGTCCAGGCAGATGAGCGTTTATAATCTGAGCAAACAAACATCTCTGGCCGGCCGGACACTGTGGTCTCGAACTCATCAGTGTTAGGTTTTGATGAATGCACAAAACTTCTGTTCTTGATGCTTTACTAAGAATAAACAGTTGTTTTTTGCCAGTAAACGTATTATCTTGTTCTGACCGTGGATGTCAATGTAGTGTGCATAATGAAAAGAGTCCTCTGGAGTCGTCAGGTCTCTAGGCTCAGGGTTGGTAAGATTATTTTGTTGTTTCTGGAAGAGACTCTTCTGTTCACCAAGGCTGCATTTATTTGATCCAAAATACCGTAAAAACAGTGAAATATTAGGCCTATTAGAATTGAAAGATGTCATGACATGGATTTTTTAATTGTTTTAATGTGTTTCTTGAGGTTCACTTATGTTAATATATATATATTTTTGCAACAAAAAACAAACAAAACAAATAAACAAAACGAATAAGTGTGGAAATACGATTCTTTTCAACCCTCTGTCTCAAATTTTAAGGCGCGGCTCCTTAAGGCTTGTCAGTAAACGCCACTGTTATGATTGGTTATCGTCATTGCACTGGAAACAATATCAACGCCTGCTCGCTATTGCACGCGAGTAAGTGTTTTGAAAACATCCATATAAAAATGCCATTTACAGACAAAGCATTATGACATCATTCACTTATCGGTTTGTGATGCAGCTGCTGTCAGATTCATGCAGTCGCAGCTTAATCTTGTCAACTAAAGTTTCTTTCCGTACTCTCCATTACTCTGTGCCTCAGTTAAATGCTCTGAACACACATATAATCCTCAGATGCGATCCGGGACGCCATTAAAATAAAGCATCCACTTTTTTCGGACTCTAGAATCCTTCTAAAGTCTGTACAGAGACTTAAACCAGCTGTTTAAACTGGACGCACCAAAGTAAACGTTCTTTCACTCTTTCATTTGTCTTGTTGTCGACAGACTCTATCAGTGTACTGTATCAGTGTATCAGCGTCAGTTATTATGATCTGAACACACATCTGTATACTGTATCAGTGTATCAGCAAATTGTATCAGCAAATCAGTGTTTCAGCATCAGTACTCCAGTCTTCAGTGTCACATGTTAAAATCAATGTTAAATACGGTTGTTGCGTCATATTTTTGTGGAAAATACAATGCATATTTTTTTCAGGATTATTTAATGAATAGAGTTCAAAAGAATAGCATTTATTTTTTATTTCATAAAAACATGTTGTTAACAGGTGGAAGGCTCAACTCATTCAACTGGATAGAGGAAGTTTATTAGTCAATGTGAATCACAAGTATTGAGTCAATAGCTGGTTGTAATTGCAACTACATGTGTCACACAGAGCCGATTATAGATTATCTCATTTACATCTTCAACTCCAGCCTCAGACACCGTGAGTTACACTGTACAATCTCACAGCGCCCTCTAGTGTTACACAAGCTTATATCACTATCATAAATGCATATCAAATACATAACTACTGAGAACAAACCTGCAATAAGAAACGTGTAGTAGCCTACCACTGATATATTTATATGTAGAAAGACTGAATCAAAATATTGAATATAATATACAAATTCATGCCATTATGGGAGGCAAGAGTAAATATTATCATATTAATGCACTGTAAAAGAAGCAATATAATTTTCACTTTTGTTTAGCCTTCAGACTTAAAGCAAAAGTCTAGATGAAAACTGCATTATAATTATTTGAAACAAAATTCTTTTTACTTGACATCTTTATAACTACATCAAGAAATAATGAATAAAATAATGATCATTGCACAATTGAAATATTCAAAAGTCAGTCAAAGAATATTAGTTATATATTATATATATCAGTTACCCTGAACTTACAATACGAGATAAATACAACTTGTAAAGTAGCTTCCAGTGATGATGTTCATGTACGTGTTAAATTAACTTTTGTTTAAATTTGTCTTAAAAGCTAATGATCCCACTTATGTCACATGCCTGTCCTGTCTTGTGTTGCACATGGGTGTTTTGTTATTTTGGGCCATGTGCTCTTGTCCTTGTCTGATCCCTCCCCCTCGTTACCTGATTATTGTTTGAGTTCTTCCACCTGTCCCCTCTTGATTTGTTCCCTTCTTAAGTCTCCTCTTGTTTGCAGTCTTTGTCGGATCGTTGTCTAATGTTCCCTGCTCCCTGCTCCCTGTTCCCTGTTCCCTGTTCCCTGTTCCCTGTGATCCTCCAGTAAGTTTCATGTTCTGTTTTTGTCTTATATTTATTAGTTATGTTTTCCCCCTCGTGGGTTTTCTTTTGTGTTTATGTTTTCTGTTGTAAATAAATATAATTTCTCCTGCACTTGAGTCCTCACACTTTTTTCCTTACCCGTTCCATGACATAACGATCCGACCTAATGAGGACTCAGCGGAGAAGAGGGGCCAAGTCAGAGACTGTTCACGTTGCGTCTGCCCAGTCAGAGACTGTTCACGTCACGTCTGCCCAGCGAGAGACTGTTCGCGTCACGTCTGCCCAGCGAGAGACTGTTCGCGTCACGTCTGCCCAGCGAGAGACTGTTCGCGTCACGTCTGCCCAGCGAGAGACTGTTCGCGTCACGTCTGCCCAGCGAGAGACTGTTCACGTCACGTCTGCCCAGCGAGAGACTGTTCACGTCACGTCTGCCCAGCGAGAGACTGTTCACGTCACGTCTGCCCAGCGAGAGACTGTTTACGCTCCGTTTGCCCAGTCAGAAACTGTGCACGTCCCATCTGCCCAGTCTGAGACAGATCAGGAAATGCCCATTCGTGTTGCCGCCAAGGCACTTATGGACTATCTGGAGCATCTGGCTCGGATCCTGGACATGCCCGTGTCTGATGTCCCAGAGCCGGAGCCAGTGTCTCCTGTCCCAGAGCTGGAGCCAGTGTCTGCTGTTCCAGAGCCGGAGGCAGAGCCAATGCCTGTTCCAGAGCCGGAGGCAGAGCCAATGCCTGTTCCAGAGCCGGAGGCAGAGCCAATGCCTGTTCCAGAGCCGGAGGCAGAGCCAATGCCTGTTACAGAGCCGGGGGCAGAGCCAATGCCTGTTCCAGAGCCGGGGGCAGAGCCAATGCCTGTTCCAGAGCCGGAGGCAGAGCCAATGCCTGTTCCAGAGCCGGAGGCAGAGCCAATGCCTGTTCCAGAGCCGGAGGCAGAGCCAATGCCTGTTCCAGAGCCGGAGGCAGAGCCAATGCCTGTTCCAGAGCCGGAGGCAGAGCCAAAGCCTGTTCCAGAGCCGGAGGCAGAGCCAATGCCTGTTCCAGAGCCGGAGGCAGAGCCAGTGCCTGTTCCAGAGCCGGAGGCAGAGCCAGTGCCTGTTCCAGAGCCGGAGGCAGAGCCAGTGCCTGTTCCAGAGCCGGAGGCAGAGCCAGTGCCTGTTCCAGAGCCGGAGGCAGAGCCAGTGCCTGTTCCAGAGCCGGAGGCAGAGCCAGTGCCTGTTCCAGAGCCGGAGGCAGAGCCAGTGCCTGTTCCAGAGCCGGAGGCAGAGCCAGTGCCTGTTCCAGAGCCGGAGGCAGAGCCAGTGCCTGTTCCAGAGCCGGAGGCAGAGCCAGTGCCTGTTCCAGAGCCGGAGGCAGAGCCAGTGCCTGTTCCAGAGCCGGAGGCAGAGCCAGTGCCTGTTCCAGAGCCGGAGGCAGAGCCAGTGCCTGTTCCAGAGCCGGAGGCAGAGCCGGTGCCTGTTCCAGAGCCGGAGGCAGAGCCGGAGCCTGTTCCAGAGCCAGTGCCTGTTCCAGAGCCGGAGCCTGTTCCAGAGCCGGAGGCAGAGCCAGTGCCTGTTCCAGAGCCGGAGGCAGAGCCAATGCCTGTTCCAGAGCCGGAGGCAGAGCCAATGCCTGTTCCAGAGCTGGAGCCAATGTCTGTTCTAGAGCCAGTGCCTGTTCCAGCGCCAGAGCCAGTTTTTGTTTCTGTGTTTGTTTCTGTGTTTGTGTCTGTTGTTGTGACTGTTACAGTTCTTGTGTCTGTTCCTGAGCCGGTGTCTGCTGTACCTGAGCCGGTGTCTGCTGTACCTGAGCCGGTGTCTGCTGTTCCTGAGCCGGTGTCTGCTGTTCCTGAGCCGGTGTCTGCTGTTCCTGAGCCGGTGTCTGCTGTTCCTGAGCCGGTGTCTGCTGTTCCTGAGCCGGTGTCTGCTGTTCCTGAGCCGGTGTCTGCTGTTCCTGAGCCGGTGTCTGCTGTTCCTGAGCCGGTGTCTGCTGTTCCTGAGCCGGTGTCTGCTGTTCCTGAGCCGGTGTCTGCTGTTCCTGAGCCGGTGCCAGTGTCTGTTCCAGAGCCTCCACCGCTATGGCCGCCCGAGGGGTCTTCACCGCCATGGCCGCCCGTGGGGTCTTCACCGCCATGGCCGCCCGAGGGGTCTTCACCGCCATGGCCGCCCGAGGGGTCTTCACCGCCATGGCCGCCCGAGGGGTCTTCACCGCCCTGGCCGCCCGAGGGGTCTTCACCGCCCTGGCCGCCCGAGGGGTCTTCACCGCCCTGGCCGCCCGAGGGGTCTTCACCGCCCTGGCCGCCCGAGGGGTCTTCACCGCCCTGGCCGCCCGAGGGGTCTTCACCGCCCTGGCCGCCCGAGGGGTCTTCACCGCCCTGGCCGCCCGAGGGGTCTTCACCGCCCTGGCCGCCCGAGGGGTCTTCACCGCCCTGGCCGCCCGAGGGGTCTTCACCACCCTGGCCGCCCGAGGGGTCGTCTGCTTCTCCCTGGCCGCCCGATGGGTCGTCTGCTTCTCCCTGGCCGCCCGATGGGTCGTCTGCTTCTCCCTGGCCGCCCGATGGGTCGTCTGCTTCTCCCTGGCCGCCCGATGGGTCGTCTGCTTCGCCCTGGCCGCCCGATGGACTGTCTGCTTCGCCCTGGCCGCCCGATGGACTGTCTGCTTCGCCCTGGCCGCCCGATGGACTGTCTGCTTCGCCCTGGCCGCCCGATGGACTGTGTGCTTCGCCCTGGCCGCCCGATGGACTGTCTGCTTCTCCCTGGCCGCCCGATGGACTGTCTGCTTCGCCCTGGCCGCCCGATGGACTGTCTGCTTCGCCCTGGCCGCCCGATGGACTGTCTGCTTCGCCCTGGCCGCCCGATGGACTGTCTGCTTCGCCCTGGCCTACCAGGACTAAGCGTTCTGTCCCTCCCGCCCCGCCCCGGTCTGTCCCTCCCGTCCCGCCCCGGTCTGTCCCTCCCGTCCCGCCCCGGTCTGTCCCTCCCGTCCCGCCCCGGTCTGTCCCTCCCGTCCCGCCCGGTCTGTCCCTCCCCGGTCTGTCCCGCCCCGGCCTGTCCCTCCCCGTCCCGCCCCGGCCTGTCCATCCCGTCCCGCCCCGGCGTTTCCCTCCCGTCCCGCCCCGGCGTTTTCCTCCCGTCCCGCCCCGGTGTTTCCCTCCCGTCCCGCCCCGGTGTTTCCTTCCTGTCCCGCCCTGGTCTTATGGAGCGTCTAGTAGCCGCTCCGTAGGGAGGGGGTAATGTCACATGCCTGTCCTGTCTTGTGTTGCACATGGGTGTTTTGTTATTTTGGGCCATGTGCCCTTGTCCTTGTCTGATCCCGCCCCCTCGTTACCTGATTATTGTTTGAGTTCTTCCACCTGTCCCCTCTTGATTTGTTCCCTTCTTAAGTCTCCTCTTGTTTGCAGTCTTTGTCGGATCGTTGTCTAATGTTCCCTGTTCCCTGTTCCCTGCTCCCTGTTCCCTGTTCCCTTCGATCCTCCAGTAAGTTTCATGTTCTGTTTTTGTCTTATATTTAATAGTTATGTTTTCCCCCTCGTGGGTTTTGTTTTGTGTTTATGTTTTCTTTTGTAAATAAATATAATTTCTCCTGCACTTGAGTCCTCACACTTTTTTCCTTACCCGTTCCATGACAACTTATGATCCCATTATGAGTTATTACATCCCCTCACCGTACAACATATTAGACACATATTATTATTAAACACAACTAGTATTCTGAATCTTTTGTTTTACTTTCGACTTGCTGTCTAAGAGACAACATGGGTTTCTGTCTTAAAAAGGCTCATTATAAACGTTTTCCACAGCATTAACTCTGGATTGAACGATGGTTGTGTTGGAGGCGGACCTTTCTGGATCATCAGAGAAATGACCTTCTATGTCTTTGTGGATGTGGTAGTAATACAGGAAGAGGAAAAACCCTGGAAAAAAAATCAGAGAAAAATTATTTAAACTCCCAATATAACCTCTTATAATGAATTATATATTTTGAAAAATCAATTCAAAATCACTCATGAATTAGGGTAATTCAAATAATTTGCTGAAATCTGTTAGAAAAATAGAAGCATTCTACTAAACCAAATGTAATGATGCATGTGATTGTTTCTCACCCTGAAACGAGTTCAACACAGTGAAGATGTAATATGAGGGGATGAGCATCGGTCCATAATTGAAGAACGCCACAGCCCACGTCAGGCCGAAGAGCAGGAACAAACTCGACACCATCATGAGCTGCTTTCTGAACGTCTTTCTCTTGCCGTCAGCCGCTTTTATGTGTCGAGCTTGGAGAATATTAGAGACGATCATGATGAAGATTACAGTCGTGAAGATGAAGACTAAAGCGTAGTAGCCAATGTTCACTATGTAGTGAATTAACGGATCTGTAATCCAGTACCTATAATTAGAAGAGAGCGAAATATAATCAGAAGACACTTAAAGTGCCCCATTATGCTTTATCAGATATTACTGTTCATGCAGTGTAATAGAGCTGTTTGTTGGGACGTCAATTTACACAAATTCCCATAAACGATCATCGTTTAAATTAAGAATCAATTAATCGACTAATACCACGTGTGTCACCAATGCCGCCTCAGAAGTGTGTTAGTCAGAATGTGTAACTCTTGCTCTTTCCGTAATGCGCTGAAACACGGCAACTAAACCCAATGAATTCACAATGACTTATTAACCTCTTGATTCGGACCCCCCTTTTGAGCCCAACACAGGAAAATGACATGCTTGAACTCAAATGGTTGTCTTTCCTAAATCCTTTGGAGTATTAGCATAGTTGTATCATTCGAAAGAAGACAAATGGAGCTTTATTCAAAAACAATACTTAAGTAAAAAAAACAAAAAACAGTTAGACAAGCTGGAATATAATGGAATGAAAATGTTTTGTGCATAACATCTTTTTATCATAAAAAAAGAATAATTAATATGCCTGTGACAGCTAGAAATACAATGGGCCCAAAGCCACAAGTCTCAAGAAGTTATATTTCAAGTTTGAGGATGATATAACAAAAAATGAGGTTCCTGCAAGGTTTTTCTCTGACTAGTGCCTTTTTCAAGAATGGCCACTAGGAGCTCCAAAGTGCCCCTCGGTAAGAAAATGATCTGGGGCCGTATTCACAAAGAATTTTATTTTACCAACTGGGAGTACTCCTAAATCACACTAAAATATTTTAGCTAGGAGTTTTCTCTTAAAAGTTATTCACGCCTTTCAGACCTACTCTTAGTAAGGGAAAATGACAACTCCTAAACTAAGAGTGAGTCTTCGTTGCTATGGATGACGTCAATTCTCATGCACGAGTTTCCTCGCAATGATCACGGTGATTGGTTGTTAGATGACAGGGCCATCATGCGGAACATAACAGACGCAACAAATCATGGAATTACGACATCTAAATATGTCTGTGTCCTACACAAAATAATAATAGTAATGTCATCGAAATGCATATATAATGACATGTTTGTGCAGGCCCCAGTGAAGTGTAATTCTAAAAAGGCAGAGAGAGAGAGAGAAAAGTGGTGAATTAAATTAAATTAAGGTAGCCTAATACCCTAATGAAACCGCCACTTGCCTAATAATGAAAAACGACACTTGCATTAACACTTGCTTGGTTAATTGACATCCTATTAGTATGGAAGCTTGTTTCCGCCACTGAATAAAAAAAAATAATAATAATTGCAACTTTTTATCTCACATTTGCGAGATATGAATTCAGAATTGTGAGAAATAAAGTCGCAATTGTGAGATAAAAAGTCGCAATTACCTTTTTTATTTTTCATTCTGTGGCGGAAACAAGCTTCCAAAGCCTAAATAGACTACTTAAAGCAAGGAAATGTTGCTCCTATTGAAGTAATGTAATAGTTGAATGACGGTGGATTATGAACTCGCCAAAACGGAAAAGAAAGCCCAACTGGACGCAGGATCAGTTACTGCTGCTGGCCCAGTTGGTGCTGAAAAATAAATAAATAAATAAATAAAAGGGAAATTCGACACTGGGATATCAAGTAAAACTAAGCGTGAGACATGTGAGAGGATTTGTTTGCAGATCAATGCAGCATTCCCGCTTGTGTCGCGGACCCCGGATGACTGCGAGAGGCGGTGGTATGCGCTACAATCCTATGTGAATAGGTCTTGGTGAGTTAGGAGTCCTCTTGAGTTCTTTTAAGCTGTCCCAGACTTAGGTGCTACTTTTAGGGCTAAAATGCTTCGTGAATTACTCTTAGTGAAAAAAATTAGGAGTCCTAAAGTTAGGAGTGACACGCCCATTATTTTTAGGATTGGTCCTAAATTCGCCAGTTAGGAGCTACTTTTAGCCTTAAAATTCTTTGTGAATACGGCCCCTGAGGACTAGAGAAAGCTTTTACAGTTACTTTTACATGTGCCACATACTAAACAATTCTTTAATTTTTTTTTTTAAGAATTACAAACTATTTCATGATGTTAAAAGTTAGTGTTTTTATTGAAAATAATTGAAATCGTGCACATGATTTGTAGGGCTTTCATTACTAAATTCACAAAAAACTTAGCTGTATACAAAAAAAAGCCTTTTTACAGTCTTAACAGTCAGTTTTTGTCTCCATACATGGAAAGTATGTTGATTGCCAGCCGTTGATCGTCGTATATATACATAAAAACAGATGCTACATCACTATGCTTTGGTAACCAATCGCTATATTGATGGTCTATTCAAACAGCAATCAGGCTCCAAAAGCAATCGTTTGGAGCCTATACATGAACTATTATCGCAATTATGGCCAATCATTCAGACAAAAGACAGCATTTGGTCTCCCAAAACAATCGATTGTCTCAATACATGCATAGATATTCCGCTAATGGCGTCTAAAGAACGAGCATCGCTGATTCTGCCGCTGACTTCTCTCTCCAAATCTTTCCTCTCCTCGCTTCTTCTCTAATGCCGAGTTCACACTGAAAGATTTTAGGCCTGATTTTTGCTCGCCGACAGGTTTTGTGAGATTCTCTTTGCAGAACACACTCCTTGCTCCCTGCGTCTCCCAAATCATTCCCTCCTGCATAAACTGTTTTTTCCCCCTCCTTTTCGCTGCAAATCAGCGCACAGAAAATTTGAATCGCAATCTTCTTGCAGGCATTTATTTTAAATAACAATTTCAGTCTCACACGAAAAAACCTGGTCTCACGTACGCAGGATCTTGCGTTATTTCCTCATCACTTCTCGCGTGTGTTTGGTTGTGAAACATAGTTTGTGGACCAGACAGAATTTGTGGCGGATTCTTTCTTTTGTAAAGTCGTGCAGTGAAAAACCTCCGGTCACCGACCCATCGTCAGTGTCAACACAGCAGCGACTGAATGTTACCCCAGATAGTCGTGCTGTCACAGTGTCTGGTTTATGTTTCCCTGGGTATCCACCAGAGGTCCTTTTCCACCACGGTGTCCTTCACTCAGACTACATTTCCCATCATCCTGTTTTGTCACTCACTGATTATTGCACACAGCTGTTTCCCGTCACCTTGTTAGTCTCTGTATGTATAGATACCCTGTTTGTTTCTGTGATTGTCGTCGAGTCCTTGTTTAATGTCACTGGCACTTTGGAGATCTGTTCCTGTCCTTGTTTCTTGTTTTTGGACTGCTTTGTATGGATTTTGGAACCTTTGCCTGGCTGACTACGATTTTGGATTGCCCCAAATAAATACTGCACTTGGATCCTTACCTTTTGTGTGCGCGTTGTGACATCTGCAGTGTGAAAAGAACAGCGACCCAACTACTTTGAAAATCGTGCACGACGTGCAGTGTGAACTCGGCATAACACGTCCTCTTGAGGGGAATAAAATGTTTTTGGGCATGAGAATTATTTTTTTTTAAGCAAATGAAATCTGTACTGTTCATCTGTACTGTTGTGCACATAAACAGCTCACTTGTTGTTGGACAAAACTTTTAGCCAATGCCAAGACGATTCCATCAAAATTTTACTACAATGACAATGGCTTGAGAATATGCCTCTCAAGAGATGTCACAAGATCTGACGGTACTGCTTGGATGTTATAGATAATTTATTGAAGACCGATGATGGAGAGCAGATCGTTGAGTCGAAATCTTATGTAAACAATGGACAATATATCAATATTTCACGGATTTAACGCTTTGGTGGATAAAAAGTGCTGTTGGGCGCTTGTCATGGAGATTTTACCCAAGTGTAATGGATTGGATTCATCCCGCGATCGCTAATTCATAAACAAAGGTATGAAGTCCAGTTTTGATTTTGCGTGTTGTCATTTGCACTCCCGACACAAATTACAATATTACTGTTGCTGGAGCATCTATATCGTAAAACAGACTGTAGATTGACAATAATCCCTTATAAATTTCAAATGATGTATAATTTGTTAACATTCTTAATATTTTAAGACAGTATACGAGGTCAAGAGGTTAAAGTTCCATAATAGTGGCACTAAGTTTTATTAATTCATACATTTATGACATCAGAACAACTTACATTCGTGGGTTTTTTCCAGACGTTGTGTTTATGATCCGTTTTTTATATCCTCTTATTGAAACAACAGCTATGACTATCTGAGCCGGAAACGCTGAAAGAGATCAGGGTTATTATAGGTTACTAAAACCATAAAAAAAATTTCCATTACTTGAAATAAAATAAACTTTAACTGAAAATAAAATATAAAAAACGCATTTTATTTCAGCTAGTTTCCAAGGCAACATTTCTCATATTCATTTAATTTAATTTAACTTGATGTACTAAAATGACTAATTCATATTAAAATACCATTGATAGAGACAATTAATGAAGACAAGCTGCTGAAGTAAAGGTCAAAAACATAAAAGTATCATGACAGGAGTTCATAAGACTTTTTTTCCGGGTGAACTTGAGTCTACACTCTGACTTGCTGGTTTTTGTTTTAAAAGGTTTAGTTTCTTAAGGCAAAGGTATAACAGGTGTTTTGTTCATATAACTCACTCCAGCCGAACACGGTGATCTTCCTCATGTAGTTTGTGATGGAGATGTTCTGTCTGATGAGCCATAAGTACATATGAAGAGCTTGAATGAAGAACCAGGTGAATGTAGTCAGCATGGAGTAATGCATGAGCAGCGCTATGAAGACACACGCAGCCTTGACTTCTGTGTTGGCGACACTCTCGTTTGACAAAAAGGATAAATTCAGGAGAAACAAAGCTACAAACATGTTCATCAAGATCTTCGTGGCCTGATTTGATTTGGCTTTCCTGTTCAAAAATAAAAACAACCTGTATTTGTAACATGCATTTAGCAGATGCTTTTATCCAAAAGAGTAGCAAAAGCAACTAGGGATGCACAATATATCGGCCACCATATCGGTATCAGCCGATAAATATTCAGTTTTACATTTTAACATCGTAAACCCAATAAGTGTAGTGTGCAGCACAAATCTGTAATTTAGGTTTACATAAAATTATAATGAAAACACGACTGTAAAAGAATGTTGTGAGTTCTTTGTGTGCCCGTGTTTTAGGGCTGGACCCGAATATTCGAATATTCGTTCGGTGGGTTGGTATTCGATTTGAAAATGTGACATACAAATATTCGTTTTTTTTTTTGTTGCACACCTGGCATCCCCCTCGAAACGGTTCTCATTCGCGCTTGAATATGTTTTACACTATAAAATCTGGTGAAATATAATACTTAACATATAACTTCGTTATAGCTACTTAATAAATATATTTGCTTCTTCTTGGACTACTAAAATGGTTCCTGTAACGGGAGTATTCTCTGGCTAGAGCGCAGAACAGCGGAGTTTTTATGGACAGAAGTGCATGCCTGAGCTTGTATTTTGGGTTAAGCTGCGTTGCTTTGACACTGTGGAACATAGAATAATAGAAACAATTTTTATATCACTAGTGCAGTGTCCATTCTCGGAGCTTATAATATTCGCGCGAGGCGCGCCGCTTCTTTATTTAAATCTACCCTACTTTGTCAGTAATTTGTTAGTGAGAAAAATATTAGACCACCTTATTAAAAATATTGCTTAAGTGAACAGACCTGTGTGTGTGGGTTTTATATCACTAGTGCAGTGTTGTTCTCGGAGCATATAAGCTCTGCTCGCGTGAGGCGCGCCGCTTCCCGCTCGTGCTGTTCTGTAGTTTATTAAAAGTTTATTAATTCTGAATGTGTCGCGTCTTGTCGCGTCTTGCCTGTCTATCTATAGTGCACCAAATACGACACTGCACTCCCTTTTGAAGTCGTTTGGATGAACGGTTCTCGAAATAATCAGAATGGAAACGTACAGACAGACATATAGAGATTCCGAAGCTTCGAATATTCGAAGTTCATTACTAACGAAGCTTCGAAGCTCAAAAAATGGTATTCAGACCAGCCCTACCGTGTTTTAGTACATCAGGGCTTCAGAGTGCAACCTTTTTTCCTGCCGGTGCCACAATTTTTTTTAGGGGTCGCACTGGTGCCTCCACCACATTGCCAAACTGATTAGAGCTGCCATTCCTGTTGCATATGAGAAACATCAAACGAAAGCAGAACGAAACCATGTTTCTCGTTTGAGCTGCGCAGCGCGGACCGTTTATCAGCTCGGACCAACAGCAAAGCACAATCTTAGAAGAACAGGGCCGATCTCGATCACGCGACACCGTTCATACAAAGCGACGGGATATCCTGTAAGAAAGCGTTTGATTTTGCCGTATTATTAATAACATCGCTGCGTGATCTAGTTTGAAGCATTCAAATTCTGCTCAAATATCAGATATCCAATTCCTTGTTTGCATTATTTAGGTATTTCATTTATTTGTTTATTTATTTAGTTAGAAAATTGATTTTTTTGGTAACACTTTACAACAAAGTCTAACTAGCATGAACAGAGATCGAAAACCTTTGTTAATGTTAGTTAATAAAATGCTATTAAAATGCACTGCATTAACTAATGCTAACCGATACAACGTTGGATCTTAAAAATGTCTCAGAAAAATTTGAGATTTAACTAACTAAGATTAATAAATCCTGCAGTTGTATTGTTCATTCATTATTAGTTCATGCTAACTAATGCTAACAAAATGAAACCTTATTGTAAAGTGTTACCAATTTTCTTTTCTTTTTTTTATAATGAAAGTTGGCCATAGGAGTCTACAATTAAAAAGGTAAGGAATTTTACAGTTGTTCAAACTAGGCTACTAGGCCTATATGATTTATGTGTTTAGTATGTGTAAGTTTTTGGGAAATGGCTTTTAATGGTTAGACTTTTGTTTTTATAATCAGGCTCTTAAATTGTATCAGTATTTGGATTTAGAGTTATCGGTCAATATATCGGTTATCAGCTTTCAGGGTGCTTTCACATCTGTAGTTCGGCTCATTTGGTCCGGACCATGGGCGAAAAATTATATTTTGTAGCATTTTTCAGGCGTTTTGGTTCCTTTTCACACCACACTGATTGCTCTGGTCCGAATCAGTTGATGAGGCCACCAGAAACCAAAATGCAGTCACGTGACAACATCCACATCACTCGTTGGCCAGATGTGTCTTGAACGGATTTCCATAACTGCACTTTGATTGGTCAGAATTAACATGCGGTAAAATTCCAACAGAACTCCCGGAAGTAAACAGGCCCTGGTTATTTCTAGGCTTGATTACTGCAATGCTCTTCTGACTGGACTTCCATCATGTGCAACTAAACCTCTACAAATGATCCAGAATGCTGCAGCCCGTCTGGTCTTCAACGAGCCCAAAAGGGCCCACGTCACTCCTCTCCTCATCTCTCTGCACTGGCTACACTCGCAGCTCGCATCAAGTTCAAGGCACTGACGGTTGCTTACAGATCGACCACAGACTCAGCTCCCTCCTACTTTCACTCGCTCCTACGAGTCTACATCCCTACCAGAAGCCTACGATCAGTCAATGAGCGACGGCTCGTGGTACCATCACAGCGAGCCACAAAATCACTCTCCAGAACATTCTCATTCACGGCTCCATGCTGGTGGAATGATCTCCCCACCCTAGTGATGTATGTCTCGAGACCGGTCTTGGTCTCAAGACCACTTTTACGTGGTCTCGGTCTTGTCACGGCCTTGACGGTCTTGGTCTTGTCTTGGTCTCGGACCTCTCGGTCTTGTCTAGAATAGAGAGTATCCGCAACGAATTGAAGCGCGCGTCCGAGTGAAGACAGTGCGGTGTGCGCAAGCCACACGAGAAAACACCTTATCCGCACCACTGATCACAGCGACAACGAGCACTTTGATCACTTGATTTAAAAAACACATATCATGTACAGTTTTTAATTTATTAATATTTAGTAAAACACATATCAGTGACATGAGGGGTTTTAACTTCATTCAGGAGATTTTGGGTAACTGCACAACTGACAGATGACTTTGAGCGTACCGCCAACGGTGTGTGTGTGTGTGTAACCATAGCGACAAAACTACCAACTTTCGGATCCTGCACTTAAGCCTGTAATTTCGTTTTTAAAAATAGAATTATGTATTTAAAAGTTGCAGAATGGATTCATTTGGAGACTTCAAAATCGGCAGAGATAGGCAGGCAATCCAAAACAAAATCTTACATTGGGAAATAGTGGGGGGGACAAAACTTATTACATAATTGTTATTATAATGAAAACCGCATTATATTTAATTTCTCTCTGTATGTTTACAGCATTATGTGAGATATTTTTTCTTGATAAATATTAACATGCAGGCTATCTACTGTAGCCTACATTTATCCAAATGAGTCAATATTGAATCAAGATTGAAATCAAATCCAAGAATTTAATTGAAATCGTGAAAATTGTGTTAAGCAGTAATGCAAACAGTAGCCTATAATAGTGCAGTAACAGCCGTCATGCAATTGCTACACATAGTTGATCTCACCCAGTCTGCAAAAACATTTACAGTGAGCTCACAGTCACACACATGACATGGTCTGTCTCTGTATTGTTCTGCCTGTGTAGTTGAAGTAATACCGTCTAATATGTATTGAATGTAAACTGCGGCTGAACCCTAGTATGCTGCTGTTCTTGAATTCATACAAGTTATTGCTTAGCTTCAACAATAGTCTGTTTTTTTTCCCTCCGGTCTCGACTTGGTCTCGGTCTTGGTCTCGACTTGGTCTGTCTTGGTCTTGGTCTTGTCTTGGTCTCGATACCCTCTGGTCTTGGTAGTGTCTTGGTCTTGGTTTAGGCGGTCTTGACTACAAGTCTACAAATCCGGAACGCAGAATCCCTGACAGCATTCAAAAGACAACTGAAAACTCATCTCTTCCGTGAGCACTTAACATATAAAAAAATTATTTCCTTTTCCTTTAAATCCTCCCTTGTCTGGCTTATGCTCTGAGCAATGCCTGAACTTTGTATTTTGAGCACTTCTTGCGTTGTTTTTGCCTCTTCACGATGACTTGACTTGTGTTTAGTCCTCAGTTGTAAGTCGCTTTGGATAAAAGCGTATGCTAAATGACTAAATGTAAACAAAGAGGAGGAAAATCCGGCAGACAACATGCCACTTTTTACTATGGAGATTTGGCTGTTCTTGTGAGTTTTTGAAAGTTGGGACCTAATATGGTCATCAGAGCAAATTTCTATGTGGCTCCGCACCTCCTCAAAACTCCCAAGTTTGTCCGCGAGCTGCCATGCTAATGCCATGCCATGACTACGGCAGCTGGTTTAGTCCAAAAATGTGCAGTTTTTTGGCAGTTGGGTTTGTTCGAGGTCGGATCACGTTCTCACCACAAACAAAAGAGTTCGTAGCGAGACCTCCTCGATGCTTGTTTGGTGCGCTTTTGGTGGGATTGCTGCTTCACACCTGCCCAAACGAACTGCACCAAGGGGGACAACAAACTCTAGTGCGATTCAACCGAACTAAATGAGGCAGGTGTGAAAGCACCCTCAAATATAAAAAATTATTGGTATCGGCCAAAATGTTCATGTCGGAGCATCCCTAAATGCAACTGGTCAAAAAACTTTGAACTTCAATACTTGAAGTACTAACAGCATAAACTAGGTGTTAAACATTAAGATACTCTACCGTAACAGGGAATGCATGAACAGACCGACAGCCTGAAAAAACATGGAGATGCCGCAGCCGATTGAAGTGATGAAGCTCAATGATTCTACATACTGTGCTGTGATGTTTGCATTTATATCTGGAGGAGACTGAGAGATCAGAGAAAAATATGTGGACTAAAAGACTCTAATATTGATTTCATTGGGTCTTTAAATGAAACTCTGAGAAGCTTCTCACCATCAGCACTGCAAAGAACGTCAGATGTGAACACGAGCACTTTATGGTGTCATTGTTGATTTTAACTGTCTCACAGCCAGACGTCGTCCATGTAAGATTTCCTTTGAGAAAAAAAGTGCGTAATTACATAATTTATGATTTCCATTACACGAGAGTAGATGTTAAAACTTCATGCTGATTTGTACTCGGCTTTCGCCAAGATAAGCACCAACTAAAACATAGCTTTACAGTAACCTATGCTTCTCCATCCATTTACGCTTCTTTCCATATGGTGACGTAACTCTCCTTCTGTCTAGTGTTAACACGCGTCAGCACACACAACGGCTGCAACCACAGTGCGGTCCCCTCATGACAACCGTCTGGATTGAGCTGAGTAGGGGACATCTCTAGGGTCTTCAAGTGGGCACCTTCCGTCCTCAGTGTTTTGTCGACTAGCCCACGACACCTCAAGAGGGCTCGACAGTGACTCTGGCGTCCCAGAGTCCCCCCCTCCGTCCCCCACTCAACACAGCCCAGCTTACTGACCTTTACATCCCTCCTGCTGCTGAGGTTGCTCCTTCCTCGTAGTTCACATGTGACCAAACCACAATCTCACAATCTCTCCGCAACCCGACCATACGCGGCAACCCGTTTGACTAAGGCTGTCGAGCCCCACTGCGGACGTTAAAGCAGTCAGTGGCAACGGTTCCGTATGGCATACTACCGCAAAACACAATATCTATCCAAACAACAATCCTCATTCACGCAAAATACACAGGAACGTAATAATAACTATGCAAACTACACCAACAGACTCTTCAAGTTTTTCAAGAATTCTTCGAAGTAGGGCTGGGCAATATGGCCAAAAAATCATATCTCGGTATTTTTTGGTTAAATGGCGATATACGATATATATCTCTGTACTTTCTAGGTTTTTCTATTTGGATAAAGAAAATCTGTATTTATTTAAAAAAAAAAAATATTTCACATCCTGCTCAATGATTTCCAAACAATGTTGATATTGAAGGATATGGAAACAAATATAGTGAATGCAATCTAGGCTGTGCAATATATTATGTGCAAAAAGGTGGTTAAAATCACATTACATTGTAACATTACAAACTAAAAACAAATATAATTCTTTTGTTTTTAAAATGACATACGGCTAAACTAAAAATGAAAATAAAAACAAAAGCACAAACTAATTATATTAGCCTGCATTTGATTACCCCATTATAATGGTCACTTTCATAAAAATATACTTGTAGGTTTAAAATCCCACATATGGCACATTTATTGTCTCCAACAACAAATATTTTAGCAATAGCCTATGTATATTTTAGTCAGAATTATTGCGCTACTATTCTATTGTGCTTGTCTGTTTGGCGCGCATGCGCGCGGCAGCGCTCATTAACGGAAGCTTGAATTTTTGCGGAGATTCACATGCAGAAGCTCGTCCTCTCCTGACAGTGAAATGGACATATTTGTTTGATTTTCTAACATTTACAGATGGAGAATATACCTGTGAAATGTAAGTTAAGCACTGAGGAAAGCACCACGTCTCAAACGCATTAAACAGCGCAAGTATTTATCTGTCAGTCAGCAACAGTCTCTGTCAGAGCATCTGACAGGGCAAGCTGCTTTTAACTTGTTAACTATATCTTACAAGTTATTTTAAAGCGCTTAATATAAGCTTGTGTCATGTTTAGGACAAATTGTAGGCTACCATGTACTTTCACTGCAGGAGCTCACACTGCGTCCTCCGCTATTTTTCAGATGTGCTCGTATCAAACAACTGTATCGATATAAACGGTATTGCCTCATTCCATATCGTGGGGATAAAAAATATCGATATATTGTACAAACTCAATATACCGCCCAGCCCTACTTCGAAGCCGTAACGTGGCGGCCTGTACACAGCCAGCCAGCATCTTTCCGTCTCAACCACAGCCAGTTGCTGCTCCTCTCTGCTGCTTCAGATAAGTTCTTTACTGTGCGATGCAACTCTTGGCCACTGAACACAAAGGACAAGAGGGATCCTCTTCTACCCAGAGGTTTAGGTTCTGCGGTGAGGGGAGAACATCATATGTTGACCTGATAAGGAAACTGATCCTACCCTCTTCCATGGACCAAAGGTCTTGCCAGCCCATCTTGCGTTGTTCCACACTCTCCCATCTCATCCACTCTCCCTGCTTGGCCTGGGAAATGGCCTTTATACACCTCTTCCTCTCCTCCTGCTTTCGCACCTCGTTGACTACCAGTATTTTATTACATAAAATATATAAAATACATTAGGTTTGTTGATGGGAACTGATCAATAGATCCATAAGTAAATTTACCTTTGCCACCCCAAGATGTAGCTTGTAAATGACAATGGAAATGAATAATTATAAAGCAGTATTCTTTATTAACAAATAAACAAATTAACATTCGTATTAAATTGTAAATATTAATAATGAACTATGAATGCTAAACTTAAACAACCTTTTTTAATCATTATAAAGCAGTTTTCTTTTATATTAACATTTATATTAAATTGTAAATAGAACAATTAACTATTAATTAGGCTAAACATAAAGAACCTTTTTTAAAAAGTGCAAAATAAAAGAGCAATAATAGTCTGAACAACTGTTCGGCCGCTTAAGTGAATCGTCTAGTCCTGCTGCTTTATTTTTCGGTCTTCAGGTTTCGTGACAGGAAAACCACAACAAACCACAAGGAAAACTATAACTACATTTGGATTATTAGACAATGTCGAAATAAAGTGACTCTGCAGAGTTTTGCATTCAAAGGCATGTAAAGGGAACCATTGACACAGAGAAGAAAGAGTTCCCTTTCAAGGGAACTCGAGCTGCGTTTGAGACGCGATGGGAACGCTCTGCGTGATTACGTCGTGAAGCACGTGTAAAATCAGTCCAATGGAAGCCCACTACGACATAGGTGACGTCATAGACCAGGAAACTATATAGCAGCCCTGAATCAGACCGCGACAGCTTCTGTACCTTCAGCAAGCGCTCTCTGTATATCTGTCCTTGTCTATTTATTGTTGTCTGTCAAGCCCAATCTATCATTATTATGGCGAGCAAGCAAGATTATAGACGGTGTGTTGTTCCCTGCCCTCGTTATATTACGGCTGGGGACACACATCAGCTTTGTGTTGCTTGTTTGGGAGTGGAGCATGCCCAGTCAGTCCTCGAGGGGGCTGATTGTGTGCATTGTATGAGTCTATCTATGAAGACGCTCCGCTCTCGCCGATCGTTCTTTGAGGAGAATGGTTCGGTTCGCGTTACCCGCGCGGGTCCCGCTGTTGCCTAGACACGGGGACGACTCGCATTTTGGGGTTCGCAAACGGATCTGACAGCGTGGGTTGGGACGGGCTCCGCCCTATCGTAGCTTCACCTGCAGATCCAGTGTGCTGCGATTTCCAGTTCCGAGGAATTGGTATCGTTAGTGTTTTGTTAAGAAAAAGTGAACAAAACAAATAAAAGTATTAAGAAAAAGGCAGATGTTTGATTTTTCAATAAATGGGCAGCTCATAACTCTGTTGAATAAAGATGAGCTTTTTAAAGGAGGTTTTTCTAATGCTGTTGCTAGTTAAATATTTACTGGACAGCTGAACATTATGAGAGTGAAAATAAAAAGAGTTTTTTTAGATGAAATGTATCTAAAAAAACAGGAAAACTCTGTATCTCAGCCTCCTCGTCGGGGACTACTGGTTTTTCCCTATCTCCACACTGAGGTGTCGAGATCGTGGAATAAACCGGTTTCTATTTTATGTGTTTAATACCCAAACGTCTTAACTAGAGTAATGTTATGGGTATTAAGTATCATGGTATGACAGTGCCTTGGATTATAGAGACGCTTGCGAGCTTTCTCTCTCCCGAGTCGGCGTCATCATTTTTAACCCCGACGTTACCGGTGGGTAAAGTATTTAAGGACATAGATGAATGTGAGGATGTCAGCATTGACTCTATTCGAGAATATATTCGAGAATATATATATATATATATATATATATATATATATATATATATATATGTTTATATGTATACGTTTTTCTGATATAAAAATAAAGAAAAAGAAAGATAAAAATATCTGTTCCCTTTCGAAGGGAACTCAACAATACGTCAACGACGCTATGGGGAACGCCTCAGGCGTGACAGGTGTCTGAAATCACTATCAAATCACGTCAATCATATTGACCGGCGACAGCCCGTGAACCATTAGCGTGAATGATTAACGTGCGACCTGGAAGTATAAAGGGGCGCCTTGCAAACATGACAAATCATCTCATCGTCTTCAGGGACTGTCTGTTTGAAAACGCTACTCAATGAAACGGTAAGAAAATGAAATGTACAGCACACGAGTGTGTTTTTTCCTGCCTGGGAGAAGAGCGCGCACGAGAGGTTCTCGAGGGAATCCTCTGTGTGAACTGTGAGCGTTTTTCTCTTAAAACGCTCCGCTCTCGTCTGGCCCTCTTCTCGAGTGAAGGGGGTTCAACGTCTGGTCCGCGTGGTCCCGCTCGTGCCGAGGCAGAGCGGCGACTTGCATCATGGGCTTCCAGATAGAGCTCATCGATCATCTTGAGAGTCCTGTAAATCTCTCAAATGATTCGACGGCCGACGAGGGCGAACTGCAGGCACCAATGGTTTCCTGCAGTTGCTGCTCTTCAGGAAGAGCAGGAGATGGCTGAGGAGGTTTATAATCAGGTAGATCCTGAACCCTCTCAGCCACCCTGCCCCGTGTGTGCAGACCTGGTGGATGTTGTGGAGCGCGCCGCCAACAGGCTGTAGCTGCCATGGCGACGCGCTAGAGGAGAGACCGCTCGCGGTAGGCTTGGCGATCGGTTTCTCCCCTGCCATACACACCAGCTCAGGTGAGCCTTCCATTCCTTCCTGATCTTCACACGGAGATCGAGAGGGCATGGAAGAGCCCATACTCTGCCCGTATTCACCGACATCAGCGGGTTAATTTCGCTGATGTTGAGGGGATCGCAGAGCATGGGTATGTGTCGATGCCGCCCATTTGACGAGTCGTTTGCGAACTATCTCGTGTCTGGGCAGGCGTCGACACTGAGAGCTCCAACCCTGCCATCCAAACCGCTAAAGTCAACAGCACGTTTGAATGGCAGAGCATACACGACAGCGGTTCAGGCTGGTGCTTCCCTGCACACTATGGCGATGCTGCAGGCATATCAGGCCGACCTGCTGCAGGATCCTGCATACCGCTGAGATCCGGTTCCACACCCAGGCAGGCGGGAGGGCCTGGCCCTTCACGGTCCGAGGACCGTAGACAGGGCCAGAGAGCCAGTGTTGCCTCTCGTGCGCCCCCTCCGTGGAGGAACAGGGCGCAGAAGAGGCGTGACTCCCGCAAGAAGAGGGATCTGAGGGAGGTTATCCAGCACAAGCGCACACAGTGTCGCTGATGGATAATCTCCCCGGAGGGCTTCGTTAAAAAGAAATCCAGCCCTCTCCTCTCTTCTGACTCCCCAGACGTTCATTACATCAGGCCTGGGGCTGGGCCTATGATAAGAACGATGTTCCAATGGCCCGCCTAGGCTTGGCTAGTAGAAACGCCTCTTTCAGGCATGTAAAGTGGTGGACCCCAGGGTCATAAAGAACTATCTGGCGAGTCTTCACTCTGCACGCCGCAGGTGAGCTGACTGGTCTTTTAAGAGTAATTTTTTGTGAATTAAAATTCCGAGATGTATCTCTCTACAGACCTCGTTCCCTGTATAGAGCTATGGGGTCATGTCAAGGTATAAGGTAAGAGAAGTTTCCTGGATCATTAGGGCCCTGAAGTTCCCCGTTAGGTGGCCAGAACGATAACTATGTTAGCCTTCGGGCTGTTAGCCACCTCAGGGTAGAGTAGTTGGTCTCTCTCTTAGAATTTTTTACTTAGAGTGTTGACTGACGCTAGAGCTTCAGATAGATCTTATGTCCGGCCCACGGGTCCGTTGACTTCTTCCTGAGTATTTCGCCCCTTGAGCTCTGTTTGGGTTTCATTAGGCTGAGCGATTCTGCAGCCCTTTGTATGGAATAATACAGACTATATTCTTTAGTAAGGCTGTGGCTCCTCCGAGCCCTCAGATTGATCTATGCTTGCAGGCTGGCCCTCACCAGGGCCGCCTCTGTAGCTGGCCTAGGCTGTGCCAGGGATAATAGAGGCGCTCTGCTAAAAATTTTAGCATTTCTTCCTCTGACCCTTCACTGTGTGAATGTTGGTTTCTAGCATCCCTGTATAAACAGCCTCCTCCCGTGGGAGTCGTTAGGCCAAGGCCCGCCCCCTTCTCTGCATTCTGGGGTGCCTAGAGTAATGCAGCGTGGTGCTGAGGATGGTTTGTAAGGACATGGTAGGCCTCAAACAGGCCTCCGTGGTATATATGTCTTTATTGAGCAGGGTTAGGCCGTCTTTCGCTTCACGAAGAAGACTGGGTTTCCTGCCCGACTCTGCCATGCAGAACTGGCCTACGGATTTAGGCCGCCAGTTTAGGCTTCACTCACCTCGCTGAGCTACTGCTCGAGCGCTAGGTTGTAGGTGGTTGGCTTTCATTCAAGCCCCACTCCCCTAGGTTGGGCACAGATACATTTCTGTCACCCCTAGAGCCACTGGCAGGCCCGCACCCTGGTAACCTCAGGGTGAGGTGTGAGTATTCCCCTGTCATACAGGGTAGGTCTGAACACTTCACTCCCAGTTCTGTTTTATCCCACCTCGCACCACTATGGCTCGGGTCGAGTATGAAGTAAGCTTCACTTCTTCTTTGGTCGAAGTACGCTCCCCTGAAGCCAGAGCATTGCCCTGAGCTGACGCCCATGCATAGATGGTAGGCCCCTGACTAACTGGGGCCTCCGTTGAGGCAGAGTGGCGTATGTTGTACTCCCCTTGTTTTAAGGGTGCTAGCTTTCTTGCGGAGTACACTGCCATGGGCAATGTGATTAGGCACCAGGATGCTGTAGGCAGGCCTCCTCGGAGGTGAGTCCCAACATTGTGGGACATACCTTATAGCGCTACTGGAAGCCCATTAGTGAATTATGCTGTGAAGTATGGTTTCCAACAGTGTACTTTATGGCAGAATATGACTTGCTATTAGCTAGTAGGCCCGACCAGGCCTCCCTGATAGGCGAGTCCCCAGCTGGCTGGCCTTAGCAGGCCACCTTATACTTTCACCCGGACTCAGGGCTCAAAGCTACCAGTGAGTTCCCACAGATAGTGGTGACCAGGTGGTAGGCCTCACCAGGCCTCCCTGAAGGTGAGCATCCCACGTACTGTGGTTATCAGGTAGTAGGCCTCACGTGCCTCCCTAAAGGATCAGGTAGTAGGCCTCTCCGGGCCTCCCTGTAACGCTCCCTAGTGGTGCTGGGTTTATGAAGCTAGTGGTCTCTTGCTATCAGTTTCAGCTAGCCTTAATAGGCAGCTGCTGAAGGCGAGCTTGCGCCCTGGCTCGCTAAAGTGTTCATTCTCTGCTAAAGGTTCCCTCCCGGAACCTTTTCTGCCTACATTCTGGTTTGCCTATCAGGCAGACCGTGTGCTCCCCTCATGAGGGTCTCTTTGAGCATGCGGCTTCCTGAGTCTGGTCAGACGGTCGTAGGCCTCTCGTGAGGCCTCCCAGTTAGATCAGCCCTTAGGCCTTCACAGGCCTCCTCAGTGTTTTGAAACACAGACACTGGGTTGATCCGTGGATCGAGTAGAGAAACTCCCCTCGCTAGCAAGGGTCGGAAAGCACTATGCTGAGTCATACTCTCCGGGATATCCCGTCTCTGAGATCCGGGCCGAGTGGTTCACTGCCAGCTTCGCAGTCCCTCGGGTTGGATGCCTTACTTAAGGCATTTGTCCAGAGGCTCTGTCTTCAGACAGACAGGATTTGGCCAGACTAAGTGTCTATGTACTGGCGCCAGGTCAGGCCGTCCTGGTGGCAATTCGGGGTGAGTACGTTCCCCTGAATAGTGACTGGCTGGGGTTCCCTTGGGTTCCCTAGCCACATTCCCTAGAAGGGACCCCTTCTAATTGGAAGCTGAGGTTCCAGGCCCGGAGCCGGCCCAGGTAGACCTTTCATTTAACCATGTTTATGAAGGTTTTTCTGTGAGGCTGTAGCTTGGGCTATGACCGTAGGGAATGCTGTCACTGACAGCCCAGTGTGACCTGAGGGTGAGTGGTTCTAGCGTTTCATTTGAAGTTGCTGGTTCTGACAGTTGTCACTGCCACTTGGCATGCACTCCCCTTAGCATGGCGGCGTTGGTATATCGTTCCCCATAGCGTCGTCGACGTATTGTTGAGTTCCCTTCGAAAGGGAACGTCTCAGGTTACGACTGTAACCTATGTTCCCTGAGAACAGGGAACGAGACAATACGTCTCCCTGCCATGCCGCGGGGCTTGCCTACCGTACAGTCCCTTCAGACGATAAGGTGATTTGTCATGTTTGCAAGGCGCCCCTTTATACTTCCAGGTCGCACGTTAATCATTCACGCTAATGGTTCACGGGCTGTCGCCGGTCAATATGATTGACGTGATTTGATAGTGATTTCAGACACCTGTCACGCCTGAGGCGTTCCCCATAGCGTCGTTGACGTATTGTCTCGTTCCCTGTTCTCAGGGAACATAGGTTACAGTCGTAACCTGAGACGTTCTTCTGGACGCTCCGCTTTCAAGAAAACTAAACCTTTCAGCGGTGTTCCAGAGGTTTCTTCCTCACCAATCTATGTTCCTTAAACTGGCATAGAGTGCAAAGAAGAAGACCTGATGCTGAGGCTATCAGGCTTCTAAGGGTGGTCCCCTCCTGGGTAGGGACGGTTTTGAGAAATCGTTTCTCCTCTGCGCCCTCTGGGGTGCGACTCTCTGAGGAGGGTCGCAGCCCTGCCAGTTCGGTTGTTCACTGCCGGTTCGCCGTTCAGGGCACCGAGGTGTCAGCGTCCCCATACGATCCTCCGAGGAGGGTCGTAGAGCAGTCAGTTTGGTCTCCCTGCCGGTTCGCCGTTTCAGGGTGCCGAGGTGCCTGCTTTTTCCTACGATCCTCCGAGGAGGGTCGTAGGAACTAAGCTATTAGAGGTAGGCAAGATCTAAATAAAAAGAGGACTGTTGTCATCTCTAATAAAGCTTAGACAAGAAGTCCTGTCGAAAAAATAAAAGGAGGGACGGTTTTGAGAAATCGTCGCACCCACTGGGGTGCGACTCTCTGAGGAGGGTCGCAGCGCTGCCAGTTCGGGTGTTCCCTACCGGTTCGCCGCTTCAGGGCGCCGAGGTGTCAGCGTCCCCGTGCAATCCTCCGAGGAGGGTTGTAGAACGGTCGGTTCGGTTGTTCCCTGCCGGTTCGCCGCTTCAGGGCACCGGAATGATTGTTCAAGCAAATCCAGAGGCCAGTCTCGAGAGACTGGTTCCCCTTATCTGAATTTCTGGCAGCGTGGAAACTTCTGCCAAATATTTCTCTATGGGTCCTGCACATAATAGAAAAGGGTTACAGCGGTTCTCGTCCGCCCAGATTTCAGGGGGTCCTCTCTACGGTAGTGGACTTACAGCAGGCTCTGGTTATGGAGCAGGAAGTGCTTACACTCAAACAGATTGTATCACAGATTCAGTCCGAGGACTGGTTTGTCACAATAGACTTGAAGGACGCGTACTTCCAAGTATCTATTCATCACAGGAAGTTCCTGAGGTTCGCTTTAAAAATGGGGCGAAGCATACCAGTATCGGGTTCTTCCATTTGGCCTAGGTTTATCACCCCGCACCTTTACAAAATGCGTGGATGCAGCTCTGGCTCCTTTGAGATTCCAGGGCATTTGCGTATTGTATTATATCGACGATTGGTTGATCCTAGCTCAATTTGAGCATATGGTAGTTCGGCATCGAGATGTCGTTCTGTCTCATTTAAAGATGTTGGGGTTGCCACTCAACGCCAGAAGAGTGTGATCCTCCCAGCTCAGAGGACCACTTTTCTAGGTTTAATATGGGTTTATCTAGGCCAGTCACTCACTGTGAAACAGTTTCACACTGTGGGTCTCATGTCAGCTGCATTCAACGTAATTACTTTTGGCCTTCTGTACATGAGACCCCTGCAGTGGTGGCTCAGGACCAAGGGGTTTTCTCCGAGGGGAAATCCGTTTTCACATGATCAAGGTCACGCGGCTATGCCTACGTGCCTCGGTCATGTGGAAGAACCTTGGTTCCTCGCCCAGGCCCAGTGTTGGGGGTTTCTTGTCGACGCATTATGCTATTGACGGATGCTTCCCTCACAAGTCGGAAGTGATCATGAGTGGTCGCTCGGCGGAGGGTCGGGACAACACACTGACGATCTCGTAAATCAGAGCAGATATCCTGTTGAGGCAGGGGCTGAGGCCCGGGGAATGGAGACTTCACCCCGTGGTGGTGGAGCTCCTATGGGAAATCTTTGGTCAAGCTCAGGTCGATCTTTTCGCTATGGTTTTCCCTCACATATCCAGCTCCTCTCGGACTGGACACTATGGTGCAGGTGTGGCCGAGGCTGCACCTGTACACATTCCCCCCGTTATCAATGCTCCCGGGAGTTCTGCTGGGGTGCGACTCTCTAAGGAGGGTCGCAGCGCTGCCACTTCGGTTGTTCCCTGCCGGTTCGCCGCTTCAGGGCGCCGAGGTGTCAGCGTCCCCGTGCAATCCTCTGAGGAGGGTTGTAGAACGGTCAGTTCGGTTGTTCCCTGCCGGTTCGCCGCTTCAGGGCGCCGAAATGATTGTTCAATCAAATCCAGAGGCCAGTCTCGAGAGACTGGTTCTCTTATTGGAATTTCTGGCAGCGTGGAAACTTCTGCCAAATATTTCTCTATGGGTCCTGCACATAATAGAAAAGTGTTAAATGGAGTTGTGGAAACGGTGGGCTTGGCCTCTGAGGGGGCCCAGCTCATAGAATCCGGTCTCTCGACTGAGGTCGTTGAGACCGTCCTTCAATCCAGAGCTCCTTCCACGAGAAAACTATGTACATTGAAATGGAAACTGTTCTCTACATGGCGTGGAGAACGTTTTTTAAATCTTGTTAACTGCCCGGTTGGTACAGTTCTCGATTTCCTCAAGACCGTATCTCTGCTGGATTATCTCCCTCCACCTTAAAGGTGTTCGTAGCGGCTATATCTGCTTATCACCCCTCTCGGGGCTTCTTCTCTTGGGAGAGATCCTCTTATTATTTGTTTTCTCCGTGGTATATTGAGGCTCAGGCCTGCACTGCAATCTAGAGCACCGGCTTGGGATTTGGCCATTGTACTTGAGGGTCTGGCCTTGGCTCCCTTCGAGCCCATCGAGGAGGTTTCAGAAAAATTCCTCACTCTAAAGATTATATTTCTCCTTGCTATTTCGTCTATCAAGAGAATTGGTGATTTACATGCTCTGTCGGTTGCTCCTTCATGTCTGGAATTTGCACCTAGTATGGTGAAAGCATTCCTCTACCCTAGACCGGGTTATATTCCTAAGGTCCCACTAAATGTTGTGGGCCCAATAGTACGGCATGCCTTTTATCCTCCTCCTTTTAATACCCCAGATCAGGAACAGCTTAACCTGTCATGTCCAGTCCGGGCTTTAGATGCCTACATTCACAGAGCTTCTCTGTGGTGTAAATCTGAGCAATTATTTGTTTGTTTTGGGTCACTCAAGAGAGGATGCCCTGCATCTAAACAGGTGATGAGTAAATGGATAGTCGAGGCTATTCATTGGCTTATGAAGCGGCGGGACAGCCTTCACCTATGGCTGTGCGGGCCCATTCTACTCGGAGTATGGCGGCCTCTATGGCCTTAATTTCGGGAGTTTCCCTTCTTGACGTGTGTAATGCGGCAGGATGGTCCTCTCCGTATACATTTGTCAGGTTTTATGACCTTGACCTCTCCACTCCTGGGGCGAGGTTGCTTGCTTGCTTAGTGTGCGCAGGACTTCACACAGAACGGGCATTTGTCACTATGGGGTAGTGGGTATGGGGTTCCTATCGCGTCTCAAACGCAGCTCGAGTTCCCTTGAAAGGGAACGTCTCAGGTTACGTATGTAACCCTGGTTCCCTGATAGGGAACGAGACGCTGCTTTTGCCTGCCATACTTCCTGCATGCCCTGATCGACTTGCTTCAGGTTTTTCAGAAGCTGTCGCGGTCTGATTCAGGGCTGCTATATAGTTTCCTGGTCTATGACGTCACCTATGTCGTAGTTGGCTTCCATTGGACTGATTTTACACTTGCTTCACGACGTAATCACGCAGAGCGTTCCCATCGCGTCTCAAACGCAGCGTCTCGTTCCCTATCAGGGAACCAGGGTTACATACGTAACCTGAGACGTTCACTCTTCACGTGTGCTCGCGCTCATGACCGCTAACGTACTGAACATCTGAACACAAACAACGATCAAATGCACATCGACGGATCTTCTTCTGTCTGTTCTCCAAAAAACGTCATCAAATGTATATTTCTGCAAGCATGTTTAAACTGGTTAACTGACAGTGTCTAAGGCAGGCAAAGGCATTTTTCAAGTCGAGTTTGCACGCCACTGCGCAATACACATTACCGCGGGGTGGGGTTCATTTCATAAACTGTGGACAAGCTTATTTAATGTAGCCTATAAATTAATGTATATGTCCAAAAACGGATAATGTTATACTTTGTAGTAGTCCTATCGTCGCGTAATAATCTGTTTGGTTGTAAAATGTATTACCTGAATGAAATGAAATCGATTGTCTCGTCCTGTGGAATCATTCATTCACAGACAGCTTACCAAGATGTTCAACTAATAAAGATCTTCATGGCTGGCAAAAATATGATGCATTTGCAGATTTGCTTTCACTAGACTGTACTGTAAGTCCACGGCCACTTCATCCAACGCTCTTGATGTTTTTAAATCTTCCTGTTACGACTCCGAGTCGAGTTTGATTGAACGCGCTTCAGACGATTCAGTGCGTGAGGAACTGAACAGATCATTCAAACTGATTCGCGAACCGATTTAGACAGATCAGCCAACTTGTTTGAAGTCTTTAAACAGAATCGACTCAAAAGAGTCATTCATTGTTGAATTGAGCATCGCTCATGCCCATAAAAAAAGATATAGCGCGCTTGGAATAAACTACACATTTAACAACATGTATTGCATTAAAATAAAGTAACGAGAGGAACGTCGCCCAACGTAACGAAGTAAAAGGTACAGAAAACTTTCAGCAGAAAAAAAGAAGTGCGGTGATTACCTCACACCGCGGTAGGCATCTCACTCACGCGATATTGCGGTGATGCGGTTATCGTCACACACCTACTGACTCATCTGTTGTTAAGTCTGCTAAAAGGGGCATGGACAATGATTTAATATGTATATCTTGCTAGACATTTCCCTGCACTGATTAAATGTTGATGAAATGTAGGCTAACACTAGCCTGCAGCTAGCTAGCTTATTTCACTATGGACAACAGGTTAATACCACTCACAGACTAAAGGCTACCCATCTTTCTTGGTGAAAAACCGGGTTACAGATTGACACCCTCTCTTTTGTCTTTCCTCTCTCTCTATTTTCTCTTTCCTTTTTTGAAAACCAGATTTTCTTTTACTATGCATATGCAACATCGTGGTCTCTGTGTTTCTGGTGCATCAACTGACTGTCTGCAACTAAACACCATCACTGATGAGTGCGCTAAGGTAGGACCAAACCATTTCATGCAGATACAGGGGGTGGTCAGTCAATATGGACGTTTACTTTTTGGTCAATGGGGATATTTAACTTTTATTGCCAAAATAAGTAAAATCAAAGACATCCTTCATTTTATTATTATTTGAAATATAGGCCTACTCAATGATGATGGTTTATATAGTGTATAATATAATAAAAATTTTAAATTAGTTTTTACTAGTGATCGACCGATGTATCGGTTTACCGATATGTTTCCCGATATTTAAGCATTTTCCCATAATCGGGAATCGGTTTTGTAATATCGGATTTTCCGATAAACGGCGCCATCTTGTGGCCGTTTTGAGAATTCCGCCATTGCAGCCCGCGTCTGAGGAGATCAGTCAATAACAACTCTGTGCACAGGTAAAGTATATGTTCTACTTGCTTTGCTTTAATTATTCAACTTTATTTAACATAACAGACATGCAGAAATGAGATTTGAGACATAAATGCCTGATACAGTTTATTTATGCAGCTTGGTTCTAAAAAATTGAGACGAACTCATTGAGCCACGTAGCGTAATCCGTCACGTCCTTCCCCTATAAAGACGTAACTTTACATTAATTAAATGAAACAGACATGAATGAGTGCATGTTGAAAATAAAAGCGCTGAATTTAATTCTCTATCTGTTGTATTTGCACACCATTAGTCTCGAAAAAAAAGTTCGTTCATATTGCTGAGCACTCACTGGGTTGATGATCAGGAATGCTCAAGCACGGCCACTGAATGAAACTTTTGACAAGATTATCTTGTTTAAACACCCTAGATTATATTATCATTCACTACATAGCAATTATTTCGCTAATACACATCTAAATATACCGCTTTGTGGAAATTAATTATTTATTATCTGCACGCGCGATCGCGGTTGAGTAACGTATAGCCTAATGTTATAGTTATGTGTAAATGCATAGATAAACAGCACTTTGTCATAAAGCATTTCATGATCTAGACCGACAAAAATATTAATAATAATTAATAACATACTAGTTGGAAAATGCAATGATGTATATGCTGTTTTGTTTGTTACTTTCCTGATGTTATAGGCTATTCCAGCTAATATTATGCAGTGAATTAATATTACCCAGTGAATTATTCCTCACTCTTAGTTTAAACCTATTAAATGGCACATAAACCTTCTAAAACTGTTTAAAATGAATTACATTTCTGCAAAGGTGATATGACTCCCCTGTCAATTATTTTTTCCATATGAAAACATTAGACTTTTAACATTTATTTTGCCTATTGTTAACATTGTTGCTGCTGATGCTTATAAATGATATGTATAATTTAGATATAAATTATATAATGTAATAATATAAATGTTTTTATTGTAATTTGATTAGTTTACCATTTATGAAAACAAATAAACATATCCAAATATGTTAGAATAGTTTTTGTGCTTTATTTTTTACCTCATCAAAGCTTTTATTTTTAAACAAAGACACTTAGTAACAGTGCACTTTATTTTTTGGACTCAGACCCCTCTATTTATTTGTGTATAAATATCAAGGTTTTTTTGTATGCAAGGAGGGAGTGATTGTTATGAATAAAATGGTTTGTTCAGTTAATTTGTGTTGTAATAATTGTGCCAAAAACAGAAGTATAACAGTAAATAAATATCGGTTCTGCATATCGGTTATCGGGCACATACACATGTAAATAATCTGTATCGGTATCGGTTATAAAAAATCAATAGCGGTCGATCACTAGTTTTTACCTATTTGTTGGAATTGTTCTAACTTTTCCCCCCTATACGGCGCCCTTGTACCCGAGTACTGTATGGGGTTAGATTTCGGTTACAAATCTGCATGCGCAAGATCACATTTTGAGCATGCAAAAGGGCATTTCGCATGCGTGTGAACTGAGTTTTGCAGAGAAATGTTCGTCTCGCAGATAAGAAAATATTTTGAGCGAATGAAAATCAATTTTGCATTTAAAATAAGTATTTGGATGTGCGCAGACGTTCTCTTTTGTATGTGCAAAGTTTCACTTTCTTGCTCCTCTCATACCAGCCCTGAGCGCTCATAAGCGCAGACGGCTCGCTTGCTCAACACAACCCAGCGTTACAATATGCCATAATTCCAGCCAATCAGAGATGAGGCTGCTAAATTCTGATTGGCTGGCTTGACAACCAATCACAAGACTCCGTGCATCACCGACTGTGGAAGAGGAAAAATACACGGTGGAAGATGTTTGTTTAATTTGTTTAATGGCTTGAACACTTCAATTTAAGTTCAAATGTCTAATCAAATCATACTATTACTGTACATAATGGCATGTCCCAGTGTTTCCTACACCTCAAGTGGTAGTTCTAACTTCTTTCTGAACTGCAAGTTATGTAATTAACATTAGTGATATGAATGTGACCGAGCTGGGGTCTCAGATGTTACACATTTTCAGAAATGAAGATGGACAGACTTTTCCCCTTTTAATGAGATAAGTGTGTTAAAACGGTACATCACTCGCATCAGAATAAAAAAAGCCATCAAATAAACATAGAAATGCAATGTAATAATGTTAAAATAATAATCAATCTACTTCATATCCTTGGAATTATTTAAACAAAAACATTCACAGCAGAGATGTTCTTTAAAAACAACTATCACACTAAAGAAAATACTGTATTTTCTTATATACTACTTAGGATGGATAGTGTGTAAATTGGGATGCAGGCTCGTTCCCCTCACTGCAAAAAAATAATAGAATTATGCGAGTAATTATATAGCTAGTAGATGTCTTGTGGGTCACACACCCAAGATTTTCTCTTACAGTTATATTTGCATATATGTTTACATTGTTACCCACATGTCTGTCTTCAGTAAGCTTGAGTTTTTTTAGGCTATTATTATTTTTTTTAAATGATATTGAAAATGGGGATAAGAATTATGAACTTTCAGTGGTATCAAAAATGTATGTCATAACCTTATTTAAAGCAAAAATAACTATATCGTGATATACGTATATCGTTATCGTACTGAACAACTGAGCATAACCCTAAATTCATCCAAACTTTTTGTTGGTGTGTTAGGATCATAAAATCACTAAAATAAAACGTTAATTTGTGTTTGTGTTGTGTTTAGGGTGAGGGTGGGGGGTGGGGATGTTGTGGACCTGGAACAACAACAACACCACCACAACCTTAAACACTGCGTCTATTGTAGGATGACACCCACCGGCTGGACCCCTTAGATGAGATCCATTATCCGGCAAACATGTCTCATTTCTGTCTTCAGCAAACTAATATTGTAAAGTCTCACTGTCTGACTATAATTGCATGATCGATTGCTCGATTGCTTTTGTCCGCCTCGCTGCCTGCTGTGAGCTGTGAGTTTGTTTGCGTCGTGGCTGTCTAAGCCTCGTATTAGTTTCGTATTTCCTTCTGTTTTTCCGTATTTCTCTCTTTATTCTGTTCTGAACCATCATTTAACTCATAATTAAAACTCGGACTGTTGGCCATTATACGGCTGGAACCGCAAATACGGTTTGAACATTGATTGTTGGTCGTAGAGCGAGACACTGCTTCACTGCTGCTCGCCCTGCGATCGACCGCTTTTGTCAGCCTAGTTGCCTGCTGTGAGTTTGTTTGTTTCCCGTCTATCGTGCGTCACTGTTACAACTCGGACTGTTGGCCATTATACGGCTGGAACCGCAAATACGGTTTGAACATTGGTTGTTGGTCGTAGAGCAAGACACTGCTTCACTGCTGCTCGCCCTGCGATCGACTGCTTTTGTCAGCCTCGTTGCCTGCTGTGAGTTTGTTTGTTTTCCCGTCTATCGTGCGTCTACATTACACCCATACCACTAAAAAGACGGTTTTTACCCAAGACTTGAGTCATAAATTAGTATAAATATTAATAGCATCACTGGTTGCATCATTGCTAACTTACTGTCCATCTGTTAAAATGGCGAACATATCAGGTGTATGTTATTTACCTTTTGGTGCAGATGAGAATAAATCTGAATTGCTCGCGGTGCAGTCTGAATTAGAAGCTGTAGAAAAGCAGATCCGTGACCTTCTAGAGAGACAAGCTGAGCTGAGAGACCGGCGTTTAGCTCTTGAAACATCACGCGCTGATGCACACGGATCAGTGATTAACGTTAGTAACCCGCTGACGCTGACCTCGTCCACTCCGTGCGTTTCTCAGCATTGGTCCCGAGCGTCCAGGTCACGATCAGCCATGGTTTCATTCACTCCGGCTCCAACACACCACCACGAAGCCTGGGTGGTTCCGCGGAAGCCGCGAGCCAGGACAAGAATCTTTTCGCCCCTCCCGGTTTTCGAGATCTCCACTCAGAACCGATTCTCCTTCGTGAAACGGAACGCGATGCTGTGATCATCGGTGATTCCACCGTCCGACACGTCCACGCTACGTTAGGTAAAAGTAAGGTGCACAGTCACTGCTTTCGTGGTGCTCGTGTTCTCGATATCACTGCGCGGGTAACTGAGATCTTGAACGGTGACGAGCGCGTCGGAGCTGTTGTGCTGCACGTGGGAGCTAACGACATTAGGCTGCGACAGACGGAGGTTCTGAAGAAAGACTTCATTATCATCTTATTAACTCAATAAAATAAGTGTCAGGAGGTAACTTAGAGTCCTGCGCTCCCGCCCGCCGAATTTCTGACCATTACCACCCGTTCCCGCAACGTATGTGTTACACTCCCGCCCGCAAATTTATTACCGCACAATAATAGAGATGCATTGATTTTGTCTTATCCCGTCCCGCAGGAAAAAAATACGTATTTGTATTGCTATGATTAAAGAGATTCATGGGGTTAACGTAACAAGAGTAAGCTGACGGTGTGCCTTCATGGTGCCAACTTCTCAAGTCAGAACAGCTAACTTACAGTCGGCAAAAGTCATGCCAAGACTAATCCATTATAACGTCAAGAAAAATATATTTGCAGAAATTACATGCAGAGCTACATTTCGATGCAACATATAAGGTATTATAAGACTTACTGTGTAAAGCTCCCGTTTTCGGTGCGCAGATTCTCTGCTAGTGCTAATGTTAACGTTCTTCACTCCCGCCAGATTTTGCTGGTGGACTTGCATGCACCGATGGCACTGCTCCATTTGCCAGCCTAACCCACTCTCTTCGTCGAAATCCCATGCGAAATTCCATAAGATCTCCTTGGTTGTAGCTGTCCGGTGTGAAGTGTTTTTCACATACCACCGTGTGTCTTGTCACCGAGGAGGCAGCGAAATTGCTTTTCTTTGCCTGGACGAAACGTATCCAAACACGGAAATCTTTGTGTTTCTTGTTTGGAAATCGGTGGACCCGATGACCAGACAAGTTGGAGTGGTTGCATCCAAAACAAACACAAGAATTCACCATTGTGACAATTCAAACCAACTCAACGATAACTACAAGCTCTATTTTCTGTTACCACCTCTCAGACTACATAAACCCACACTGAGAACCAGGGCAGCAACGCCTACTTGTTTGCCTGTCGTTGCGCCATATGACGCGTTCTCTGGAAAAGGGCGGTTTTTTTGAGCCTAGCTTAGAATAGGTACACTTTTTTCTCAATTTCTGCCTGTGAGTGTTGTAAAACATATGTATTCTTATGTATGTCTTTTTAAATTGACATTTTCATACAAGATTCTGTATAAATTAAGTTATACAATTAAATTGAAAGATGGCCTTTAACTGTGAATTTCAGTATTTCTTTACTTTCAGGTCCAGTTTATCAAGTCACATTTGTTCACAGAGAACTACTGTATGTATACAATTGTATACAATATTTATATTTATTAGACAATATTTAGATTGTTTTGCTATAGTTAGATTCAGATTCCCATACAGAAAATGTTGTTTTAACAGAAAAAGCGTAATTTTATGTTGTTCATAAAGTTTGTGACTGTCTTTCCTTTCAGTAAATGGCACTTTCTGTGATATTTTGTCACCTAATTAATTATATTCACATATTTACATGTTTGACTCATTTGAATAAATGTTTTTGGAGCCACTGAAAGTCCATTATGATGAAGAAATTGTACTAACTTCATTACAATCATGAGAGGCTCTCAGAGATATAGGCTAACGCATTAAAACCACATTAAATAATGCAGAAGTCATTAGCTGATTTTGACAGTGTTTGCGTGTCTTGCATTTTCATTAACCAAATATGTTCCACATCTGTGTGTGTGATCAAGGAAATATTTGAATCCGCAGGCATGTGCCTTTAGTTTCATTCTGAAGATGTAAATTTGTTTCCTAAAAGAGGTTGAGAATAGTTTGTGTCTCTGATATGCTAATGCTCAAACAAACAGGACAGCAGGATGATTATAACATTAATAAATCTAACATCACTAATATTCAGCACAATTCAATCCTCCCACAATAACAGACGGTTTCAGTAATGATCATCACAGATTTTTGTCACAGATATTTGACTCCGTGATTTCAATCCCTCCAACTAGAGCTTCAAAAATTGTGCGCACACAAAAATTACAAAATGCTTTTTTGGAGAGTATTCACTAATGCTGCACGATTTGGGGATTTTTTTTTTTTTTAAGATGCAAAGCATGCGCCACACCCTTCTTAGCCTGTTAATTTCCCTATTAACCTCTAGCTCCACCCACCTGATCTCGAGCCAATTGGGACTCTATCAGGCTTCTTCCATCTGTTGCACATGGATGTACTGTGCAGAGGACTGACCAAAGCGCTATGTAAATGCAGAATTTACATTTTCTCATATGCAGGGCTTGCAAAATCGCTAGCCCGACGTCCCGGGGCAATTGTGTTTTCCAGTCGGGCTACCAAAATGCATAACTGGCCTGTCCGACGGGCTATCTGAAATGGTGTAGCCCTGATGATGCAATTTGATTTGGTGTAATCAAATTGCTCCCTTTATTCACATTTGACTAGTTATTTTATAGAAAAATATGACAGCGCAAGTTTTTGATCATGCTGATTTATCCGCAGCGCAATTTCTCATGAATCTCCGTGCCTGTTTTAAGAGAAACACATGATCAGTGGCGTAAGTTGTTTTAAAAAGTGGGTGGGACAGGTGTGTGTGAGGCGATGTCTAGAAATCAATTTAAATAGTAATGTTACATTGGGTTTAATTAGTCTTTTAATGAGATCTACTAATATCTTTACTGTATCTCTACTAAAAGATCAGCAATTTTGTTTTTGTACCTTAATGGTCTTGTGGTTAAAACTTTTGCCAAGCGTGTCAGAGGTTCTGTGTTCTAATCCGCACACGTATAGATTTTTTTTCTCTCACCAAAACCGAATATGCTCAACCGTGCTTACAGTATATCAAGCAGGGACACGTTTGTGTGCATTTTGTTTTGTGATTTCACCGGAACGAATAGAGTCTCCGCAACGGCAGTAGATTGAAGCGCGCGTCCGAGTGAAGACTGCGCGAGCCACAGGAGAACATCCATGCAACTGATCGCCGCGGCAACGAGCACTCAGCTTGATTTAAAAAAACAACACATTTTAGCGCTAGATTGTCTCTTATTTAATAACGAACTAAATTAATGCTCTGCTAGTTAACTGGAGATGTTTTATTTATTTGTATTGGGTACGTCTGTGCCTCGAAATGTTTCACAAAGTGGTGGGGGACAATATCGACCCTGAGAAAAAGTGGTGGGGAATGTCTCACCCAAAAATTACGCCTATAATCAATAAAAATTAAAGCTCCACTTTCACATGAATGCTTTACTTTGCGTGTCAGAATGTTTGAATCCATGTGCTAACACACTATCACTGTAAAGCTGCTTTGAATCAAACCAATCTGAATGGTAAAAAGTACTACATAAATAAAGGTGACTTTACCATCATATATTCTGCTATAAACAGCATAAAATTATTAGAGCACCATTTACTTGCCTCAAAAAAGTCTGGTATTATTATTATTATTTATTGCTACACTTCAATATGTGAATTATTCCATCAGAAAATTAACACTTTTAGAGTTGTCAGACTTTAAATCAACGGAGCTACACACTTATTGATATTTGTATTTTGAAAAAGTTTTTGATTAATGTTTTGACTCCTAACCAATTATCTACATTAAAAATTGTCTTTTTATTTGGGCTAGTAAAATTAATTTCAGGCTACCAAAATCTGAAGAGTGCCTGCCCAAAGGGCTACCAGCAATTTCGAAATTATGCGAGCCCTGATATGTATCCACTTATTTCATTTGACTCCATAAATGAAAAAGGTTTTAATGATATTTCTACATCATGAAGTGTGTGCGAATGTTTGACTATTCTTTTTAACTCTTTACTGAAAATAATGTCAGAGTCGATTAGAATAAAATCAAATGTTTACAATTTATCATGTCAGGTAAATGTATCACGCCAGTTGCATAATCAGTTCAAAGATAGCTAATAGATACAAACATCAAATGCTCTAGAATAAAGAGAGAAGATGTAACCCTTGACATTATAAAAACTGCATGATGCGAAGTGTTTTGGTGCACTTCGCATCAGGGGCTCATTTGATTACAGAAAACTCCCCGAGCTCTAGTTGCATTTCATTATACAGGTGCTGGTCATATAATTAGAATATCATCAAAAAGTTGATTTATTTCAGTAATTCCATTCAAAAAGTGAAACTTGGATATTATATTCATTCATTACTCACAGACTGATATATTTCAAATGTTTATTTCATTTAATTGTGATGATTAAAACTGACAACAAATGAAAATCCCAAATTCAGTATCTCCGAAAATTAGAATATTACTTAAGACCAATACAAAAAAAAAGGATTTTTAGAAATGTGGGCCAACTGAAAAGTATGAACATGAAAAGTATGAGCATGTACAGCACTCAATACTTAGTTGGGGCTCCTTTTGCCTGAATTACTGCAGCAATGCGGCGTGGCATGGAGTCGATCAGTCTGTGGCACCGCTCAGGTGTTATGAGAGCCCAGGTTGCTCTGATAGTGGCCTTCAGCTCTTCTGCATTGTTGGGTCTGGCGTATCGCATCTTCCTCTTCACAATACCCCATACATTTTCTATAGGGTTAAGGTCAGGCGAGTTTGCTGGCCAATTAAGAACAGGGATACCATGGTCCTTACACCAGGTACTGGTAGCTTTGGCACTGTGTGCAGGTGCCAAGTCCTGTTGGAAAATGAAATCTGTCTCCATAAAGTTGGTCAGCAGCAGGAAGCATGAAGCGCTCTAAAACTTCCTGGTAGACGGCTGCGTTGACCTTGGACCTCAGAAAACACAGTGGACCAACACCAGCAGATGACATGGCACCCCAAACCATCACTGACTGTGGAAACTTTACACTGGACTTCAAGCAACGTGGATTATGTGCCTCTCCTCTCTTCCTCCAGACTCTGGGACCTTGATTTCCAAAGGAAATGCTAAATTTACTTTCATCAGAGAACATAACTTTGGACCACTCAGCAGCAGTCCAGTCCTTTTTGTCTTTAGCCCAGGCGAGACGCTTCTGATGCTGTGTCTTGTTCAAGAGTGGCTTGACACAAGGAATGCGACAGCTGAAACCCATGTCTTGCATACGTCTGTGCGTGGTGGTTCTTGAAGCACTGACTCCAGCTGCAGTCCACTCTTTGTGAATCTCCCCAACATTTTGAATGGGTTTTGTTTCACAATCCTCTCCAGGGTGCGGTTATCCCTATTGCTCGTACAGTTTTTTCTACCACATCTTTTCCTTCCCTTCTCCTCTCTATTAATGTGCTTGGACTAGAGCTGGGCGATTTTTTTCCCCTAAAAAAATCTGTGATTTTTTTAACAAAAACTCTATTTACGATTCGATTCGATTTAAAACAAAATAACTGCGAACTGTAAATATATGGGCTGTGCCGCAGGGAGCATGCTACGGAAACCCTGAAGGAAGATTTGGCGAATGCAAAATGTATGTAATAGGGTTGTAACGGTTCACAAATTCACGGTTCGGTTCGATACGATACAGTGGTGTCACGGTTCGGTTCGATACAATACAGCAAAAAGAAAAATGCCAGAGAAATTTCCTATTTATTAAAAGAAAAATTATTTTTAAATAAGTGTGAGTTTTCCTACAAACTTTTAGTTTTATAAATGGGGGTGATCTTTGAAGGATGAACAAATAATGTTTTGGTCATCAGATTAAAAATAACATTTAAATCAGCATCATAACGGGGTTTATTCGCCCTGAATGTTTGTACAGACAAGGAATTTACTTTGCCAGGAAGGTGCATGCATATACAACATATAGGATATAATAACACAAAAATGTGCCCACATGGGGCACCTAATAAACCAATGGTGCAAATATGCCAAAGTGCAAAAATAGCAATGAGCTAAGAGTTTTTAATTTAAAGTCAGTGCAACTATGGAATGTTTAAAGTTTATAATAATCAGTGTAAATACAGCATGGATAAGAGTTTATAGTTCAAGTTTGAAGTCAAGTAAATATGATAATATTTGAGTTTTGAAGTGCTAGAAAAAGATGTGTGATGTACTTGACAGCATTTTACTATTTCTGCCAAACTTCATGGGTTACAGTGAGTGATACTACAGTAAATCCATGGTGAATGTTGCTGATCTGTGGACTTAAACCCTATAACTAGTTCATTCATGGAACAATGTTTCTCCTGGTTTCCACGTCAGCGCTGTTTGATCCGTTGATAACAGAGAAATTTTAATGGTTCTCACTAGATCTCGCAGTCATGTTATTCCTTCAGTGGCGAATTCAAATGCTTTGTTTACTGGATCTCTCAGCGCTGTGTAACAGTGTCGCTTGATCAAGATCGGCTCGCTCTCACTGATCTATATAGAATGACATTCTATATCTATATCTGATGTTGATGGTCCGAACTGATAAACGATCCGTGAAGCACAAAATAATGAGTAGCGCAGTTTCGTTCCGCTTTCATTACGTTTGCCATTTGATGTTGCGCAACGTTGTGATGGTGGATTTTGGTCAGCAGGAAAAATGGTCCAACGAATCGTTCCGTTCGTTCGAATGTGTACCGAATAACGTTACCGAACCGAAAGCCTCGTACTGAACGGTACGAATAACGTTACCGAACCGAAAGCCTCGTACTGAACGGTTCAATGTGAATACATGTATCGTTACACCCCTAGTATGTACGCTATACTGAAGAGGGGGAGAAAAAAAATCGATTTTTTGAAAATATGTATCGATTTGACCTGCCAACTCGATTTTTAAATCAAATCGTTTTTTTCCCAGCCTTAGCTTGGACATAGAGCTCTGTGAACAGCCAGCCTCTTTACACTGTAAAAAAAAAATCGTAAAAAAACGGTCAAATGACTGGCAGCTACGGCTGCCAAACAAAAACCGTAAAATTGACGTAAAATATCTTAAATCCAATAAAGTGGAAAAACTAGAATTTTACAGAATTTTTTATTAAAATTTGTAAAAAAAAAAGTTCTTTGACAGGTTTTTCCTCCAAAATTAAGATATTTTACTTTCATTTTACGGTTTTTTGTTTGGCAGCTGTAGCTACCAGTCATTTGACAGTTTTTTAATTATTCTTTTTTTACAGTGTAAAACTGTTATTTTATGGATTTTTCCTAGATTATAATGACCGAACACCTTCAATAAAGTGACGACACTAAAAGTTCTACTGAGAAACACTGTTATTTTACAGGTATTTCCTAAATTATTACAATCAAACACCTTCAATAAAGTGATGGCACTAAAAGTTCTATTGAGAAACACTGTTATTTTACAGGTATTTCCTAATTTATTACAATTAAACGCCTTCAATAAAGTGACGGCACTAAAGGTTCTAATGACAAACAATGTTATTTAACAGACCTTTGCTAAATTATAACGATCAAACACATTCAATAAATTGTCAAGACGTGCTCAAGATTGTAAATTAACAGTTTTATTTTGGAAGACAATTAAGTCTGTATAAAAAAACTGTATAAAAGGGATTAAAATCACCTCCGTAAACATGTAATCCAAATAAAATGGAATGATTTAGTTGATAAATTACAATATCTTAAATGAAATACAACATTTTAACTAGGCCTACTAGTAGTTATCAGTAGAGCAGTTTCATCAAATTATCAAACTTTAGGATTAAAGTGAAATTTTCTAAACATACTGAACACAAAACTGATACATTTACAAGATTTCACACCACTATTGATTCTAAACATTAAACAATTTAAATGTAAAGGAACACACCACTTTTTTTGGAAATAGGCTCATTTACCAACTCCCCCAGAGTTAAACAGTTGAGTTTTACCGTTTTCGAATCCATTCAGCCGATCTCCGGTTCTAGCGTTAGAACTTTTAGCATAGGTTACAGTAGCATTGATCATTGAATCTGATTAGACTGTTAGTATCTCTCAAAAAAATGACCAAAGAGTTTCGATATTTTTTTTCCTATTTAAAACTTGACTCTTCTGTAGTTACATCGGACCAACGGAAAATGAAAAGTTGTGATTTTTCTAGGCCGATATGGCTAGGAACTGTAACCGAATGGCTAGGATAATGATACAATGAGGAACTCTCATTCCTGCGTAATAATCAAGGAACTTTGCTGCTGTACCATGGGTGCAGCAGGCGCAATGATATTACGCAGCGCCTGAAAACTTAATGCCAGTCACGTTGGAAGTTACCTAGCTGGGGACTATTTTCAGGTATATCATTGCATCACCCATGCACCGCAGCAAAGTTCCTTGATAATAACGCAGGAATGAGAGTATAGTTACTGGTCAAATCGGCCTAGAATAATCGCAACTTTTCATTTTCTGTAGATCTTAGTACACGATGTAACCACAGTTTAAAAGTTTTAAATTGGAAAAATATAGAAACTCTTTGGTAATTTTTTTTGAGAGAGATGCTAACGGTCTAATCAGATTCAATGATTTATGCTAAAAGTGGTACCGCCAGACCCGGAGATCGGCTGAATGGATTAGAAAACGGTAAAACTATTTCCAAAAAAAGTGGAGTGTTCCATTACATTTTAGTATTCAGATGTAAATTAACATTATAAACCAATTCTTCTCAAACAGCTCTTCAGAGCCCCCAGGAGGAACTGATAAACTAAAAATATTATTTTTCTAAGTGTCTTGTCAGTTAGGGTTACTATCATGATGACGTCATGATTTCACATTTGAAAAAGGTGGTGAAAAAAAATAATTGTGCATTTTTTGGCTTGTATTTTCCAAATCGGTTTTATATATTGTTTTCCATAATATTCCCCTGACCCCTGGGGGCCCCGCATAGTTCTGATAATAAATATTATACTGTCTCTTAGTTCAGAATCCTAACTATACAAGTGTATTAATAAGTTAAAACATACAACAAAAGTGTACCAGATGTGACAGATACAGCAAATAAAGAACAATCCTGCAACTGCCAATAATCAGCTGGATCCTTGGTGCATCTGGGAAGAAAAAAAGGACACACTATGATTCTCTCAAAAAGGATGATTTAAATTATTTTTGTTTCCTTTAAACAAGTTTAATAAATTGTATTTAAATTGTCTGTTTGTCTTCCGTTTTGTCTGGTATCTAAAACTTTTGTCTGATGTGACAAAAAATGTGCATCACCAAAAGAAGGAACATGTAGATTCACAACAATGGACATTGTTTTCTAGAGGTATCATTGCAAGTTAAACACCTAAAAATGCCAAAAGAAAGGTCTATTCTCCTTGTGTGCGATTATTAAAGTACTGGAGATAGTTCACCCAAAAATGTATCCGTATCCGTATGCCCTGGGTTTCTAATATATGCTTTGTAAAGGGGCCATTTACACGACTCAGTTTTCAACTAAAATCGTCTCAGTCTAAACTGCAAAAATGTGAATCTGTGAAAACGTTGACAGCATACATTTGCGTATTATGTGAGTCTATAGGCATGCGTGTGTGAATGCGACTGTGCGCAGACATGTAGTCTTTTGTTTACAAAGTGACATCACCAGTTACTTTGTGGCATGCATAAAACAGCGATTAAGTCGTTTTCACGGATCTGTGCAAATAGGAATTGTTTTGATAACGTTCTCATCTGTACAAAGAAAAAACATTTTCGTTTTTAGTACATCGTTGTTGTGTAAAAGTACCTAAGTTTGTGTGTTCTTGACATCTTTTCTTTGAACCCTGCAGATAGTTACATTTAATGTAATACATTTTTTACCTTTGGAACTTATTTAAAGGTGGGGTATGTGATTTTCTTTTTTGACCATTTTTTCAAAATCACTTGAAATCCTATTCCTAACCCACTTACTGGCTGTAAATTAGAAGCACTGAAATGAAAATTAAGCAATTTAATCATCTGTGGAACGGGCAGGACTCGAAAAACTCCAGCCAATCATTTTCAAGACCGTCTAGAATCATTGGACAGAAAATGCGTCACTCAAACGGTTGTACCATGCCCCCCTCCCCCCACCCCCCTCGCGCGCGTATCCCGCTCGTGCGCATACTCAAAGCTCGTGAACCAGTCACAGGAAGTGCAAGTCGCCCCGGTACAGAGAACGAGAGAGAGAGAGAGAGAGAGAGAGAGAGAGAGAGAGAGAGAGAGAGAGAGAGAGAGAGAGAGAGCGCATCTGAGTTTTCGCTCGTGCTTGTTTGCGCGTCCATGTTTTTCGAATGGGTGGAGTCAGGGCCAGCGTTGGAGAAGAGAAGTTGAGAGTTGTGTATTTTCAAAATCTGCCGGCCGTTTTGCAAATCACATACCCCACCTTTAAAGTCGTCTTGAAACGGAAGTTGAGATTGTCCTTTTTTCCTTATTGTGACGTATATCCGAGTGAAACGGCTTCTGTAATTGGGCAATTCCATGCAAAGCTCATCTTTACCATGAAAAAATAAAGTTTTAACCAAAAGAACAAAACCCTTTTTAAGTTGTCCATTTAGGTCTGTAATATACTGTATTAATGTGCTTTAACAAAAATTTGAAGAAAATTGCCTTGTTTATCCACCAGATATGAGGTGAGCAACAATGCTTAAATTACATTTTCAACCAGCCGTATTTCATGCTTTCAAAAAAAGGTATCAAAGACCCCCCTTTTTAAACTTTATTTTAACAGTAAGCATTTTGCATAAAGATGGAGGCATGCCAGAGAAATAAATATACTAATTTGGTCATAACAGCACTGCCTGTTGAATTTATAAGGGCTATAATAAAGAGGTCTTGACGCTTCAGTGCACTGTCACGTCCATAACGTTTTAAAGGTTTAGTTTATTTAATATGACAATTATAAATGCAAATAACTTGAAACTTTATTTACAAAGCTAAATTATGTTTATGCTTATTAGGATAGACAATTCATCTCACTACTTTGCTCTGAACAACCATAATAATGCGTTACGGACGTGACCGCTACGGACGCTTCATATTAAATCATGCATATGACTATTGTGATCTGTTTCAAGACAGAAATGATTTTGGCCACTTCATTTCAAGTTTTGTTTTGTAGAAAGACTTTATTTAAAGGGAATTTCGTTTTGTATCTTAATTTTAAATCAAAGTTTCATCAACCAATTGCCTGCATTTAATAAATAAGCAAATCTAGCATGGAGGTGCGATCACTTGCAACACGTAAACTTGAGCGCGTCTCATAACTGAACAGAAACTCAACGTATGCCTCTCAGAAATATAGCCTATCTGTAGAAAGATTGCAAAGATCAAAACGAAAAGAAATAGGCAACTCTCTGATTGTGTAATCTGTATGTGCTTTTTCCACCACCACGTCCCTTTAGAGGCTCGGTACGATCACGCTGACAAAATAATAATAATAATAGGCTGATAATATTGCGTGTCAATTATTTTGTCAAATAATTTTTATACGAAATAAAATGTGATGATTTTGACTCATATACTGTGCACATTTGACTTTATACTGTGCATTAAAATCCATAAACTGGCCGAAAACCGTGCGATCATTTAGACACAAAAAACGTAGGCGTTACATTATTGTCCGTAGATGTGAGTCACTAGCAATCATGTCCATCGGTTCACCTGACAGTGGAGGAAACCTGTGATTTGAACTCCTATATGACAAACATTAATTGTTAATGTATTTTAATTTTGACTGTCTTCCGTAATAGTCTCTGCTTTAATGTTCCGTCTATGTGTTTATAGTAGCCTATTCACGTCCTAGTCGAGGGGCGTCCTGCAATTGCGTGAGGAACCTGATTGGTTGAGGCGCGAAACAGGCGCCCTCTAATTCGCTCGCGCTTCCTGTCATTCAAGCTCAGGTTTTGACAGCTCGAAGATAGCGTTATCTTAAAGCTAAATGCCTACCACAACGACAGATGGATAAAATGGTAAGATGATACTAAAAACCGCACACAATCAGGGAAAATAAATTGAATAAAAATCTAGTTATATTAATGTGTCATATCAAATAGCCTTGTCACCTCAGAGTCATCACCTCAGATAAGATACCATGACAATATAACAACCTACTTCATATCATTATTTAAGAAGATTTTTCATGAATTACAATTATAAAGATGAAAGTGTTAATGTGAAAACACAGCCATTATGCATCAACAAAAGTGCCATGATGGTTTGATTGTTGGTTTTCCAAACAGATTCTATGTATTTCAGATGCGTCACATCCATAACAGGGTTTTTGTCACATCCATAACGTTGGTTTTTCCTCATAATACACTTCATAAAAATATATATATTTTAAACATTGATATTTTTATGTTCAGCTAAGACCCCTTCATCATGTGGATAGCAATATTTATACATTGGATTTAAAAGTTCACAGACTTTAAAGGAAATCGAACAGTATACCAAAAACTCTGTCATTTCCCGTCACATCCATAACGCATGCATATTTTCCTTTTTTGGGGGTGCTTAAATATATTTTAGAAAAACATATTTTGCCTGTCAATTCCCCAGATTGGGTGCCTGAGAATATGCATTTCCAATTTAAATATTGTAAGAAGTTTTTTTTTTTTTTCTGAGACATTTCACCTGTCATTATGAGTTCAAATGTCACATCCATAACGCTGGAATTACCCAATTAGAAAAAAAATGTAGGGCGGGCTTGATTTCGTCCTTCGGGAATTGATTGGGTCGTTGGAGGTTGAGCGTTGCTAACAAAATGGAGGCAGATTTGAATGCCAGTTTACTGTCAGTTGTGGAGGATTTCTCTCCACCGGACTCACCACTGTTACCCTGCCATGAAGCAGTTTTACTTGAGGAAGCCGACGATGAGAACGAGGACGAGCAGCCAAATTTTCTGGAAGGAATCACCCCATATTTATATGAGCCTCCGAGGAACCAAGATGAGGCGGCTGATAGTTAAGTTCATAGACCACAGTCGTTTCGAGGGAGGAGGGAAGGGTAACGTATTTGATTAAAGATTATAAGGGTACATGAATTTTAAAAAAAATAATGAAGTGCATAGATAAATCATTTATAATAAACACTACAATTATATTACATATGAATATAAAAATTTGATTTCATGACGACTTTAAACCTTTTATGAAATGTATGATGAAAATGTGTGTAATATAGCAAACCCAAACAAACAGCTCAAATAATTCAATGAATTCCACCATATCTAGTTTTAAAATGAGTCACAGTGACTTGCCATCCTAGGTCACATTACCATAAATATAAAATTACTATATGATAAAATTACTCAATTTACCATCGCCTGTACCCTTTGCTAAAGCATTTGTAGAAGGGCCCTTTATGAAGGGATTCAGTTGTTTGCTTTTTGTTGGAACACCCCTACAAATGGCATTCAAGGGTGAAAAAACACAGTTTGGAATTCACCCAGTGACCCCTCCAGGAGCCGAGTTTAACTCCCCTGTTTAGTTTAATAGTAAATGTATTAAATCACATGTAAGGTTTATAAATTGTAGCTAAAGGAGAGTAAACAGATTCGCCCTTCATTTACTCTCCCTAAAGCTGTCCGAAATTTATTTATTTTTTTCTTTCTTCAGATGAACACAAATTTTAGAAAAAATAAACTAGACTTTTAGAAAAATGATCTCTGTCGAATAATGCAAGTGAATAGACACCGATATGCTGAAGGTCGAAAAAGTTCGAACACACATCTTGACAATAATCCAAGAGCATTGTAAGCTCACGCAGAAAACCTCCGCAGGCTGTTTGTAGTTTCTGAAGCATGCACTTGCATTATATTGGCTTACAATAATGGATCATTTTTCAAAAAATCTCTGTGTAAAGAAAGTTAGATATACACTCACCTAAAGGATTATTAGGAACACCATACTGTGTTTGACCCCCTTTCACCTTCAGAACTGCCTTAATTCTACGTGGCATTGATTCAACAAGGTGCTGAAAGCATTCTTTAGAAATGTTGGCCCATATTGATGGGATAGCATCTTGCAGTTGATGGAGATATGTGGGATGCACATCCAGGGCACGAAGCTCCCGTTCCACCACATCCCAAAGATGCTCTATTGGGTTGAAATCTGGTGACTGTGGGGGCCATTTTAGTACAGTGAACTCATTGTCATGTTCAAGAAACCAATTTGAAATGATTCGAGCTTTGTGACATGGTGCATTATCCTGCTGGAAGTAGCCATCAGAGGTTGGGTACATGGTGGCCATAAAGGGATGGACATGGTCAGAAACAATGCTCAGGTAGGCCGTGGCATTTAAACGATGCCCAATTGGCACCAAGGGGCCTAAAGTGTGCCAAGAAAACATCCCCCACACCATTACACCATCACCACCAGCCTGCACAGTGGTAATAAGGCATGATGGATCCATGTTCTCATTCTGTTTACGCCAAATTCTGACTCTACCATCTGAATGTCTCAATGTCTCAGAAATTGAGACTCATCAGACCAGGCAACATTTTTCCAGTCTTCAACTGTCCAATTTTGGTGAGCACTTGCAAATTGTAGCCTCTTTTTCCTATTTGTAGTGGAGATGAGTGGTACCTGGTGGGGTCTTCTGCTGTTGTAGCCCATCCGCCTCAAGGTTGTGCATGTTGTGGCTTCACAAATGCTTTGCTGCATACCTCGGTTGTAACGAGTGGTTATTCCAGTCAAAGTTGCTCTTCTATCAGCTTGAATCAGTCGGCCCATTCTCCTCTGACTTCTAGCATCAACAAGGTATTTTCGCTCACAGGACTGCCGCATACTGGGTGTTTTTCCCTTTTCACACCATTCTTTATAAATCCTAGAAATGGTTGTGTGTGAAAATCCCAGTAACTGAGCAGATTGTGAAATACTCAGACCGGCCCGTCTGGCACCAACAACCATGCCACGCTCAAAATTGCTTAAATCACCTTTCTTTCCCATTCTGACATTCAGTTTGGAGTTCAGGAGATTGTCTTGACCAGGACCACACCCCTAAATGCATTGAAGCAACTGCCATGTGATTGGTTGATTAGATAATTGCATTAATAAGAAATTGAACAGGTGTTCCTAATAATCCTTTAGGTGAGTGTACATCTGGGATGGCACGAGGGAGAAAAAAGGAGATTATTTTTATTTTGGAGTGCATTGTGCCTTCTACGGTTTTATATACTGCAGTGGATACTTACTAGTGATGGACTTCTGTTGGTGCCTGTTCTGCTCCATAAACATTGTTCCAATGCTTGATCTAAAAAAAATAAAAAAAAGTGTTAATGTGTGTTAACAGACTATTGATCTGGGTGACATAGGACCATTTTTAATGTGTTTCTTATAGGATTAGTTCACCTCAAAATGAAAATTTCCAAATAATTTACTCAACCCAATTCCATCCAAGATGTTCATGTCTTTCTTTCTTCAGTGTAAAAGAAATTAAGTTTAAGGAAACATGTCAGGATTTCTCTCCACACAATGGACTTCAATCACAACCAACATGTTGAAGTCCAAATCAATGCAGTTTCAAAGGGCTTTGATGTTCTTCAAGGGCTGTGCACGATCCCAGCTGAGGAATAGGGTTTTATCTAGCGAAACGATCGGTCATTTTCTAAAAAAAAACAAAAAACTTAAATACTTTTTAACGCAAAAATTTTCATCTTGTGCTGGTCTGCGACGCGCCAGGCATTACGATTTTTTAAAAATAATAATAATAAATTAAAACAAATATGTCGGATGATTTTGAAGTTGGAGGAGAAGATGAGATGGAATTTTTCGCCCTTCCCTGCCTTTTTGAACTAGCCTGGTCCCACCAGATTCTCGTACATTTCATTTAATTTGTACATAGAGTCTGGCACCGCTCCATTGACAAGCGTTAACTTGCTTGTAGGCGGGTACTCTATTGAAGTCTAAAACTATTGGATCTGCCCAGTGTCACCATATGCCAGGATCTGCCATAACCAGTCGCTAACGTTTGGTCGTGACGTATGCCATGTCGAAACCCGTGGGGAGGAGGGCCACAACATCATGGCCACCAACAAAACTAAGCAAAGATTGTTCTTGCTCCGGCTTTAACTTCTTGATATTCGGCAGCGTTGCAACAACGGACCGAATGGCTTCGCTTGCATCTTTCTACGCTGCCATTACTGAACTACAACTCAAAATAACGCACGACATCAACGTCATCGTTCTCAGCCACTCCCTGTGTTTGCTTGATTGGCCCGGTAAAAAATTGATTGTACGAAGGAGGCCGGAGTCAGGCTATTTTTTAACCCGAGTACACAGACAAATAACTTAGATGACGTGAAGCATGACGTTTCCAACATGATGACGTAATGCCCGGCACGTCGCAGACCAGTACAAGATGAACAATTGTGGTTAAAAAGTATATAAATGTTTTTTAGTTTTTTTTTAGAAAATGACCGATCGTTTCGCTAGATAAAACCCTATTCCTCAGCTGGGATCGTGCACAGCCCTTTGAAGAACGTCAAATCCCTTTGAAACTGCATTGATTTGGACTTCAACATTTTGGTTGCGGTTGAAGTCCATTGTATGGAGAAAAATCCTGAAATGTTTTCCTCAAAAAAATGAATTTCTTTTACACTGAAGAAAGAAAGACATGAACATCTTGGATGGCATTTGGGTGAGTAAATTATCAGGAAATTTTCATTTTGAGGTGAACTAATCCTTTAAGTGTTATATAAATCTGGAGAACCCTTACTAAAATTAAACATGGTTTTGCTACACTAACCAAATGGTAATACATTATTGTAATCAATCCACCATAAAAACATGGTTTCTACACTTTTACTCTAATAAAAACCATGGTTAATTTAGCAAAGGACCATGGGAACGTGTCCTTAAAACAGCTCATCCAAAAAATTGTTCTCTCATTATTTTCTCACCCTCAAGTTGTTCCAAAACTGTATGAATTTCTTATGTAGAACCTTAATTAATATATCTTGAGAAATGCCTTCATTGTTTTTTTGTTCGTTTGTTTTTTCCATATAATGGGTACCAATTGTTGTTTTATTGCCAACGTTCTTGTTTCACAGAAGCCATACAGGTCTAAAAATACTTTCATTTTAAAAGGACATTTAATTTTGGGTCAGCTAGACCTGTAAATTCAAGGAGATAGGTAAAATATTGTCAGGAGGGTTTGAATCAGTGTGCCTTTCAGCAGAGTTTACATGTTCTGCTTCTAATTCATGAGTATTTTACTATGGCAATAACTTAGGCTACTCAAGCATCTGAAGATCGTGTGGCTGGATAATATTTGTTCCCAAAATTCCTGGATCATGAGGGAAACACACATACACAGGAATATTAGCTTTTTTTTTTTTTTACTTACTACATTTACATTTATTTATTTAGCTGACGCTTTTACCCAAAGCGACTTAAAATTGCTATTTATGTCAGAGGTCGCACGCCTCTGGAGCAACTAGGGGTTGAGTGTCTTGCTCAGGGACACATTGGTGTCTCACAGTGGATTCGAACCCGGGTCTCTCACACCAAAGGCATGTGTCTTATCCACTGCGCCATCACCACCTCCATACTAACAGAGACATTTACAAAAGCTTGCAAAATTTTACTCACCAGCTCCAAAACATATTATGATGACTCATCATTTTGACTGATCGGTAGGCCTATATCCCCCGATCAACAGTAGATTCAAAAATTCTTCTAGAGTCAAGTAGTGTGGTTCGAGTTCCTCTCGGTCTAAAAAGACAATGTTCTCATTTCACTCATTGTAAAGCTCCAATGCTGAGTATCGAAATCTAAATTAGATGACAATATTTACACATGCTAGTAGCAACACATAACATTAGCCTAATACATTGAAATATGTAATTGCGTTTAGATGCTCAATTGAACACACTATATTTTGATGTAACATTAACATTAGCAGATTTTTTTTCATAAAATATAAAAGTTATTTACCTTCCGCAGATTGCATTATGTCCGTTACAAGTTGTTAAAATTCGTCCATATTCCGTTTGTTCTTCATTTACATCCCGCAATTCGCTCACAATAAAAATGTAGCAGTCCGATGTAAAACAATCCATGTTTAAACAATGTAAAAGCCACAGAACCGAGGAAACGTAGTACTGAAGATCCCGAGCAGCAGCACACACACCCACTCACTCCGAACTGACGTATATTCAAACTTGAACTGTAAAGGCGCGCAATCCCGCGCATAGTTGTCATTGGCCAGATTCCTAGATGATACTCAGAATAACCAATCATGCTCAAAAACACTCGGAGAGACAGCCAATAGTGTGGTAACATTGCAATTACAGGAAAAGAAAGAATAGAAAAAATATAAACGTGCTATTTATCTAGTTGTATTTAGGCTGGCTGTTATATTTAATCAATTGGTTGAATTGTGTTTTCATTGAAGTGCATGATTAAAAATTAAACTTATATGGTAGCATATACCATAGGCTATAACAAAATATATTTACCACTGTTTTGCTAAACAGCAATTTAACAGAGCAAACAGATAGTATTAAACAGAGATAACACTGCATATGTATTCATATAAAATTATGTATGTAGACCTATAAGAAAATCTAATGGATTGGTATCATGGTGACATAAGATTTACATTCATGTGACCCATATGACCCTTTTGCACTTTAACAAATTCTTGACCTTGCTTTTTCACCCTGTGTGGTACTGTTACACAACCTATTAGTTTATGGTTAATCATCTGTCCAATGCAACACTTGTTTGCTAACATTGGCATAATTATATACAAGTTACAACATATACCTCAGGTTTCACAGGCAAGGCTTAAAGGTTGTATCAGCGATTGTGGGTGTAGTCACTTCTGTTTGTGTTTGAAGCGAGATCCCAAACAAACAAAGTTAGCTCACCCCTCCCTCAACGAATTCCAATTCGTCCGAATCAACTCACTCACTCGCATGCCAATCTCACACACTAAATCCCTATAATCTGATATTCGCTAGAGCTATCCAAGTTTAGTCGAGCTTCACTCATATTTTTTAAGGAATTATATTTTCACACACAGTTCACATACAAAAAAGTCAGCGCTAGAAGATACTCACCTGTCCAGAAGAAACAGTGCAACCTCGGCGTCAGATTTAAAATTTTTCAATTCTTTGAGTTCTCTCCACCGTTCAAAAGCCTTCCCGATTATTATTATTCGTTTCTTTGACGAAAAACGAGGGTATTTCCTCGCCCTAATCCTCCTTCTCTTCTTGGGGATTGCCTCTTCCATGTTAAATGTATCTGGTCCGTTGATAGCATAGGGTTGATAGACGCTGGCTTATTCTTCAGCCCCGACTTCGCGTGCAGGCGTGCACGAGCGCAAAAACAAACAACACCCGCCCCTGTCGTGATTGGTTAGAACACTGTTTATTTTGATTTTGAGTGGTGGTTGTACCCATTTGTTTTTGTGTGCAGATCTCAGAGCCTAGGCTGCCTACAGAGACGCGTTTTTTTGACAGCCTGCTTACGGGGCGGGCAGCTAGCGGATCGTTAGGAAAGATTAGATGAATGTGATCATTTTTGTTTGGGCCTGAAATCGCTGATACAACCTTTAAGCCTGTAGTCCCAGACTAAAATGCATGTTTGAGCTGTTTTACCTGAAAGCAATTTGCACTGACATATCTTAAAATGTGTCAGTGCCATTGTTTTGTCTCAAGATGCACACATAATGTTTTTTTTTTCCTTCTAAGGCACATTTTTAAAAGCTAATCACATGCCCTAATTGAACTAAGGCCTAATCCTGGCTTAATCTAAATCTGAAGGGTTTAATGTTAACCCTAACCCTAACCCTATCCCTGGTCTACAGACTTTTATTTAACAGCATGGATACTCCAAGGTGTTGACTGCAGTGGTTATGCCTTTAGCGTTGATACAGGACAAAGATCTTCTCACAATGACAGTTTGTAATGTATTTTAGCAAATAGTGTTTGTATGGATTGTCCCTAAGATAGAGCTATTGGTGCATTCAAGTCATGTCATAAAGATTGTATTTACGAGTTGAACGCACATGAATGCCACCACAATGATGAAAATATGAGTAGGAAGCTGAGGATTTTCTTTAAGCACCAATCTTTAAGAGTTATGAGTGTGTCAGTGAGAAACATTGTGGAATACCAATTATAGGTATTTAGCAGTGACATTATCAGGCTTTTCTATTTGCAATAAAGTAAGCTAATGCCTACACAAAATATGATAGCATTATAATTTAACAATATAATATGTAATGATAAAGTTTACAGTGGCTTCATAAATTAATTTAAAACATAAAAAATAAATAGTAAAACCTCATGAGGACTTAATTTACAGGTGTTGTTTACTCTGATTTCAATAGTAGCCTACAAAGACATGCACATTTGCCAAACTGAGGAAATCCATAGGATTGAATGTGTGTGTTTTCCACCCTATATATATATAGCTTTTTTTTTTGTGCTAGTTTGTGTCAGTATTTGCCTCAGTGCACTTCCTAACTCTCATACATTACCATATAGGCCTAATTTCTATAACAAATGCACATTCAGATTAGATAACATCAAAACCAATATACTTTAAAATTATAGTGTCATATGAGTGTGTTTTTGAATGTGGATGGTGTTTTTTGGGAAAATCGAGTTTGTAAAGATTTTCTGATCTGTTTTTCTCTGTAAAACAATTTGTAACAACTGTTGTTTAAATAGCTATACATCTGACTTAATATAATGAAAATATCAAACGTTTACTTAAACAATTTCTAAAATGTGAAAAACTTTCTAGATCAAAACATTGTCACTCTTAACGTTTTATTTTTCCAGTATAATTCGAATTTAGTCAGTGGTGAATCTGCCGCTGCGCCCGGCGCTGTTTCACACACCACTGGCTGGCCGAAACAAACGTGCATCGCACGCATCTTCTGCAACAGAGCAAACACGGTTTTTGCATCGACATTCTAGAGTTTTCCACCAGTTTCTTGTGTATTTTACCTAGTGGATACGAAGGTAAGAAACATAATATAGATTGTCTAATTCTAATTCAATAACCGGTGACGGTGGTTTCATTAATCATCTTATTTTGGCTATGTGCATTGTGTTAGTAGTTTAAAATAAACGTACATATTTCTTGGTTTAATCAACGATTTTAATGCAGTGATAATATTTATTGTTGTGCTAATTTGTTGCTGGATTTCAACTTGCATACAGACTAATTAAATGTTTTTTTCTTCTCACTGGCTAGGTGAGGATATTAACTAGGCCTAAGTTACTCATCACTCTTCAGAACACATTTTGTGCCTAGACGGCAACGACGACGAAAACAACAGCGTTTAGTATGTCACATCTCACACATGCAAACTTAGCTTGAGGCTATGAGTGGGCTACAATGGCATATGTTATGCAAACGTTTACATGCCACTCATGTGGTATGTACCTGAAAAGTATAAAAAGCTATGTTGATCATCAGATTTTGCATAGACATGAAGCAAATATTAATTTTCCATGTTGCTTTTCGGACTGCAAACAAAAATTCATTGAGTACACTGTTTTAAAAGCTCATGTCTATCACTCCCACAACAGACTACAGTGGCTCAATCTTAAGTTTATCAAGCGACGAGAATACTTTTTGTGCGCAAAAAATAACTAAAATAAAGACTTTATTCAACTATTCATTTCCTTCTCAGTGGGCCTCGAGTGAGTTCACTAGTGTAACAGCGCAGCGCTTCTGGGTCGTACGTCACACGCATCACACACATGACCAGCGTCGGCCAATAGTGAGCCTGCGTGTGACGTACAACACAGAAGCGCTGCACTGTTTTTTTGCGCACAAAAAGTATTCTTGCTGCTTGATAAACTTAAGGTTGAGCCACTGTAGTCACTTGGACTATTTTAACGATGTCTTTAATAACTTTTCTGGGATGGCAAATGTCGATTACATAGCAGCCTGTGAAGGAGTGAGACAGCTCTCAGATTTCATAAAAAATCTTAATTTGTGTTCTAAAGATGAATGAAAGTCTTACAGGGAAAGAGTTGGAACAACATGAGGGTGAGAAATTGAAAAGAAACTTTAAAGGGTTATTTCACCCACAAATGAATATTATGTCATCATTTACTTCCCCTCATGTCTTTCCAACCCCATCCAATCATCTTTGCAACACAAATTAAGATTTTGATGAAATCTAAGAGCTTTCTGTCCTTCCATTGATAGCTACGCAACTACCACTTTGACGCTTCAAAATCCATGTATTGAGTGGTTTAGTCCAAATTTTCTGAAGAGACACGGTCGGTTTATGATGAACAGGTTGAATAAATGGTTATATTCACATATGAACATTAACCAATGCACACATAAGTTGTGGTAAATGGAAGCTCAAGTTTGCTTGACGTACAAGAACCAATGAGGTTTATTCTTATGTGTTACGCAGCACGTTTGAGCTTCCACAAGAGGTTTGTTCTGGCGTGTTAAGGTTCGTTTGTTCGCTTATCAATGTTTATATGTGCATAAAAGCCAAAATTCCATCTGTTCATCATATGAAGCCATGAAGTCTCATCAGAAAATGTGGACTAAACCGCTCTATTCATATCGATTCGTTTTACGATCTCTTTATGAAGCGCCAAAGTGGTAGTTGCACCTGTCAATGGAGGAACAGAAAAAAGATCTTCATTTGTGTTCAGAAGATGAACGAAAGGCTTACGGGTTTGGAATGACATGAGTGTGAGTACTTACTGACAGAATTTTCATTTTTTGAGTGAACTATCCCTTTAAGATTAAATATGTAAGCAGAGAGCAAGCTTAAGTTAACGACTAATTTTAATCATATAAACTAGTACATTGCATGTTAGCATTTGGTGGTTTAACTTGTTATATGGTGTGTGGAGTAGGGCTGTCACAATTCCTCGATTAAATTCCAATAACATGCATTCGGTAAATCATATAAAGTCTGAGGGTTTTATGTTTCAAAGTGTTTTGTGTTTTACTGTTGTCATTTGTATGTGTGGAGCTTCTCCAACTCCGCCTCTGCATATGATGTTAGTTTGAGTTGCTTAAAACCAGGGGTGCGCATGCAACAGCAAATCTGCTGATTTCAGAGAAAAACGTGAAACTGTGACATTCACTGACTCGCTTCACTCGGCAGTGCTAAAACCAGCACTAAATTACTTACTTCCTGGGTTTGAAAATTGTGGCAATTCTTATAAAAAAGTAAAGAAAGAAAATGTAAATATTAGCATTGTATTTTTTAAGTGTACTATGAAATTATTGTATTTTTATTTAGTACAATTCTTTTTATATATAATAGTATTATCACACTTTATTATTTTGTTTATTTTATGAAAAAAAACATTAAATAAAATGCAGTACTAATTATTATTTTTTTGATTTGTATAGTTATATTTAATGGGTCATACTATGTGCAATGTGAGCACCTACCCGAATCTCCAGATGCTCTCATGAGAACCGGATGAGAACTTTTTTTATACATTTTGGAATTTGCGCCATTTAATCAGATTTGTAAAGTAAATCATTGATAAACCTACGCCAACCCAGGTGAATACATCAATATCTTACAAAATATGTAATAAGTTCGTTAGAATTTCAAAATTGGATGTGTTGATGTCCACATATTCTTTTTAAAGAAGTTAGAGTGGCTGTAGCATTTCTATCATAAAGAAAATGTTAAAGATTAAGTGGACATTGGAATTAAATGTTGTTTGGCCAATATTTAAAAAGGATTTGTTCATTCTGTGGATTGTAACAACAAAAATCAAAGGCTATTGGCGCCCTCTGCAGGCAGTTGTTATAATACTAAATTGAGTATTACCGCAAAAAATAATAGACTGAAGTCACTTAATGCAGCTTTAAGAAAACTTAGATTGTACACTTTGTGTTCAAATGTGCTGTTTCACTGACTTCTTATGTTAGTATTAGTTATCAGTCTTGCATTTAATGGAACAATTATTTTTTCCAACAGATGCATATTCAAAATTAACCCAGATCAAGGGACCAAAGTCACACGCAAGGAAAAGGGACGCCAGTACGCTGTCAACCCAAGAGTGCTGAGCCTCATTTCCAACATTGCCAATTTTGAGTGGACAGAGTAAACGGTATCACTCCCTCACAAAACAAACACAATCATTAGTGAAGCGATAAATTAGTACATAAGTCAGTCCCAAATCAGATCTTTTGTTAGTTTTTAGGACACATACACTCTGAAAGGTGGTCATGGTATCTTTTTTTTATTTTTTATAAGTGACATAATTTGCTTTACATTTTAGAGAATGAATTATAATTTTGCCACATTTCTAAAATTGTTGCATAAGTAATCTCCCAGTTCCCTTTCGAGGGAACTCGCGATGCGTCACTTGACGCTTTAGGAACGCCCCCAGCGTGCATGCGTCTGAGCATCAATGTCAACTAGTCCAATGGAAAGAATGAGCGTCACGGGCGGGTGACGTCATGACCAGGAAGGGATAAAGGCTCACCCGGTGAAACGCGGCATCAGCTTCTGTGTCTCAGCAAGCGATCTGTGTCATTTTGTCTCTGTCTATTTACTGTTGTCTGTTGCGGAAAAGGATGGAAACTAAACAAGTGTACAAACAGTGTGCTTCTCCCTGCCCGCGTTATTTAACGGGTGGGGACACACACGAGCTTTGTGTCGTTTGTTTGGGAGTGGAGCATGCGGTCTCAGCCTTCGAGGGGGCTGAGTGCCAGCATTGTGAGATGTTACCGCTTCGCATGCTCCGCTCTCGCCTGTCACTCTTTGATAAAGTGAGTGGGCAGGCTCGCGATCCACAGGGATCAGGACCCGCGTCTGCTGAGGCGGCGCGGAGAATGCATTCCTGGGGATCGCAAAAGGATCTTTCGGAGGGGTTGGAGACGGGTCCGAGGGCTCTTTCTCCTTCCTTACCCGAGAGATCCAGTGCTCTCTCCCCGGTGTCGGAAGCACGCTCTGCGGTTTCTTTCGCCCGGGGAGAGAGCCCTCCATTACTTTATTGCTCTTCCTCCGAGGAGGTTGATGTGATGAGTGTGGAGAGTGTAAGCACACACATGGGGGAAAGAGATTCACAATTTATTTCCCCAGCATATGATGAGCTGGTGGATGTTATGTCGCGGGCTGTAGAGAAATTAAATATTGAATGGCCATCTGAGAATAAGGGCGCTCGTCCTAAAAGCAAATTAGATGAGCGCTTTTTATCTTCCACCACATTATCTCCACCACGAGGGCTTCCATTTTTTCCCGATTTGCACAATGAGATTTCTAAATCGTGGAATAAACCATACTCATCACGTCTTTTCAGCCCTCATGTTAACACTTATTCGAGAATAAGAGGGCTGAAAGAGTATGGTTATGAGACGATGCCCCAGGCGGAAGAGAATTTAGCCAGTTATCTTTCCCCTGGTCCCGCATCGTCTCTGAAAGCCTCGGCTTTGCCCACTAGACCGCTTAAAGCCACTTCGGTGTTAGTGGGCAAAGCTTATACGGCAGCAGGTCAAGCTGGAGCATGTCTGCATACTATGGCAGTGCTCCAGGCTTATCAAGCTGACCTGCTGGGGGATCTGGATAGTAGTGAGGGAGTCAGTCATGACGATATTCGTGAACTTCGTCAGGCTACCGATCTTTCTCTCAGGGCTACTAAGGAGACCGCCAGAGCAATTGGGCGATCTATGGCAGCCTTGGTAGCTACTGAGAGACATTTATGGTTAAATCTGTCTGAAATTAAAGAAAAAGATCGAGCTTTTTTATTAGATGCTCCGCTTGAACCTTCTGGTCTCTTCGGCGACGCAGTCCACGCGGTCGTCGAGAGATTTCAGGAGTCAAAAAAACAAGCGGACGTTTTTAAAAAGTTTATCCCTCGCCGGGTCCAGCCCCCTGGGGCTGCTGGGCGTGAGCAGCCCCAGCCGTCGAGCTCGTCATATCGTGTGCATCAGAAAGAGAGTGTTGCATCTCGTGCACCTCCACGTAGAGACTGGAGACAGACGCAACCCTCTCAACCGAAGTCTTCTAAGTCGAAGCCGGATCTGAGGACCGTTCTTCAGGCGAAGAAGACTTCGGTTCAAAAAAAAAGGTCCTGATGTTCATGCATCAGGCCTGTGAGGACAGCCCCGACCGAAGTGGAGCGGTGTACACCTCATTTTACGGTGCCCGTTCCATTTCGGGGTCCTCACGAGACCGTTCTGCCAACCCTGCCACCCTCGGTGCTTCAGGGCGCAGCGGTCTCCAGCGAGTCGCTGATGCTATGCTGCGGCACAGCATCGGTTTCGCGCCCTCTGAGGGGGGCCTTAGAGCGGCCAGTTCAGGTAGTTCCTGCCATTATGTTTCAGGCTCCGGAATTGGCTGTCTCGATAACACCAGAGACCAGCCTCGAGAGGCTGGTTCCCTTAGTAAATTTTCTGGCAGCGTGGAAGCTTCTGCCGAATATTTCTCATTGGGTCCTGCAGATTGTAGAGAAAGGATACAGAATCCAGTTTGGTTCTCGTCCTCCTCGTTACAACGGGGTGCTGCCCACAGTGGTGCATCCCGAGCAGGCTCTGGTAATGGAGCAAGAGGTAAAGGCCCTGTTAGCAAAGGAAGCTATAGAACAGGTGTACTCACCCGACAGAGAGTCGGGTTTTTACAGCCGTTATTTCATTGTTCCAAAAAAGGATGGGGGGTTGCGTCCCATTTTAGATCTTCGTCTGTTGAATCGTTCAGTACAGAAACTCAAGTTCAAGATGCTGACACTCAAACAGATCGCGACTCAAATCAGATCCGAGGACTGGTTTGTCACGATAGATCTGAAGGACGCCTACTTCCATATCTCCATCCTCCCTCAGCACAGGAAGTTCCTAAGGTTTTCTTTCGGGGGCAAAGAATACCAATATCGGGTTCTTCCTTTCGGTCTAGCTTTATCACCCCGCACGTTCACGAAATGCGTGGATGCAGCTCTAGCCCCTCTCAGGCTTCAGGGCATACGTATTCTGAACTACATCGACGACTGGCTGATTCTGGCGGAATCAGAGCAGTCGGCGGTTCGGCACCGAGGTGTCGTTCTCGCTCATATGCAGATGTTGGGGTTGAGGCTCAACGCCAAGAAGAGTGTTCTTTCTCCAGTACAGAGAACCACTTTCCTTGGTGTGGTATGGGATTCAGTGACGATGCGGGCCACTCTATCGCCCGTTCGTGTAGCTGCTATCCTGACAGCCACCAAAGAGCTAAAGCTAGGCCAGTCACGCACTGTGAAACAGTTCGAGAGACTGTTGGGTCTCTTGGCGGCAGCGTCCAACGTGATTCCTTTTGGCCTGCTGTACATGAGACCTTTACAGTGGTGGCTAAGGACCAGAGGGTTCTCCCCGAGGGGAAACCCACTTCGTATGATCAAGGTCACGCGGCGGTGCCTTCGTGCCTTAATTATATGGAGGAAACATTGGTTCTTAACCCAGGGTCCGGTATTGGGAGCTCTTTGCCATCGTGTTACGATCTCGACAGATGCTTCCCTCACCGGCTGGGGAGCGGTAATGGAAGGCCGCTCGGTTCAGGGTCTGTGGAAAAGTCATCATCTTTCGTGGCACATCAATTGCCTGGAGATGATGGCTGTCTTCAATGCGTTGAGACAGTTTCTCCCAGACCTGAGGGGCCATCATGTGCTTGTACGAACAGACAACACATCAGTGGTCTCTTATCTGAACCGTCAGGGGGGTCTGCGGTCGCGTCCGCTCTGCAAACTGGCGCACCAGATCCTCCTGTGGTCTCCGGGGAAGGTACTCTCCCTGAGGGCAGTGTATATTCCTGGGGACCAGAATGTGGGGGCAGACATCCTGTCGAGGCAGGAGCTGAGGCCAGGGGACTGGAGACTCCACCCCGAGGCGGTGGAGAAAATTTGGGAGTTTTACGGCCAAGCAGAGGTGGATCTGTTTGCGTCGCAGCACACGACGCACTGTCCACTTTGGTTCTCCCTTACTCACCCAGCCCCCCTGGGGCTGGATGCTATGGTGCAGACGTGGCCGAGGCTACGTCTGTACGCATTTCCCCCTGTTGCTCTGCTCCCAGGAGTTCTGGAACGAGTCCGCCAGTACGAATAAGCCTACTGCTTGTAGCACCACGCTGGCCGAGTCGGATCTGGTTTGCGGACCTGATCCATCTCTTAGACGGTCCTCCCTTGGAGATCCCGATCAGGAGAGACCTTCTGTCTCAGGCCGGGGGCACAATATTTCACCCTCGACCAGAGATTTGGAACCTGTGGGTTTGGCCTCTGAGGGGGCCCAACTCATAGAGAGTGGTCTCTCAGCTGAGGCTGCTGAGACCATCCTAAGCTCCAGAGCTCCAGCTACTAGGATACTATATGCGCTGAAATGGAAAGTTTTTTCTGTATGGTGTCACCGACATCAGTGGGATCCGGTTAACTGTTCTGTGAACACAGTACTCGAGTTCTTGCAGGAGCGCTTTACGTCAGGTTTATGTCCTTCCACACTTAAGGTTTACGTGGCGGCCATTGCGGCTTACCACGCCCTGGTTGGGGGTACATCGTTGGGTCGAGACCCCCTGATTACACGTTTCCTTCGTGGCACATTGAGGCTGAGGCCTGCAACTCGCACTAGGGTGCCAGCGTGGGATTTGGCATTAGTACTAGAAGGCCTGTCTAGGGCTCCATTCGAGCCCTTAGATTCGGTTTCAGAGAAATTTCTTACCCTTAAGACTATCTTTCTGCTAGCTATTTCGTCCCTTAAGAGAGTTGGAGACCTTCAGGCCCTTTCGGTTTCCCCCACTTGCCTTGAGTTTGCACCGGGGATGGTCAAGGCATTCTTATATCCAAAACAGGGATACGTCCCTAAGGTGCCGACCTTGATTCCGAGGGCTATCGTGCTGCAGGCTTTCTGTCCTCCTCCTTTTACATCTGCGGACCAGGAAAGGCTGAACCTCTTGTGTCCAGTGCGAGCACTGGATACTTATGTTCATCGGACATCTTCTATGAGGAAGTCCGACCAGTTATTTATTTGCTTTGGATCACCTAAGAAGGGTCTTCCTGCTTCTAAACAGACGGTTAGCAAGTGGATAGTCGAGGCTATTTCACTTGCATACGAGTACTCTGACCATCCGTGTCCCTTGGTGGTCAGAGCTCACTCAACGAGGGGTATGGCGGCCTCTAAAGCCTTGTTATTTGGGGTTTCCCTCCAAGACGTTTGTGATGCGGCAGGCTGGTCCTCACCGCTCACATTCGTCAGGTTTTACAGTTTGGACCTGGATGCTGCCCCAGGTTCTCAGGTGCTTAGTGCTTAGTTCCAACAGACTGACACTCAGGTACTTGGAATTCTGGCGTTTTGGGTATTCTCGTTCCCAAAGCGTCAAGTGACGCATCGCGAGTTCCCTCGAAAGGGAACGTCTCAGGTTACTACTGTAACCATAGTTCCCTGAGAAAGGGAACGAGACGATGCGTCACCCTGCCATACTTCCTGCTTCCCTGTGATCGGCTTGCTTCGACTTTTTGAAGCTAATGCCGCGTTTCACCGGGTGAGCCTTTATCCCTTCCTGGTCATGACGTCCCCCGCCCGTGACGCTCATTCTTTCCATTGGACTAGTTGACATTGATGCTCAGACGCATGCACGCTGGGGGCGTTCCCAAAGCGTCAAGTGACGCATCGTCTCGTTCCCTTTCTCAGGGAACTATGGTTACAGTAGTAACCTGAGACGTTCTTCTCTCTTCTTACAGATACCTGATGTTCTGCTGTATGTGCACAGCATGGATGCAATAACATGTTTCTTGATGCTCCTTGATTTTCCCTAGTTTGACCAGGAGTGTTAACGGCATGAGAGCTACATTTATTTTGTACATATTCATATGATCTACCTGTTTCCTGTTTTTTCACCCAAAAATGTAAAATGCTGTCATAATTTTCTCACCCTCAAGTTGTTCCAAAATCACATGAGTTTGTTTCTTTTATTCATAAAACCATTTATTGTGTTCAGCAGAAGAAAGAAACTCATATGGTTGTGGAACAACTTGAGGGTGAGTAAATGATGACAGCATTTTAATTTTTTGGGTGAACATTTATATCCAGAAGAAATGAGAGGAGGAAATTAATATAAAAGGCTTTATTTTCTAATATGCCTTTGCTGTCAAGGCTTTGACAAAAATGTTTAACAATAAATTGTTACTTCACTTTCATTTGTGTTAATCTGTTTTCTGATGCATTGCCTCATTATTGTGAACACTTAAAGGTGGGGTATGTGATTGGCAAAACGGCTGGCAGATTTTGAAAATACACAACTCTAAAGGTCCTACCTTCTTTCCTCCAACGCTGGCCCTGACTCCATCCATTCGAAGAACATGGACGCGCAATCATGCACAACTATGTGCTCACGCCTACTCTCTGCCCGCTCTGTTACACGGCCAAAAGAGCCTCATATCGGTCAGGTTATGAATGTAAGTTACGTGCCCGCTCACGAGTGCTAACGCGTAGGCCGGTGACACACTGGCTGCGTGGCGTGAGCGTGGCGTTTCTGTTGCGTGGCGGCTGCGTCACGTTTTCGGTGTCTTTGCACACAAGAAACGTGTCTGACGCGGCGCTGCTGCTAGGTGACGTAGAGGGAGGGCACCGACAGACCAGTCTACATTTGGATTAGTGGTGTGTTGCTCTTGCCTTTACGACAACTGTTATCACACATCTTCCAAAAGCCCTATACTTCATGTTAAGCATAAATATAAAGCCTACTGATAAAGACACTGTCAGCAGTATTGACAGCAAAATATACTACAGAATATTTCGTTCTGTATTGACAGGTGCAATATTTGAAAATTGATAATTATTTATTTATTTATTTTTAAATTATATTTATATCTGAATTTGTCAAAACCTAGACTTTCAACCATCAAGATGTAATTTATTAATATGTATTTGTGTACAAAATAACATAAACATCTTTTCCTATTCTATTTTGCCTGGAAACACTTCCAACACGCTTGCGTGTCGCGTGAAAAATAGGCGTCGGTTCTATTTCTAGCATGCACGCGTTTTCCATGGGCTCACGCAGGCAGTCTGCAAGCTCTAACCTGTCAAAGGGATAGTTCACCCAAAAATGTAAATTCTGTCAGTAATTACTCTCCCTCATGTTGTTTAACCCCGTAAGACATTCGTTCATCTCCGGAACACGAATTAAGATATTTTTGATTAAATCTGAGAGCTGGATCACTCCTCCATAGGCTTCTTCAGGGATTGAAACTTGTTCCCCGAAAAGTTATTAAAGACATTGTTAAAATAGTCCAAGTGACTACAGTGGCTCAATCTTAAGTTTATCAAGCGACGAGAATACTTTTTGTGCGCAAAAAACAAAACAAAAATAACGACTTTATTTAAACTATTAATTTCCTTCTCTGTGGGCCTCTAGTCAGTTAGCGTAGTGTGATAGCGTAGTGATACGTCACACGTAGGCTCACTATTGGCCGACGCTGGTCGTGTGTGATGCGTGTGACGTATAACAACAGAAGCTTACGCTATTACACTAGTGAACTCACTCGTGTAATAGATTTATATAAACTCATATATAACTCATATAAAATTTTGGTTACACTTTATTTTAAGGTGTCATTGTTACAGTGTAATTAAATATTTAAGAACATTGTAATATTAATTAACTACATGTACTTACTATAGGGTAGGATTAGGATTTGATTGAGGGTTAACTGCATGTAATTAGGCATAATTTACTGTTATTACTATGGTAATTACATGTAACATATGTAACAAGGACACCGTAAAATAAAGTGTTACCAAAATTTTATATATTATAAAATTATATATATTATATATATTACAGAGTTTATATGTAAAAATACAATTAAATGTAAAACTAATAATATTTACTTTAAAATGACAAGGAAATATGTTAGATTAGCATAGCAACGTCATAGCAACCACCCAGAATACCCTAGCAACTGCCTAGCAACCACCCAGAATACCCTAGCAACCGCCTAGCAACCACCTGAACACATGAATAAGCCATATCTCAGCACCAGAACATCACATGTTTGTTGGCTCGTATGCAATCATGTACCACACCCTAGCAACCGAGTGGCGAGTTTTGCCACTGCAAGCACCACTTCACATTTTCTTCTGGAAATGTACATTCTAGTTAAACATTATTATTGTAATTTTACACAACTTTGTATGTAATTTAAGAAAACAGAAACATACTGTATAAATAATACAGTAAATGTCCTGTATAAAAAATAAGCATTACTGTAATTTGCCATTAATTATATAATCCTTAAATTAACAATCAATTAATTAATTTACAGATATTGTTTGTAATTTTTGAGTTTTGAATGTAATTTTAAATAACATAAAAATACTTGAGAAAAATTGTAGAGTTATTTTCTGTAAAATTAGGAATTTTTTTTACAGTGTAGCAATGACCTTTTGTGTCTTGCCCTCCTTGTGCAAGATGTCAATGGTCATCTTTTGGACAGCTGTCAAGTCAGCAGTCTTCCCCATGATTGTGTAGCCTACAGAACTAGACTGAGAGACCATTTGCAGGTGTTTTGAGTTAATTAGCTGATTAGTGTGTGGCACCAGGTGTCTTCAATATTGAGGAAGAGATGTATTCTGAGGTGAGACTTTTCATCTCAAATGGTGATGTTAACTTCACAAGAGAGAGTTCAAATGTTGATTTCCAGCAAGGTCCTTTGTCCTCTCAGAGAGTGGTTGCTTCTCAACCAGACTGCCCTGCATTTCCTGATTTCTCAAGTCTTACAGCTGTGGTAGATTTTTCCCTAAACCCGACTTAGGTTGAACCGAGTGTCCTTGACACCTGAATAATATTATACTATTATTATACTATATATAATATTATACCTCTGAACGCGCAGGTTGACAACAATCTAATTCCGCCTAAGAGTCTCACAAAGAGTCGAATGACGTCTCGTCCCCTATCACTTGGTGGTAAGGTCTCCAGTGCTCTTAACTCCCTCCACACTATCACCTGGTGGTAAGGTCTCTAGTGTTTCGCTAAATAACTTGCTCCCTATCTAACTTGCTTCCTGCGCAGGAATAATCGACAAACAGACTTCAGCAAATGTCTTTTAAATGCTTTAATTACGGCCGGGAGAGTACTCGAGCAGTTATTCGAGCATCTCTCCCAAGAAGAAGCTTTAAGCTAGGCCGGAGGATCTCAGACAAATTCCATTGAGAATCCCACCAGTAATCACGAATACAACAGTTTTTATAGAATAGGGGTATTGCAAAATTACATGAAACATTACATAATTTCCCCACAACTTGATTGGTTCTTCATAGACAAGCCTTCTTGTTACCAGGTAACCAACAAATTTCAAGGTTAGACATCTGTCTAGTTTCATTTACCATATTTGTTATTTTTACACTCACACAACCAAAGTCATGAGTTTTCACTAGTTTTGAACACTACATTTTGTTCAAATTTAATGATGCCCAAAAGGGAAGTAAGGTAAGAGTTAGTCATAATTTTAGACCCAAATGGGAAGTCAGGTAAAAGTTTATCATATGGTTAGATAATCTAAAGGTCAGATTTTTAGAGTCAGAAACATGATTAGTTCTAAAAAATAGTTTACTATCTTATTTATTAAAAATCCACCACACAGCTTAAAGCAAAAGTCTAGATGAAAACTGCATTAAAACTATTTGAAACAAAATTCTTTTTACTTGACAACTACATAGAGACATAATAAATAAAATAATGATCATTGCACAATTTAAACATTCAAAAGTCAGTCAAACAATATATTTCATAACTAGGGTTACAGTTACCCTGAACTTACAATACGAGAAAAATACAACTTGTAAAGTAGCTTCCAGTGATGATGTTCATGTACGTGTTAAATTGACTTTTGTTTAAAATGTCTTAAAAGCTAATGATCCCACTTATCCCATTGAGTTATTACATCCCCTCACCGTACAACATATTAGACAGATTATTATTAAACACAACTAGTATTCTGACCTTTTACTTTTGAATTATCAGCTGTCTAAGAGACAACATAGGTTTCTGTCTTAATTAGACTCATTATAAACATTTTCCACAGAATTAACTCTGGATTGAACGATGGTTGTGGTGGAGGCGGACCTTTCTGGATCATCAGAGAAATTACCTTCTAGGTCTTTGTGAATGTGGTAGTAATACAGGAAGAGGAAAAACCCTGGAAAATAATCAGAGAAAATTGTTTATACTAATCCTGCCTCCCCAAATACATTTCATGTATATAAAGTTGTTATGCGTGATTTTAAAACTGCAATCTAAATTCTCTTATAATTAGTTATATATTTTTTAAAAATATATTTTTTAAAAATCATTAATGAATGAATAATTTGCTGAAATCTGTTGGAAAAATAGAAGCATTCTATTAAACCAAATGTAATGATGCATGTGATTGTTCCTCACCCTGAAACGAGTTCAACACAGTGAAGATGTAATATGAGGGGATGAGCATCGGTCCATAATTGAAGAACGCCACAGCCCACGTCAGGCCGAAGAGCAGGAACAAACTCAACACCATCATGAGCTGCTTTCTGAACGTCTTTCTCTTGCCGTCAGTCGCTCTTATGCGTCGGGCTTGGACAACCCTTGTAAAGATAGTTATGAAGATTCCTGTCGTGAAGATGAAAACTAAGATGTAGTAGCCAATGTTTACTATGTAGTGAATTATAGGATCTGTAATCCAGCACCTATAATTAGAAGAGAGTGAAATATAATTAGAAGACACTTAAAGTTCCCCCAATTATGCATTACCGTTCATGTAGTGTGTGTAATGTAGCTGACGTAGAGCAGAGGAAGACAATGGTAAAGAGAACCCAAGTGCAGTTTATTTACAATAGTGAAGATCCAAAACCGTAAAACAAAACCATTAACTCTAACTCTTGACATGAAACTAAACTAACTATTAACTTAAATATAAACAATGGCCTGGCACATGGACCTCCAGAAGCATGGAAACAACATAATAGTAGTGGCTGAGACCGTGAGTTGTGGAGCAGTGGCTGAGACCGTGAGTTGTGGAGCAATGGCTGAGACTGTGAGTTGTGGAGCAATGGCTGAGACTGTGAGTTGTGGAGCAATGGCTGAGACTGTGAGTTGTGGAGCAATGGCTGAGACTGTGAGTTGTGGAGCAATGGCTGAGACCATGAGTTGTGGAGCAGTGGCTGAGACCGTGAGTTGTGGAGCAATGGCTGAGACCGTGAGTTGTGGAGCAATGGCTGAGACCGTGAGTTGTGGAGCAATGGCTGAGACTGTGAGTTGTGGAGCAATGGCTGAGACCATGAGTTGTGGAGCAGTGGCTGAGAACGTGAGTTGTGAAGCAGTGTCTGAGACCGTGAGTTGCGGAGCAGTGGCTGAGACCGTGAGTTGCGGAGTAGTGGCTGAGAATGTGAGTTGTGGAGCAGTGGCTGAGACCGTGAGTTGTAGAGCAATGGCTGAGACCGTGAGTTGTGGAGCAATGGCTGAGACTGTGAGTTGTGGAGCAATGGCTGAGACTGTGAGTTGTGGAGCAATGGCTGAGACCGTGAGTTGTGGAGCAATGGCTGAGACCGTGAGTTGCGGAGGAGTGGCTGAGACCGTGAGTTGTGGAGAAATGGCTGAGACCGTGAGTTGCGGAGGAGTGGCTGAGACCGTGAGTTGTGGAGCAGTGGCTGAGAATGTGAGTTGTGGAGCAGTGGCTGAGACCGTGAGTTGTGGAGCAATGGCTGAGACCATGAGTTGTGGAGCAGTGGCTGAGAACGTGAGTTGTGAAGCAGTGTCTGAGACCGTGAGTTGCGGAGCAGTGGCTGAGACCGTGAGTTGCGGAGCAGTGGCTGAGACCGTGAGTTGTGGAGCAGTTGCCGGGACCGTGAGTTGCGGAGCAGTGGCCGGGACCGTGAGTTGCGGAGCAGTGGCTTAGACCGTGAGTTGCGGAGGAGTGGCTGAGACTGTGAGTTGCGGAGGAGTGGCCGAGACCGTGAGTTGTGGAGCAGTGGCCGGGACTCTGAGTTGCGGAGCAGTGGCCGAGACCGTGAGTTGCGGAGCAGTGGCCGAGACCGTGAGTTGCGGAGGAGTGGTTGAGACCGTGAGTTGCGGAGGAGTGGCCGAGACCGTGAGTTACGGAGCAGTGGATGAGACCGTGAGTTGCGGAGCAGTGGCCGAGACCGTGAGTTGTGGAGGAGTGGTTGAGACCGTGAGTTGCGGAGGAGTGGCCGAGACCGTGAGTTATGGAGCAGTGGATTAGACCGTGAGTTGCGGAGGACTGGACGAGACCGTAAGTTGTTGAGCAGTGGCTGAGGCCGTGAGTTGCGGAGGAGTGGCCGAGACTGTGAGTTGCGGAGGAGTGGCCGAGACCGTGAGTTGCGGAGGAGTGGCTGAGACCGTGAGTTGCGGAGGAGTGGCCGAGACCGTGAGTTGCGGAGCAGTGGCCGAGACCGTGAGTTGCGGAGCAGTGGCCGAGACCGTGAGTTGTGGAGCAGTGGCCGAGACCGTGAGTTGTGGAGCAGTGGCCGAGACCGTGAGTTGCGGAGGAGTGGTTGAGACCATGAGTTGCGGAGGAGTGGCCGAGACCGTGAGTTATGGAGCAGTGGATGAGACCGTGAGTTGCGGAGGACTGGACGAGACCGTGAGTTGTTGAGCAGTGGCTGAGACCGTGAGTTGCGGAGGAGTGGCCAAGACCGTGAGTTGCGGAGGAGTGGCCGAGACCGTGAGTTGTGGAGCAGTGGCCGAGACCGTGAGTTGCGGAGGACTGGCCGAGACCGTGAGTTTTGGAGCAGTGGCCGAGACCGTGAGTTGCGGAGCAGTGGCCGAGACCGTGAGTTGCGGAGGACTGGCCGAGACCGTGAGTTGTGGAGCAGTGGCCGAGACCGTGAGTTGCGGAGGACTGGACGAGACTGTGAGTTGCGGAGGACTGGACGAGACCGTGAGTTGTTGAGCAGTGGCTGAGACCGTGAGTTGCGGAGGAGTGGCCAAGACCGTGAGTTGCGGAGGAGTGGCCGAGACCGTGAGTTGTGGAGCAGTGGCCGAGACCGTGAGTTGCGGAGGAGTGGCTGAGACCGTGAGGTGTGGAGGAGTGGCCGAGACCGTGAGTTGCGGAGCAGTGGCCGAGACCGTGAGTTGTGGAGTACTGGCCGAGACCGTGAGTTGCGGAGCAGTGGCCGAGACCGTGAGTTGCGGAGCAGTGGCCGAGACCGTGAGTTGCGGAGGAGTGGCCGAGACCGTGAGTTGTGGAGCAGTGGCCGAGACCGTGAGTTGTGGAGCAGTGGCTGAGACCGTGAGTTGTGGAGCAGTGGCTGAGACCGTGAGTTGCGGAGGAGTGGCCGAGATCGTGAGTTAAGGCGCAGTGGCTGAGACCGTGAGTTGCGGAGCAGTGGCCGAGACTGTGAGTTGCGGAGCAGTGGCTGAGAGCTTGAGCTGTGGAGCAGTGGCCGAGACCGTGAGTTGTGGAGCAGTGGCCGAGACCGTGAGTTGTGGAGCAGTGGCCGAGTCCGTGAGTTGTGGAGGAGTGGCTGAGACTGTGAGTTGCGGAGCAGTGGCCGAGACCGTGAGTTGCGGAGCAGTGGCTGAGACCGTGAGTTGTGGAGCAGTGGCCGAGACCGTGAGTTGCGGAGCAGTGGCCGAGACCGTGAGTTGCGGAGGACTGGCCGAGACCGTGAGTTGTGGAGCAGTGGCCGAGACCGTGAGTTGCGGAGGACTGGACGAGACTGTGAGTTGCGGAGGACTGGACGAGACCGTGAGTTGCGAAGCAGTGGCTGAGACCGTGAGTTGCGGAGCAGTGGCCTAGACCGTGAGTTGCGGAGCAGTGGCTGAGAGCTTGAGTTGTGGAGCAGTGGCCGAGACCGTGAGTTGTGGAACAGTGGCCGAGACCGTGAGTTGTGGAGGAGTGGCTGAGACCGTGAGTTGTGGAGCAATGGCCGAGACCGTGAGTTGTGGAACAGTGGCTGAGACTGTGAGTTGTGGAGGAGTGGCTGAGACCGTGAGTTGTGGAGCAGTGGCCGAGACCGTGAGTTGTGGTGGAGTGGCTGAGACCGTGAGTTGCAGAGCAGTGGCCGAGACCGTGAGTTGTGGAACAGTGGCTGAGACCGTGAGTTGTGGAGGAGTGGCTGAGACCGTGAGTTGCAGAGCAGTGGCCGAGACCGTGAGTTGCGGAGCAGTGGCTGAGACCATGAGATGTAGAGCAGTGGCGGGCCTGGATCATAGGGTGAAGGACCACACTGTGGTGGGGCCAGTGGAGATGGGAACCAGGTAGAACTCGAGACCAACATGGCAGATTATATGGAGCTACATACATATGAGAATTTCAAAATAAAAGACGTGAACACAATCCAAACCTACAGTGCATCCGAAAAGTATTTACAGCGCTTAATTTATTCCACATTTTGTTGTTACAGCCTTATTCCAAAATGGATTAAATGTATTATTTTCCTCAAAATTCTACAAACAATACCCCATAATGACAACGTGAAAAAGGTTTGTTTGAAATCTTGAAAAAAAAACAAACACATGTACATAAGTATTCACAGCCTTTGCTCAATACTTTGTTGAAGCAACTTTGGTGACAGTTACAGCCTCAATTCTTTTTGAGTATGATGCTACAAGCGTGTCACACCTATTTTTTGGGCAGTTTCTCTCATTCTTCCTTGCAGAACCTCTCAAGGTCCTTCAGGTTGGATGGGGAGCATCGTTGCACAGCCATTTTCAGATCTCTCCAGAGATGTTCAATCGGGTTCAAGTCTGGGCTCTGGCTGGGCCACTGAAGGACATTCACAGAGTTGTCCCGTAGCCACTCATGTGTTATCTTGGTTCCTGTTGGAACCGTCGCCCCAGTCTGAGATCCAGAGCACTCTTGAGCAGGTTTTCATCAAGGATGTCTCTGTACATTGCTTCATTAATCTTTCCCTCGATCCTGACTAGTTTCCCAGTTCCTGCCGCTGAAAAGCATCCCCACAGTATGATGCTACCACCACCATACTTCACTCTAGGGATGGTATTGGCCAGGTGATGAGCAGCGCCTGGTTTTCTCCAGACATGATGCTTGCCATTCAGGCCAAAGAGTTCAATCTTTGTTTCATCAGACCAGTGATTTTTTTTTCTAATGGTCTGAAAGTCCTTCAGGTGCCTTTTGGCAAACTCCAGACGGGCTGTCGTCATGCCTTTTACTGAGGAGTGGCTTCCGTCTGGCCTCTCTACCATACATACCTGATTGATGGAGTGCTGCAAAGATGGTTGTTCTTCTCGAAGGTTCCCCTCTCTTCACAGAGAATCGCTGGAGCTCTGTCAGAGTGACCATCGGGTTTTTGGTCACCTCCCTGACAAAGGCCTTTTCCCCCCGATCACTCAGTTTGGCCGGGCGGCCAGCTCTAGGAAGAGTCCTGGTGGTTCCAAACTCCAAATATCTGAATGATGGAGGCCACTGTGCTCATTGGGACCTTCAAAGCTGCAGACATTTTTCTGTACCATTCCCCAGATCTGTGCCTCGAAACAATCCTGTCTCGGAGGTCTACAGACAATTCCTTGGACTTAATGGCTTAGTTTGTGCTCTGACATGCACTTTTAACTGTGGGACCTTATATAGACAGGTGTGTGCCTTTCCAAATCATGTCCAATCAACTAAATTTACCATAGGTGGACTCCAATCAAGTTGTAGAAACATCTCAAGGATGATCAGTGGAAACAGGAGGCACCTGAGCTCAATTTTGAGTGTCATGGCAAAGGCTGTGAATACTTATGTACATGTAATTTTTTCCAGTTTTTTATTTTTAATAAATTTCGAAAGGTTTCAAACAAACTTTTTTCAAGTTGTCACTATGGGGTATTGTTTTTAGTTTTTTCTGGAAAATAATTAATTTAATCCATTTTGGAATAAGGCTGTAACATAACAAAATGTGGGAAAAGTGAAGTGCTGTGAATACTTTCCGGATGCACTGTATGTGATTGTGTGTATTAGAGCTGTTTGTGAATGTAAATATTTGCAAAGTTTCAAAGATCAAACTGCAGTTCAATGGAGTTATTGTATCCCAAAAGAAAGAAACAATTCTGAACCGCCTGTAATGAGTCATCAGTAATTACAATCTCACTTCCTTCTCAAACCTAGTAGGTTTAACTAATTGCATATTTCCAGCCTATAGTCTTCATTGGCTGCCCGAACAGCATCTGTTTTGCCCCGCCCTCAAACACTGTAGTTGTATCTGAGACTGGAAGAGTTTGAGTTTTTTGCTGCCAAAGCAAATCCCCTTTGATGAGATTGATACGGTAAAACTGGCGCCATCGTTACTGTTCATATTGCTCTGTATCAAGTGCTGACGAAGAACTAAAATTCTCATATGCTAATTAAATTTTGGCTTCCAACCAATCAAACCAGACTGGGGCCATGTGACCAATCAGAGCAGAGCAGGCTCTCAGACAGGTGGAGTTTAGAGAGACTGAATCCTTGATCGAACAATTTCAGACACTGTGAGAAAAGAGCTGATGCTGTAATGGATATTATGAGAAATTTTTTATTTTTTTAACCTTGGATGCACGTAAACCGGTTTTAGGAGACTCCATAACAAATTAATTAACCTTTAAAGTTCCATAACAGGGGCACTTCGCAAGCTTCATTAATTAATATACAGTATTTGCAACAACAGAAAAACGTACATTTGTGATGATTTTTCAGATGTTGCGCTTATAATCTTTGCTTTATATCCTCCAATTGAAACAACAGCTATGACCATCGGAGCCGGAAATGCTAAAAACACACAGAGATCAGGGTTATTATAAAAACCAAAACCATAAAAAACATTTCCATTTACTTGAAATAAAATAAACTTTAAATGACTATAAAATGTATTATAAAAAAAACATTATTTCAGCTAGTTGCCAAGGGAACATTTCTCTTAATGTAATTTAACTTAATGAACTAAAATGACTAAAATTCATATTAAAATAGCCAAGTAATGAAGACAAGCTGCTCAAGTAAAGGTCAAAAACATAATAAAAGTATCATGACAGGAGTTCATAAAACTCGCAAGAATGCGCATTATATTTTCTTTTTCGAACTTGAGTCTACAGTCTGACTTGCTAGTTTTTGTTTTAAAAGGTTTTATTTCTTAAGGCAAAGGTATAACAGGTGTTTTGTTCATATAACTCACTCCAGCCGAACACGGTGATCTTCCTCATGTAGTTTGTGATGGTGACGTTCTGTCTGATGAGCCATAAGTACATATGAAGAGCTTGAATGAAGAACCAGGTGAATGTAGTCAGCATGGAGTAATGCATGAGCAGCGCTATGAAGACACACGCAGCCTTGACTTCTGTGTTGGCGACACTCTCGTTTGACAAAAAGGATAAATTCAGGATAAACAAAGCCACAAACATGTTTATCAAGATCTTCGTGGCTTGATTTGATTTGGCTTTCCTGTTCAAAAATAAAAACAACCTGTACTTGTAACATGCATTTATGCATTTAGCAGAAGCTTTAATCCAAAAGAGGAGCAAAAGCAGCTGGTCAAAAAACTTAAAGTAACTATATGTTATATTTTAAGATACTCTACCGTAACAGGAAATGCATGAACAGAGCGACGGACAGAAAAAACATGGAGATGCCGCAGCCGATAGAAGAGATGAAGCTCAATGATTCTATATACGGCGCTGTGATGTTTGCATTTACATCTGGAGGAGACTAAAATAACCAAGAAAACAATGTAAACAAGCCTTTTAAAACCCTGTTAGCAAGAATCAGATCTAGGGCTGTCACTAACGATTATTTTGGTAATCAAGTAATCATTAATTTGTTTTGACAATTAATCGAGTAATCGGATATTTTTTGTGGTAATAAAAATAAACCTAAGCAAATACCTAAGCCTTTAAACGCAGTAATATTAGTTTCAAATAAAGTATCAAAAGCAAGTAATCATACAGTTTTATATAACAAAACTGTTAAAATAATATAGTATCTTATGTACATTATGTATTATAACAAATGCCTGCAGAAGAGGGCCAACGGCCTGGTGTAGTAATCACTTTACAGCTGATTAAATCCTTGTGCAATATTAGCCAAACGAAATTTAATTTAAATGTTTACTTAAATTTTAAAATTTGGGCACTTCTTTACAATAGAAATGCTACAACCCCTGTAATTTCTTAAACATGACTATGTGGACATCAAAACACGCAAAGTCCGAGGGAGGGTTTAAACTTTTATATTGAAATCGCAATGAACCGTTTGCATATTTAGAAACATATTGATTTATTCTCCTGTGTTGGCATATGTTTATAAATGATTTACCTTACAAATCTGATAAAATGGCACACATTGCGTTCAAGGCTTGCTGTGATAGTCGGTGTTACCAGTTCACTAGAGAAAATAACGTAGGAGCTAGTGTGGAGCCTTGAGGAATTCCACACGTCAACTTTACAGTAGAAGATCAATAATTACCAATATTAACAGAAAAACTCCTGTTTGTCAGATAGGACTGAAACCAATGTAAGGCTGAACCTCTGATGTCCACTATGTGATCTAAACGAGACAGCAGAACATAATGGTCTACCGTGTCGAAAGCAGCACTTAAGTCCAGGAGTACCAATGCTACGAGTCTCCAGAGTCAGTGGCTAAAAAGATGTCATTAAGTACTTTTAAAAGAGCCGTTTCAGTGGAGTGAAATTTTCTGAAGCCTGATTAAAATATATTAAAAATGTTGTAGTCAGCCAAGAAACTTTGAAGCTGACACACAACTACTTTATCTAAAAAAAATGGAAGATTAGAAATGGGTCTAAAATTTGATAAATCGGAGGAATCCAAGTTAGGCCTCTTAAGTCTGAGGCATGTTTCAGATACTCAGGAACGACTCCTAACTCAAGGAGTCACATTAGATTAAACACTTTTTTAAAATAACCGTGCCGAAGTTGTATCTAATTGTGGACCCGTTGGTTTGAGCGCTTCACAGTGTCATTTAGAAAAGACATTGAGATGGGTGTGAACTTACTACGCAAACCTGTGTATCTGAACTGGCCTGCAGGATCAAAAGCAGTCAAGTTGATGTTATGTCTAATTCCAGATATCTTATCTGTAAAAAAAAACGGCAGAACCGCTCACACATAGCCACTGACTCAGTCGGGTAGATAGACAAAACTGGGTTTATTACATCATTAATAATAGTGTAAAGGATTCTAGGGTTATTATGATTCTTGTCTATAAGTCTTTAAGCATCTCATAAGAAATCTGTATTTTGTCCTTTTTCCATTTCCTGTCGGCCCTTCTATACGTGTCTCAGTGACCGAGTGGTATTATTTACTCATGGCTCAGGGGTAAATTTTTGATGTTTAGTCCTCAATGGAGTGACATCATCTGAAATTGTACTGCAAACAGAATTAAAATGTTAAAGTAATTCATCCGGGCTGAGCTCTGGTGAAGCAGGTTCAGGATAATGGGAAAGCTTCTCAAACACTGCAGAGAAAGTAGCAGTGATCCTCCGCGCCACATGGGCAGTTTTATGGGGATTTATAGTGTTCAGTGCTAGTGGCATATTGAAGATAATAGGATTATGATCAGAAAATCTATGGTTGCATATCTCAATGTCACCCAACAGGATCCCATGGGACAATATAAGATCGAGAGTGTGCCCCTTTATGTGTGTAGGTCTTGTAACCAGCTGCACTAAGTCAAAGTCTTCTGTTAAATTATTAAAATCTTTAGCGAATGAGTTTTGGGGGCAACATATGTGAATATTAAAATCCCCAATAATTAAAAATCTATCTAAATGGTTTTAATACATCGTGTAGCCTTAGAAAACAGTCTTATAATGCTGTTCATCAATTCTCATCTGTGGAATGCAGCACTTCTGGTATTTGCCGGTTACTCAATACGGGTAAATTGCAATCAAGGATTGTTTTTAAATCAAGTACTCTAATTTAATCGAGCAATCGTGACAGCCCTTTTCAGATATTTACATTTTAAATGCATGTATCCATTAAGTTTTCTTAGTCATCTTATTACAAGTTCAGTAGCTAATAGACTCTGATATTGATTTCATTTTAAATAAAACTCTGAGAAGCTTCTCACCATCAGCACTGCAAAGAACGTCAGATGTGAACACGAGCACTTTATGGTGTTATTGTCGATTTTTTCTGTCTCACAGCCAGACGTCGTCCATGTAAGATTTCCTTTGAAGAAAAGAGAGCGGCAATTTAAATATATAAAATATATTGGGTTTGTTTATGGGTTGAGTTGGGAATCATAAGAAAATTTCCAGTTCGATTCTGCCTAATGATTCCGGTTCCAATTCCATTAACTTCCTTATTTTTTTTTTACATTTTGGATTAAAAACTATGCACAATTCTCAATCCGTTTTGTTTTTATTACTTACTGTCAAACAGAACCATAACACCAACAAAATCAACACAGCATTTTACAATTTTTGCAAATCTAGTATATTTTTCTGAATAAAAATCAACACACAACTTTCTGACCTTTTGCATGAATTTCTACCTGGTTTCTCATTAAAAAAAACTCAACAATTTTTTTTTTTTTTTTTATCAAACAAAGGGTTACACCATAGGTTTAGTGTATAAAATAGTCTTGGTCATATTCTTTAAACATTTTATCATTTGTATCATTATTCGTATTATTATGATAGTTAAACTCGTTCGGAACCGGGGGGAAGCTCGTACGGATCACGGATCAACTTGGATCCTTATAGACTACTTTGGGACTATTGTGGATGCGCACATTGCGATAACGATGCTAAAACGATATATCGTGCAGCCCTAGTCATAACATCTTCAAGTTAAGCCAAACTTTTATTTTGGCAGGTTGTCTTGAAGGCCTTTGCGTTTCTCTATGTATCTTTAGCATTCCCACATTATACAGTCAATCCAATTTTTATGATCTGATTCTGTAATTCCATCTTTGTTTTCTGTGTCATGGAAATCACAGTGTCCTACTATTAAAGCAGCACACAGTGACCACAACCGTTTTCGGAAATGGAAGTTATGAATTGTGCATGGTTCTGACATAAGAACGGTTTTGAATAAGAACCGTATTTATGGAAACTAACCAATGCAGCCATAAGTGAAATTACCTTTGCCATCCCAAGAACTGCAGGACGCCTCACCGACCTGTAAGAACATGTTTGATTATCATTTTGCTTTTACAGTGTCTGGTCTTTTATAACAAAATAAGATTTACATTAAACCTTCATTACCAGATCTTTCTGTGTAAAGAACATTTCTATATTGTCGGTAAGGTCGGAGATATTGGCACCCATCATTATTCCATAAACCTCATTGTTCAAAACAGTGTAATTTTTAGTTTCATTCTAAATAAGAAGGCATAAAAGAGCAATCATTATTCAACTATAAACGTGTGAATAACATAGATCAAGAAACATTTGTTAAAGGGATAGTTTACTCAAAAATGTGCTTTTTAAAACAACATTACCATATTTTCCATGTTTTTAAACCGTAAAATTCCAACAAATGCACTTCCTTTAAATTCCAGTAGTGATTTATCAAAGGCCTCGCTGGAAATCGTTACAGACCAGGGGAAGTCCATGTTCAGGTCACTTTGACAGTCAAGAATCTGTGAAAAGAAGAATTATCATTGATGAATAAAGAGTCCTACCCAGATAGGCAGGGTAAACGTACCTATTAAGCTCACCAAAATCTACATTGAGACATTTTAGTATCACAAGATATTGGTTTTAGTACAAGAAGTTATTTTAAAATAAAATATTCATCTCTCACACTATAATATTTCATTTTATTTTAAATGACAAAAGTATTTCAATTAAGATGTACATCATTAAATATAAAAAGTCTGACTGTGCTTAATGGGTACATTTTGTACCCTTTAAGCACACCCCTGTTCCCAATAAGCTCACAACATGTTTTTTGTTTATTTTAAGCAACCTTTTTAAAGAATAATTGAAAAATGTTTTATTTGAAGGTACAGAGTCAATCACAAAAGCAACAGAACTCTAAAATCAAGCACAGATTCTAAAAGATCAGATCTGGTACTCCACTTGCGTCTAAAGCGCAACTTACGCAGCTGGTGATAATTAAAGTAACTGGCGTAAGCTAGTTACTTTACTTCATAAAGTTTGAAATATTTCACCCAGCTGTCAGGTCTTCTGTGTTCGGGCTTCCTACGGACGCTGCAGAGCTCCCCCGGAGCAGTGTGGAGCACTTTTATGATGGATAGATGCACTTTTATGAGCTTCAAACTGATGGTTGCAATTCACTGCCACTTTAAAGCTCGGAAGTGTCAGGGTGTTTATTAATATAACTCCGATTGTATTCTTCTGAAAGAAGAAAGTCATATACACCTATGGCTTGAGGGTGAGTAAATCATGGGGTAATTTTCATTTTAAAGTGAACTACTCCTTTAAACACCTCTGATTGGCCAATGCGTTCATACGCTCAATATAGCTATGTCTGTGATTGGCTACAATGATCAACACTTCAAAAACATGTCTTCACCTCGTGCTTTTCTTATCAGTGTTTGAAAGCGGGCGTCTATCAGAGGATCCCTAATATATCCACTGATAAACTGATCCGCTGATAGACGCCTGCATTCAAACGCTCCCGTGTGTATGTGTAAGAGCTCTGAAGTCGTTATATCAGAATAAACTATAATTCTGTCTAGATTTTGTCATCTCAAGGCTGTGAAAAAAATAAGTTATTAATTATCTTATAAAGATTAACTTAAAGTGACAACCATCAAGTCTGTTTATAAGGTATTTACATAGACGTTCAATGTGGATGAGCTTAAAGGGAGCACACACTGAGCTTAATTGGAGCAGCAACAATTTTGAATTAATAAATATTACGTAAAATTTAAAGGACAATATTTTGCTAAATAAATAATCTAGGTCATGTATCACTTTAATAGATATCTTAATATGAACAACTCTTATTTACAATATCTGTGAAATTATACTTTTTCTAATTGATGTCACACTGAAGCTCTGTGATTTTCATTGTATTGCACCCTTTAAGCTCACCTGATAATAATATGAAATATTATTAAAATTAAAGCAATGTAAAATCACAGACCATCAATAAACTGTAAATTTATAATATTTTGGATTTAAAAGTACAAGCCATTAATGCCTGTGAAGTAATATATTAGTGTTGCACACAATCTTATACAGCTAGTAAGGTAACTATGTTCTGTAGCATCTGCGTTATGTTGCTAAAACTATCTTTTGGATCAATCGTAATTATTTCCCAGATCCATGTCACAGGTTATAATATGCAAAGGTCTAAACATTAATCTCTTAATTTTGCAGAAAGTAGTTATACTAACCCAAAATAAAGGCTTAAACATTTTAAAAATGCACTTTTAAGGGGCTCCTCTTTTGGTGAAAGTTTTCAGACAGCTTTCAAAATGGCCACCAGACAGTGTGAACACACATAGACCCATATCTCTGTGTGCAATGGTCTGATTTGCTTGAAATTACAGGAGGTATGTAGTAACAAACACATCAATTGGTTAAGACATCAAGTAGGATAAAACATTATTTTCTTCTTATTATAATCTGATCTGAAATTTGGAAGTGTGCTTAATGGGTACTTGAGCTTAATGCGTTTATGCTTCTCATCCCTTACGTTTATCGTGTTCTGATCTGTAGCGTAGCATGCGTCTTCAGTTTCTGTGTCCTCAGCTTGCATTTGGAGAATACCATTAACATCCCCCATTACAATCGCCGCACTGCTTTTATTGGTTTTTTTCATCTGCTCCACCAGGGACTTCAGATTGTCCAAGGCAACACTGCAAAACAGGCTTAATCACTCTGTATTCTGTAATACAGTTTTCATTTTAAAAATCAATTGTATCCACACACTTACGATGCACTTAAGGGATTAATAGATCCATCCTTGTTTTTTAGACCATCTGAAGTTCGTTTGTAAGTTGTCTCGGGTTGTTTGAGACAGGCAGTTTTGTTCTCTTGACTACAATTAGTAGTCGTCTTATTGCAGGTTACACACTTCCATGTTTCCCCGTGTGAACGCAGAATGTATTTGCTTCCTTCATTCTCTTCAGCACACAGAAATAAATAGGGAATGGATTTTATTAATATATTTGTGCAACTGAATGGCAAAGATTCAAGTGATATTGTGTTGCTTTTTTATAAACTTAGAAACCGTATAATCTCAGCATTGTAGTGTTTTTTTTAAGCATGTTCATCACAATTCTCATTCACATCGTCAGTCACATCTAAAAGGGAAGTATGTAGTTTCTGCGACACTAGTGGCAACTAGTGGAATTTCACAATACAGCATATTTTGCAAACACCAGCACACTGACAAACAAGTAAGCTGGAGTTCAGCGATCTTCATTTGAGATTTTCTACTCGAATGAAAGTGTCATTCAGTCATCACGAGCACTGATGTATTTTGAGATATGCTTTCAGTTAAAACAGATCAAACATGCATTTTAGTCCGGGACTAGATTTAAGCCTTGTCTGAGAAACCGAGGGATGAAAGAATGTAAACCCATGCATATGGGTTTACATTCTCTTGATTTGTGCTTATATGTGAAAGGGCAATAATTCTAATTAAATGTAAAAAAATAATTTCTATTTATTATAATTGATTGTAATTTTGAGCAAAATAATCTGGTTTATCAATTTAACCATTATGCAGCATGATAAAAAAAATTTTTTCATTGACTAAAACTAGACAAAAATACTTTTTTGATTAAACAAAAACAGGACAAGGTTGACTAAATATGATAACTAAAAAGTACATTTGACACAGGACTAAAGACTAAAACACTGAACCATATCTCAACACCAAACCAGCACAGACGTTAATTTTTGCAGTACAAATCAGCTCAAACGTAGCACAGACTAATAGTTTTGGGGATTATTTTGTTTTATAGGGTGCTAATTTGGAGGTAAGATAAACACATTAATTGCAAACTAATAAATTTAGTCAATAAACAACGAACTGGGTTAAGAGAATGTATTTACAAAAAAAAATCTTACATCAGCTTTGATGAATAATGAGTCCTACAGTAAAGATGAATGAGAACTGAGAATAATAAGTACACCTGCTCTATTTGCTTTATGGTCAAGGAAAAGAGAAATAATGTGAGATTATCATACAGGAAGCGAAAACGTCCTGGTTGCGTATGCAACCCACCGTTCCCTGAAGGAGGGAACGGAGGACGTAGTCGACGGTCGACTGAATTGGGATCTCGCTAGAGAGCCTGTCTTCTTCGAGTACTATTGAACGAGCCAATGTAATTGGCGTGCGTGATTCGCATCACACACTCCGCCCCCGCGGCGTGGGTATAAATACGGAAGTGGATGCACGCACTAGTTGCTTTTCGCTGAGGAGCCGAGAGTAACCCGGGGTCAGCGGTGGTCCAGCGGTAGTGGCAAGGGGACTACGTCCTCCGTTCCCTCCTTCAGGGAACGGTGGGTTGCATACGCAACCAGGACGTTCCCTTTCAGTCGATAACGTCAGACGTAGTCGACGGTCGACTGAATTGGGATCACCCTTTGAACACGCCACTAACGCTGCCACCTTCCAGTGCGTAAACCAAAGCCTCCTGATGCCCCCGCAAACTTAAGGCGGGAAGGACAGGGCTTAGGCCAGGGAAGTCACTGCTGTTCCTACAGGACCACTGGGAAAGCGTTCCCCGTACATTGGAAGGAAGGGACGCTGCGGAAGCCACGTCCAACCCAGAGGGAGGTAACGTGGAAAATACACATGGTCGCCAGCAGGCAGCTTGGTGCGTTCGAGGACCCGGTCATCCGCCTTCTCACGCGCCCCCTGCCGCTTGTAGAGACAGGTAAGTGTTGCACAGCACACTAACACCACTCTCTCTACTTTGCTGCCCCACCTCAGTCTCGGCTACCCCGCTCAAGTCAGTGATAGTCATCACATTAGGTGTTGAGCAGACGTGCTCCTGAAAATTCAGTGATATTCATCACACCGAGTGTTGAGCAGTTCTCCTGACTTGTGCGTGCTTATCTTATCCTGCTGGCGAAGGATTTGATATAGCCGCTCCTCCAGCCGGTACGAAGGCCAGTTGTAAACTCGTTCTTCGTGCTACTAGGTGGTGGGTCGTGACCATCTTGGCCCAAGATTGGTCTGCAGCTCCGACCTGAAAGACATGTGCTTAAGAACAGATCTCTAACTTCCGCACCGCAGGCCATCCTGTGGGTTGCGTGTAAGGGTGGAGTATCAGTACAGTGTTCTTCCCTTCGAGTGCTCCGGACCCCGTTGGGTCTTCAGGTCAACTGGAAGAGATTAATCTCGCCCACGGGCTTAGTATCTCTTTTTCAGTTTTGGAGATGGATTCGGTCTAACACGTTTCTCCAATGAGAATGTGTTCAGCTGGTGTTTGAAGTGAGAAAGGGTCCCACTGGAAGAACTTTCAGAGGGCTCCTGGGGTATATGGTAGTTGCAGCCATTGGCTTCCTCCATATGTGACCGCTTCAGCGCTAGCTTCATGATCGAGTCCCTAGGTGACCGTGGCAGAGCAGCTCACCCTGTGTGACTATAGTTCATCCCGGTCTGCTGCCAAACCCTCTTCAACAGAGGGGCCATGTACAAGGGCGTGTTTTAACAGGGGCCTGGGCGACCCCCGACTACACGGGCATTTTGTGCCTCGAGTTGTTAGACATTGCGACCGCTGCTGTCACAACTCACCCGTCACCTCCTCCTTGGAGTCAGAAGCTTCTGAGGACGCTTTGTTCCACTCTTCCCGCTTTACTCAATCATATACCCCAGGAGCCCTCTGAAAGTTCTTCCAGTGGGACCCTTTCTCACTTCAAACACCAGCTGAACACATTCTCATTGGAGAAACGTGTTAGACCGAATCCATCTCCAAAACTGAAAAAGAAATACTAAGCCCGTGGGCGAGATTAATCTCTTCCAGTTGACCTGAAGACCCAACGGGGTCCGGAGCACTCGAAGGGAAGAACACTGTACTGATACTCCACCCTTACACGCAACCCACAGGATGGCCTGCGGTGCGGAAGTTAGAGATCTGTTCTTAAGCACATGTCTTTCAGGTCGGAGCTGCAGACCAATCTTGGGCCAAGATGGTCACGACCCACCACCTAGTAGCACGAAGAACGAGTTTACAACTGGCCTTCGTACCGGCTGGAGGAGCGGCTATATCAAATCCTTCGCCAGCAGGATAAGATAAGCACGCACAAGTCAGGAGAACTGCTCAACACTCGGTGTGATGAATATCACTGAATTTTCAGGAGCACGTCTGCTCAACACCTAATGTGATGACTATCACTGACTTGAGCGGGGTAGCCGAGACTGAGGTGGGGCAGCAAAGTAGAGAGAGTGGTGTTAGTGTGCTGTGCAACACTTACCTGTCTCTACAAGCGGCAGGGGGCGCGTGAGAAGGCGGATGACCGGGTCCTCGAACGCACCAAGCTGCCTGCTGGCGACCAAGGGGGAGCTGAGGGGTGTAAGGCTATACAGGGTCACACCCGCCAGACTGGCCCTCTTGGGACCCAGGAACAGATGAAATTGCTCTCTCTTTGAAGTGTGGGTACTGCTTGCTCCGCTTTTTTTTTTTTTTTTTTAGGGAGCCAGCGGCGGAACAGACACACACACAAACAAAGGCTCCACCCGGCCCTCACCCGGGGGGAGGGAGTGATCGTGCCACTCCAAGAGCATCTCATCCATTCCTGGGCGGCCCGCTCCGGAATGCTTTCGCTGTCGCTTGCCACCTGGCTTGGCAGCGCCTGGAGCGGGCTGGGCGTCTCCACTGCGGCCGGCTCCATGCTGAGGCCTGGGTGGAGGCTGCTGCGGAGGGCCAGCAGGAGCGGCGGCCGGGGAACGCCCACGGCGACGAGCAGGCGGAGGAGCTGCCACCGGCGGCGGGTGGAGGCAGCAGCTGGCCACCGGGGCAGGATGTGCCGGATGACCTCCGTCTGTGCTTGAGCGGCAGAGAACTGTTTGATGCAGTTCTCCACCGCGTCGCCGACCAGCCCAACCTGGGAAATTGGGGAGACCAGGAACCGAACCTTGTCCGCATCCGCCATACCAACCAGGCTGAGCCAACGAAGGCGCTACTGGACCACCAAGATGGACATCGCCAGACCGATCACGCAAGCTACGACACCCGTACCCCGGAGGGTGAGGTCGGATGCAGTGCGGTGCTCACCTATGACGCCATGGCACGCAAGAGGAAGGGGCTTGCCCACAGGCTTTGTAAGCTCTGCCCGTCGGAACAGACGGAAACTCACAGGCCTTAGGGGGGAGACGAGGATCCCCCCATAAGGCAGCGGCCGCCGACACAGGTGCACCTGTGTCGACAGACCGCTCCAATGGAGGGACACCTCGCAACCCTTCACCGTTCCTCCATCAAGGGTAATGAGGGGGAAAAGCTATTCAGGCAGTTTCTGGCAGAGAAAGATGCTGTTCACCACCTGATAAGCTCTCCATGCATTTCGGGAAAGAAAGGCACTGGGGCGGCAAGCTGAGAACCAGCGCGGCCCGCCCCAAGATACCAAACTCCAGATTCCAACCGAGACTGAACGGGACACGGTGGAGGTTCCACTCGAGCCCGGCAGCCTCGGCGGCCCGTTTCAGCATAGCTGATAATTCTGGATCCGGCTCGGGCAACATTGAACTCCCGGAGGGAGACAATGCAGCCGAGTTATCATCTCTAGAAGTCAGCTCACCCTCCGATGCTGCAATCGGCGTCCTGTCCTCCAGGGGAGCCCCGAGTGAAACCGCTGGCCCACCCATTACAGATGGACCAGCAGACAACACAGGAGGCTCCAGTGGTTGCAGTGGAAGGGAGGAGTGAGGAGCCCACAGGGAATGGTTACCGGGCGGGACATCCAACACTATCCTCCGGTCACCCATCCCACACAGCACCCGAGGGTGGGGCATGGTAATGGGGACTCGCTCTCCGCGAACGAAGGCGAGTCTCGCCCTCAACACTGCGACAGTCATGTTCCCACAGTGAAAACATGAGCTGTCCACAAAAGCTGTCTCAGCGTGATGTAAGCCAAACACGTGACACAACAGTTGTGACCATCAGAGAGAGACAGGGAACGACCGCACCCAGAAACGCACGGGCGGAATGACATCTTGAAAAAGACGCAAACGCACCCGTGTTGCTCTTTCAGAAAATAGGACCGTCACCAGTGCCGGAGCACACAGGGGAATGACCACGGCAACACTGAACAGAGAACTGAAACAGTGAAGCACTCACTTTTCCGCCCTCTAACACGCCATCAACACACACAAACATTTAGAAATTTGTTGCTGTTAAAACAGCAGTTGAGAGCTCAAAGCTCGCGATCACCGCTGCACTCGCGCTGTAGAACACCAGCACTGGGAGAGTCTTCCTGAAGAACACCGACACACTCGCTCGTTGTAGACAACAGCACTCTCAGAGACATCAAACGATCGGCTCCGAAGCGAAAGGCAACTAGTGCGTGCATCCACTTCCGTATTTATACCCGCGCCGCGGGGGCGGAGTGTGTGATGCGAATCACGCACGCCAATTACATTGGCTCGTTCAATAGTACTCGAAGAAGACAGGCTCTCTAGCGAGATCCCAATTCAGTCGACCGTCGACTACGTCTGACGTTATCGACTGAAAGGGAACATGCTGGACCAAAATCATTTTAAGTGAAGAGCTGGAGTACATGGTGTAATATTACGTGTAGAATGTGTATTAACTGTATTACATTCTATAGTGTAATTTCACTTTATATTCTGCTGAGTTTGAGGAAGACATACAGCAAATGAAACAACTAATAGAAAAGTATATTATAAATCTTAAGACCCAGACTTACCTCTGCATGTATCATTGTCATATGTTGCTTTTTTACATGTCTTCTTAAGATCAACAGAAGGGATTTTCAGACAATCTAAGAGACCGTGACAACACACAATTTAACATAATTATCAAATAGCTGTATGAGTCAAAAGGAATAAAACATCTGCATTGAATAGTCATCAGATAGAATAGGGAAAGTAATAAAAGAACAACAGAGGAATAAGACACAAAAGAGAGATTGTGTTGTGTAGCCTAATATCATTTACATGTCTGACCACAGATAGTAGATTAATGTTCAGAGTCAGCCATTGGTTATTTAAGTTCCTGAAAAGTGAAACATTGTGATAATTTTAAGACATTTTCAAAATAGTGTTCTGTTTATTTGAGCAGCTCGACATCTGTTTATCCAACAAATATCTCTGAATTTGTTGACTTTTAATTTAATACAGTCAGTTCGTGATGCCACACACAGGCATGGTCACACTCTTGACCTAATTTTATCTCTGGGTTTGTCTCTTAGTAGTGTGACTATAGAAGAATAGAAGTGTATATCTGACCATAGATCTTTTTTTTTTTTTTTTTTTACTTTTGATTTGCCTGTTGTCATATCAAAAGACCAACCTGTTGATTGTTACTTTAGACCTGTACATGAGGTGACAATTTTGACGTGAGGTCTGTGCACCTAAGTGGAAAGAGATAGAGCAGGTTGTGAGAAAGGCAAGGGCTTCATCATCTCCAGGGCCTAATGGAGTTCCGTACAGAGTGTACAAGAGTGCTTCAGGAGTTCTACGAATTCTGTGGAAATTGATAAAAGTGGCTTGGGAAAAGCAGGTTGTACCTAGAGCATGGCGCAGAGCAGGGGGAGTCTTTATACCCAAAGAAAAAGATGCTACAAGCATCAGTCAGTTTCGCCCTATTTCACTATTAAACGTCGAAGGAAAGATTTTCTTCAGCATTATTGCTCAGAGATTGTCAACCTACCTATTAAAGAATGGCTTCATTGACACTTCAGTTCAAAAAGCGGGCATTCCAGGATTCTCAGGATGCTTAGAACAGATCAGTGTTATCTGGCAACGAATTCAATCAGCTAAAAAGGAGAGGAAGGAGCTCCACGTGACATTCCTGGATTTGGCTAATGCATATGGTTCAGTGCCACATGAGCTTCTTTGGGCATCATTTGATTTTTTCAGGGTACCGATGTCGATAACAAATTTAGTGAAAGCCTATTTTGGAGATTTGCAATTTAGTTTCTCAACTCCAGAATTCAGCACTACATGGCAATGCTTAGAGGTTGGAATAATGGCAGGATGCACCATTTCTCCACTGGCTTTTACCATGGCAATGGAAGTAATCATTAGGGCATCAGAATGGGTAGTAGGAGGAGAGCGCTTGGCTTCTGGGATGCGACTACCACCAATCAGAGCATACATGGATGACATGACAACCATGACTACAACGGTAGCCTGCACTAATCGGTTATTGGGGAAGTTAACAGATAATATTGAATGGGCACGAATGCAATTTAAGCCCTCTAAATCAAGGAGCATCTCCATAATTAAAGGCAAGGTAGTAGATAAAACATTCTTCATTAATGGTGAGGCAATACCAACAGTTTCTCAGAAGCCAGTGAAGAGTCTAGGGAGACGGTACGATGGGGATCTAAAGGACACAGTTCGAGTGGGAGAAGTTAGACGACAAGCAGTGGAAGGGTTGAAGAGCATAAACAGCTGTGCTCTACCAGGCAAACTGAAACTCTGGTGCTTTCAGTTTGGTCTACTGCCAAGGTTGCTGTGGCCACTGACTGTGTATGAGGTTTCTTTGACAACAGTGGATAAGCTGGAAGCGTTAATAAGTTCATACATCAGGAAATGGTTGGGAGTTCCACGCTGCCTCAGCAGAGTGGGACTTTATAGTAAAGGAGTATTGCAGCTGCCAGTCTCTGCTTTAACCGAGGAGTTTAAGTGTGCCAAGGTCAGACTGGAAATGACTTTAGCAGAGTCACGTGACAAATGTGTAAGGGAGACAGCCCCTGTGGTAAAAACTGGTAGAAAGTGGTCAGCAAAGAAATCTGTAGTAGAGGCAAAGGCTGACCTTCAAATTGGGAATATCGTGGGACAGGTACAGCATGGAAGAGGGGGTTTTGGGCTCAGTTTAGCTCCTCCTAAATGGCACAAGGCAGGCCCAGCCCAAAGGAGGAAGCTGGTAGTCAACGAGGTGCGAAAGCAGGAGGAGAGGATGAGATGTATAAAGGCCATTTCCCAGGCCAAGCAGGGAGAGTGGATGAGATGGGAGAGTGTGGAAAAACGCAAAATGGGCTGGCAAGACCTTTGGTCAATGGAAGAGAGTAGGATCAGTTTCCTTATTAGGTCAACATATGATGTTCTCCCATCACCGCAGAACCTAAACCTCTGGGTAGGAGAGGATCCATCTTGTCCTTTGTGTTCGTCACCTGCCACATTAAGGCACATTTTGACAGGATGTAAGGTGGCTCTTAGCCAGGGTCGGTTTACTTGGCGCCATGACCAAGTATTGCGATGTTTGGCTTTAGCATTGGAAGGCAAGCGTAGTATGACCAATAAATTGCCGCCTGTTCTAGCAAAACATTACACGCAGAAGACAATATTCCTCCGCCCAGGCGAGCAACCACCAAGAAAAGGTGCTAACACCAATTCTCACCCAGGACAACTGGAAGCTGCTAGGGACTGGAAGATGCTGGTTGATCTTGATCAACGGCTTATTTTTCCACCTGAGATTGCCACCACTAACCTACGGCCAGATATTGTTTTGTGGTCTGGATCAGCACGCATTGTTCAACTGATAGAGTTAACAGTGCCATGGGAGGATGCGGTAGATGAGGCATATGAGAGGAAGAAACTGCGGTATGCTCATCTGGCCACTGAAGCAGAACAGCGAGGATGGAGAGTCCAGGTTTATCCAGTGGAAGTGGGTTGTCGTGGTTTTGTGGCACACTCTACAACCCGGTTCCTCAGAGACGTCGGATTCAGTGGCCAAGAGTTGCGTCGTACAGTAAAGAACTTATCTGAAGCAGCAGAAAGGAGCAGCAACTGGCTGTGGTTGAGACGGAAAGATTCTAGCTGGCTCAGTACAGGCCGCCATGCTACGGTTTCGTAGAATTCTTGAAAACTTGAAAGGTCTGTTGGTTTATTTGTATAGGTTGTATAGTATTTACAGTCATTACGTTCCTGTGTATATTGCGTGAATGACGGGTGGTTGGGCAGATATTGTGTTTTGCGGTAGGTGGTATGCCATACGGAACCGTTGCCACTGAAACTGCATATTAACGCACCAGTGGGGCTCGACAGCCTTAGTCAAACGGGTTGGCGCGTATGGTTGGGTTGCGGAGAGATTGTGAGATTGTGGTTAGGTCTCAGCAGCAACTGTTGGTTTATTTGTATAGGTTGTATAGTATTTACAGTCATTACGTTCCTGTATATATTGCGTGAATGACGGGTGGTTGGGCAGATATTGTGTTTTGTGGTAGGTGGTATGCCATACGGAACCGTTGCCACTGAAACTGCATATTAACGCACCAGTGGGGCTCGACAGCCTTAGTCAAACGGGTTGGCGCGTATGGTTGGGTTGCGGTGAGATTGTGGTTAGGTCTCAGCAGCAACTGTTGGTTTATTTGTATAGGTTGTAGTATTTACAGTCATTACGTTCCTGTATATATTGCGTGAATGACGGGTGGTTGGGCAGATATTGTGTTTTGTGGTAGGTGGTATGCCATACGGAACCGTTGCCACTGAAACTGCATATTAACGCACCAGTGGGGCTCGACAGCCTTAGTCAAACGGGTTGGCGCGTATGGTTGGGTTGCGGAGAGATTGTGAGATTGTGGTTAGGTCTCAGCAGCAAGAGGGAAGTAGAGGTCAGTAAGCTGGGCTGAGTTGAGTGGGGGACGGAGGGGGGTGACTCTGGGACGCCAGAGTCACTGTCGAGCCCTCTTGAGGTGTCGTGGGCTAGTCGACGAAACACTGAGGACGGAAGGTGCCCACTTGAAGACCCTAGAGATGTTCCCTACTCCGCTCAATCCAGAGGGTTGTTATGGGGGACCGCACTGTGGTTGCAGCCGTTGTGTGTGCTGACGCGCAATACACTGTATTAACACCAGACAGAAGATTCACGTCACTAGATGGAAAGAAGCGTAAATGGATAGAGAAGCATAGGTTACTGTAAAGCTACGTCTTAGTTGGTGATTATCTTGGCGAAAGCCGAGTACAAATCAGCATGAAGTTTTAACATCTACTCTCGTGTAATGGAAATCATAAGATTTTATTAATGGTTTTTAAAGCATTGCATAACATGTCCCCAAACTACATGAGAAACTACTACATAAAATGATTTTCGCCATGTTTTTTGGAATAAAATTCACCACAAGGGTTTTTTTCTCCCCCTTTTTTCACAAGTCTGAAAGACATGTTATTGAAGACAAATATCCCAAATTCTCAAAATTGACCAGTGAAAAAAAAACTGTTTTTTTTTTTTAAATTGTCATATTTAAAACAATAAATTGTTTTATTACATTTATCTCACATAAATGTTTGCTTGTTGCATTTTTACAATGGGTTAATTTTGTTGTTAAAAGTTTACACAACACAAGGCAGCTTGATTTCAATCTTTGAATTAAATTGAAAAAAGTAGAAATAAATACAATAGAATAGGGCTGACTTCTAATAGTCGAGGATTCGAGGATTCGATTCGGAGAGGTCTGATTCGACTATGAACCTCATAGTCGAATAGTAGGGAAGTGTTATGTAACCAATAGGGGTGTGACGCTTATTATATAACGTGAGACCGACGGTTATAGTTGATCACCGTCATTAGAACTCTATAACCGCCAAAACCGCGCTATTAAAATATTTTTTACAAACATTTTTTATCATAGAGAATGTTTAAATACTAATATCATCTTACTAGGGAAACGGAGGCGGAGTTAGTGGTGCTTCGGAGGCTGAGTGCTGGAGATGATTCGGGAGAGGTCTGTGCACCTTTACCGATCAGAGCGCGCGATGACACGGAGTAAGGCCTTGTTTATACCAGACGCGTCCGCACAAGAGCGAAGGTGCGCGCAGCAAAAAATGACGCGTTGGGTGCGCAAGACCGGCAAGACCCCATTTCGCTTAGCTGTGTGTACGGCTTTTTTTGTAACAGCGCACGCGACGCCGCATCCGAGGATGAACGACTTCAAGCCGAATCTGCTCGAGCATGTACGTCTCACCGCACCGGCACGCAGTTTGCGCGTCTAAATTGCAAAGTTCATTGCAAAGTTTTTTTTGTTAAGGTTTTGTTTACTGTGTGTGATTTATTGAAAACAAAGCACGTTCATTGCAACGTTTTTTGTTTTAGTTTTTTTGTTAAGGATTCATTTAATGGAAAGCACATTCACTTCTAGTTGTCTTGCTGTTCATTTTAAATAAACGTAGAGCGAGTTGTCCTATAACAGACGAACAGTTATTCAACCGAACGTCTAGCTGCTATCTAAAAAAATAAATAAAAAAGGTTTGACTACCAGTCGACTACGGCAAAATCTAACGAATCAGATTCGACTATGAAAATCCTTAGTCGAAAACAGCCCTACAATAGAATAAAGATACAAATACAGAGAAATAAAGAGAAAAGTTTTTGGGTCTAACACTAGTATTCAGAAATACAGAAACTGAATGAAGTAACCATGTGTAAAATAACACTGGTTTGTGAGGCGGCTTTACTCGTATGCACACAGAGAAAGCCATCTCTCAGAGAGCGTGCGAGTACTGAATTTAAAATCGCTTGAATGTTTAAACTGGTAAGACATGCTAATGATAGACTTAAGTTGCGATGCAATGCGGCCCGTTTGTGCAAGTGACAATTCCGTCATGTCCCGAGTCCCGAAAACGTGAGTGTGGTATCGACGCCTGCGCGCCCCACTGGTGGGGAATAGAGACGTGACAGGTGGGGCGCGCCAAACGGGAGGAAATTTTCCTTTTTATGCCTTTATATCTTTATTCGTTGATGGCGAGTCCGCATCGTCAACTTCATCTCTACAGCGACACAGAAAACACCAGTTTATTAAAAAACAATTAAATGTCTCCTTGATATTTTTTACACATTCATAATCATTACTTTTGCCGGTTCTTTGTGGCAAGCTTTATGCGTGCGCTCGTGCGCTTGAGTGCGGCAATATAACGCTCATTATCCTATATAGCCTATTTAAGTAATTAAATCAATATTAAATCTGACTAAAAATGGACCTATCGAACTTAACATAAACATTGATAACAATGAAACAATCGCACCTGGAATGCAAGTTACTGCAAATGACAGCTTAATGGTTGCCAACATGTTTAATGACTACTTGACTTCAATTCTGGAACTGAGTAAACCCTTAGAGCTGCTTTTAACACCATTTGTAGCCATTGTTGGGGCCACGGCTGTTGGGCCCACAGAAGGACCACAACTCACTCTGGTGGAAGTACTGGACTTTGAATATGTAAATGAAGGCAAGGTCAACAAAGTTATTACATCACTCTCTAACTCGAGAGCAAAGGACTTATGAGGAAAAAAATATAAAGAGGACTTTGCAGAACCAATTGCGCACATAATTAATCAATTGTTTAGAGAATGTGTATTCCCTTCGTCTTGTAAGACTGCAATTGTCACGCCCATTTTTAAATCAGGAAACAGAAAGGACATTAAGAATTATAGACCCATTAGTATACTCCCTGTAGTTTCTAAAGTTATTGAAAAAATTGTAGCTGAACAGCTGATTGAGCACCTCGACAATGGAAATATGTTACACCCCATGTAATTTGGCTTTCGACCCGAACACTCCACCGATACAGCTTGTTATTTCCTCAAGGTGATCAAATCCAGTCTGGAGAATGGAGGGGTGGTGGGGGCCGTTTTTCTGGATCTACGTAGGGCATTTGACACCGCTAACCACTCAGTGCTAATGACAAAATTGAGGAATTTCAATCTCGCCGCAAACACTATTAGTTGGCTTTAATCATATCTAGCAGGCCGTAACCAGTGCGTAAGAATAAATGTTAAAACTTCATCTGTCAGATCCTGTACTTCAGGGGTACCCCAGGGGTCTATTCTGGGGCCATTGCTCTTCAGTTTGTACATCAATGACCTTCCTTCCATCTGCGATGACGTGGAGATCTTGATGTACGCTGATGATACAGTTTTATATACTCACGGTTTTAATGTCGATTGTGTCGCTGCTAAACTATCTGTGGCAATGAACAAAGCAACAGAGTGGATGAACAAGTCCTGCCTTACTTTGAATACAGAGAAAACGGTCACAATGTATTTTTCAAACAAAAGAATTCAAAATGCTCTCCCAAATATCTATGTGGATAGTTACATGATCAAAAATGTGGAAGAGGTTAAATACCTGGGTATGATCTTAGACCCTGTACTAAATTTTAAAAATCATGTTAAAAGGGTATGCCGTGTTTTGAAATTTAACATCGCTAACTTCCAGCACATCAGAAGCTCTTTATCATTGGAAGCAGCAAAATCATATTTCCAGACAATGATTATATCGCATATATTGTACTGTATGTCATCTTGGTCTCAAGCTTAACAAACTGTTTTAAACCCCCTTAGATCATTACATAATCAGGCCTTGAAAATCTTTGATAAAAAGCCTCGGCGGTACCACCACCACTGCAATATACTTGAAAAGTACAGTATATTAAGCTTTGACAACCTGATCAGGTATTCTGATATCCAGTTGGTTCACAAAATCCTTAATGATGCTGCCCCACCCCCTTTAAAAACATATGTACAGCTACGCTCTGAACTAACAAACAGAGCGTTGAGGTCTGTATCCAGGGGTGATTGCAATGTTCCCAAAAGAAAGTCTGTCTTCTCTCAATCTGCCTTTTCCTATAAAGCCATCAAAGAATGGAATGGGCTTCCAGACAATCTAAAGAACAATGCAGATTTCCACAGCTTCTCACGGGCTTTTACATTACATTCTTAGTAAGTTGCCTTTTTATATTGTATTAACCGTCCTTGTTATATAACTCTTATATGTTAATTGTAGGAGTATTCAGAAATGCGCTCTCTCTCCGCTCACATGCTCTGATTGGAACAAAGGAATATTAAAATATTTAATCATTAGTTTATATCTTATACACTGCCCATCATTTTAATCCCATATCAAACACAGTATGTTATGTCTATTTTAATATCTGTAATATATATATATTTTTTTATTTCACGTTTTTAAGTAGCCTACAATATTATGTTAGTCCACAGCCCCCAACCAGGGGGTGCTGATGCTATGACGAGTGGCACTTTTATTTCTTTTCTATTTCTGAACTTGATACAAATTGACACAACTTCACTTTTATTTTCTCTATTTTTTAATTTCATGCAAGTTATGACACAGCTGCACTTTTATTTTCTTTATTTTTGAACTTGCTGTTATTTGATGTAGATAGTTTGTATTTAGATACAACTTGTTACTATACTGATACTACTTGTTACTTCAATAAATTGGAACATTTTAAGCTTGTTGCGTATTTCATTAGCATTGTGTTGGGGCGATGGGGGCACGTGGGGCTTAAATTCCACCTTGTCTAAAGTGGGGAAAGACCGAAAAAGTTTGAGAAACACTGATTTACCCGTTTTATGTATTAAAAGTAAAGACTATCCAGTGTTATTTTACATTTAATTACTTTATTCAATTTCTGTAGTACTTCTGTATCGGAATACTTAGACGTAACTAAACGTAAGTGCAAATATTATGAGATCTAAAAATCATTGGTTCTAACTTGTCAAAAGCACATTGCAGCTTTCGTGTTATTAAAAGATGCAATCTTATTTGTGTTGATCAGTGTTAACCCTCTGGGGTCTAAGGTGTTTTCTGGGACCTGGAGGTGTTCTGACATGCTCTGACATTTGTGCTTTTTTCAGTTGCTTATAAACATATTAATGGCAAAGGTGTAATTACACTCTATTTAGCACAAACAGGGCTACCATAATATGTGAGCAAGATGTATGTACTATCACGGAATGGTAGACAAGAGACGTGGATTCAGATGCAGAGTAATTTAATAACAAAACAAACAGGGTAGGTACAAACTTCAGGGCTTAGACATCTCGGGAGGAACACGAAGACACGTAACATGTACAACGAACCAGCACTGGACTGCAAACACAAAGGAGACTATAGAGGAACCAAACACAGGAGACTAACGAGACAACCCAGGTGAAGAACGTTGATCACTAAACAGATAACGAGATGGGAGGGGCTGACAATAGACAGAAGAGCACATGGCACAAGGAACAACATAACAGCCATGCGCTCACAACAGACTAGACAAGACACAAACACACGACAACCTGGGAGTGTCACAGCTCTGTCACCAAACTACGAGGAAACCCAGACAAGGAAGACAGAGCTGTGACATGTACATGTTTGTATTTTTGAGAGAATATTGTTTATGCATGGTTATTGAAAAAACTAAAACTTAAAGTTTCTGAAATAAGGCCACAAAACACATACTAAATATGTGTCCACAAGACTTTTGACTAATGGATGTTCTCGGCTAGAATTTTTGCTTCAAAATGATCTGAAAATCATCCTGCCAAATCATTCACATAAAACAATACATTGATTTAAATTTAGTAAAACACTTTTTGTTTGGAAAGGCAATATGCGAAATGGGCGTGACTCATGTATAATGGTCTGATTCACACCTGTGAAGACAAAAGACCTGCTTAATGAGCCTGCATAATGAGCTTTTCACAGGTGTGTCACTGAGCCACAAGAAAGAATACAAGGACACAAGAAAAGAAATATTACAAAATTGGTTCACAGTTGGAAACATCTAGAAAAAAATAGTACTTTTCCGCTTGTATTTTTGCTTGCAAATTGTATAATATCCAAGGTGAACATTTCTAGTAATTGTGTAGTTAATTCTCATACTGTGTTTTCAGAAAGTTTTGGATATGTATCCTCTCCCCAAATTTGTCACTAATAAAACACAATACAAATAATTTGAAGAGAAGGCTTATATTGACCTTTTAAGATTTTGTTTACATCTACCTTGTAAATATATTATTTGCTATTTTATTAAAAAGGTTACAATTACAGCAACAATTAAAATAACAATATTTAAAGTGTAATATTTCTTTGTAAAAACTAAAGTATACATTTTATCATACATATTTCAAAGTTAAAGATTCATTAGTTTGAATAAAGCCTACATTGGAACAAACACTATAATAGCATCCTAGTTGATGACTTTATTTTTGACAAAACAAACATAGCCTAATATATTTAACATTTGAGCAGAAATTGGTGAACAAAAGCTTATTCAATGTGGCAGTAGTCTAGTTTACAGTAAACAGTTAATAATCTATCCAAAACTAGTCAACGAAATGTTGTCTTTCATATTTCGTCTGTAACATAGGCATGTTGTTTGTTGTTTTTATGATAGCCTATATTAGGGCATATAAATATTAATCTGCAGTTTAATACTTTGCTAATACAAAGACATTTGAACGTTATTTCAACATATTTCAGTCGATTTTCACTCATCTCAGTATAGCAATAGGGTTTGGTAAAAACTGTTCAGTTCATTCATTCACACACAGACGCGATTCATAATTAAACAGCCTTTTTGCGGTTTACATATACTATGATATCGCGATTAGAACAAAAATAAAAAAACGTACTTCTCAGATGGATCCGTTGCTCCTCGAAATGAAAATAAACCAGCACATGTTCTGAGGTAAATGTCCCAGGATTATTCCTCACACAGCCTCGCAAGACGAAATAGTACATTAATCTGATGATTACATTTGTTGTGTTATCGCGTTTATGAGGGGCATTGACACATTTGCATGTGTTGCTTCAGAGCATTTGCGTTTGCATACCGCACGCTCTCCGTGGGCGTGTCAAATTAGCAGAATAATGAGCTGAGAGAACGATAATGACACCTCTCTTTTTTTATAGATTACATAAACAGAGAATGTTTATTTTAGTTTTGAATTAGATATTTTAAAAGTACAAACTTAAATGATTATAAAGATATATTGCTCATGCTTGGGTGAATAGTATTCGCTGAGCTTTGTTTAAGTTTAGAGACGTGCTCCAGAAAAAAAGTTAATGGAGACAGAGAGGCAGAAAGCACACCCTGTTTATTTTCTTTATTTTACAAAAGCACACGGTTTTGATGTTAATGTGAGTGTACACAAAAAAAGAAGACCCTCTATAGTTTATAATCATGTATTGATTTTATTTATATGACCAAAAATGACGGAGTATTTTAAGTTGTTAAATTAAATTCTATGTTGCTGCTATGTGGAAAAAAAACAGCAAAACGCGCCGCACGTTCGTCAACCCCAGAGGGTTAAAAGAAAATAAATGTCTAAATTAGATCGTTTGAATGATGCACTCACCTGTTGATCTCTTAATGTATACTAGTGACAGATGCTTGGCAAGGTTTAAAGTGCCCCTAATGCTGTCGCTCAGTCTTTTTGCCACTCAGTGGTCGTAACCGCAGTCACTTCGGACGCTTTCACTCTTAATACGCCCATGCAAATGTGTAGCCTCTATAATTCATATTTCTAGTTTTAAAAAAAAATTATTAGAAGGAGAAAATAACATAATACACATTAAGAGTTATTTTTTAAAAGTATTATTAGTACTGCATTATAAAGCACACTCAATGAAAAAACAACAACAGCATTTACATTGGCTTTTGATTAGCCTACTAGTGCTATATTTGTTTGTGAATGTGATTTTTAGAAATCTTTATGATAGTTTTTTTTTGTAATCTCCACATTGGGTGGTTTTGTTACTCACGAAAACGGGCTGTGATATATCCACTCCATAACATGTAAAAAAATCTATGGTTCTAGTGCCACTTAATGGTCTAGAGCAGAAATGCATTCTGGTTGAGTACCATCTGTAGTGTTTTACTGTCCATTTCCATGAGACAAAATCAAACACTTCTTGTTGCTTGGGCAAATAACTTAGCTCTCCTTATTAGCTAAGGCTCCTTGCATGCTGGCTAATAACTTTTTTTAAAGCTGGGTCTCCAACATTGACAGCGCTGTGTTGGACAGATTTGTGCAGCGGTGTTCCATGAGGGAGAGAGAGCGCGAGAGGTACGGGTGAGTGTGAGAGAGAGAGGGACGAGCGAGAGGTAGTGCTGCGCGAATGCGCTATGGCGCTCTGCAATCAAATACAATTTTAAATAGGCTTAGTGAAAAAAAAAAAAAAAAATCAATGTGTGGCGGTCAGCATTGATATTGTGGTGGGCCTCCACAAATAAATGAACGTATGGGAAACCCTGCTGTAAAAGTGGACCGAATCTTACCTGTGTTTGGGTTTCCACTTGGGGTGCAGATGTGGGTACAGACAAGGATGTTACAGTCGTAAATCAGAGTGTGTAGCTACTTATAATTCAGTAGAAAGAAAATTAATTATTATAAAACTCACTGAATATTAATGGTCTAAAGTAGTCTGTGGGTTTACCATAATCTGCTATTCCAAACTCAAACACATTACAGTGCTTAGAAGACAATTAACACACAGACTCATTAAAAAAGTTTGTCTTAGGTATAGGTTTGGGTACTGAAACGCGGTGTCAATAGGGAACCGGTTCCGACGTGAACGGTAGTAACGAGACCCAATAAGATCGAAAATTTCGGTGCCTGATTTCGGTGCCCGACTCTCTGTCTTACATGTGCTTCACGAGGCTCACACGCACACACACGCAAAGTCTCTTGCTCTCTCCCTCTCGCCGTGCGCGCGCTATACAGTTTGGAGCACAGTCTCTTCTGTCTCGCATGCACACTCTTGCTCGCTCGCTCTAGATTCCGGGAGATTTTAACTAATTTGCGGGCATCAGGGAGCCGCTATCAATCTGCGGGAGACTCCCGGAACTTGCGGGAGACTTTGGATGTCTGCTGGTAGCGAGGGGATTAATGAAGATGCTGAAGACGCTCGTCACGCTCCTCTGGGTGTGCCGATTGTCTGAAGCCCATATAGAATCACGCTAATTCATTGGCTGATGGCGCGGGCGCAGCCTCGACCCTCTTACGTCATCATATATTATAATGCTCCTCAGATTTCTCTGAGGGAAGCTTGTCGGCAGCGCGAGGAGATTGGCAGCGAACGCAGCGTCTCTTTCCCTATTCAGAGAACATAGATTACACCAGTAACCAGAGACGCTCTCTATCATAGGTTCACTCAACGCTGGCAGTGGGAACGAAATACCAAACTACCCAAGCTAAACGCTGCTGTAACTAGTACAACAACCAGATAACTTACATGACTGATTCAAGCAGACAAAACATGGGAACCTGGAGCCATGTCGAGATTAGATTACCCTGGTAGTAATCTCTATTAATCAGACGGTCGGTTTAGCCAGTTTGTCTGCTTCCTGACCTGAGCCCCAGATTGTCATGTTTGAGCTCTAAACTATGTGCCATATTACTAGAGAGAAGAGCAGCACCATCCCAGGAGGGATGAAAACCATCTCTTTTCAACAGGTCAGGTCTGCCCCAAAAACTTTTCCAATTGTCTATGAATTCTATATTATTTTGCGGACACCACTTAGACAGCCAGCCATTGAGTGATGACAATCTGCTAACTATCTCATCACTCCTGCGAACAGGAAGGGGGCCAGAGCAAATTACAGTGCCTGACATCGTACTTGCGAGTTCACACACCTCTTAAACGTTAATTATGGTGATCTCCGACTGGCGAAGTCGAACATCATTAGTGCTGACGTGAATAATAATCTTAGAGAATTTACAATTAGCATTAGCCAGCACTTTTAAATTTGCTTTGATGTCAGGCACTCTGGCTCCCGGCAAACATGGGACTATGGTGGCTGGTGGCTCTATTTTCACGGTCCGTGTAATAGAATCGCCAATAACTAGGGCACATTCAACAGGATTCTCAGTGGGTGTTTCACTGAGAGGGGAGAACCTGTTTAATGTTGTAATCGGAACGGAAGAGTGGTGTTTTTTCCCGCGACTACATCGCCTCACAGTCACCCAGTTGTCCTGCTGCACGGGCTGTACAGCTGGAACTGAACAATGTACAGTGTTCTCCAAGCTAGTCTCATCCAAAGCAGTATCTAAAGCCCTTGCAATCTTACTATCCTTGATTAAAGTTAGTATGCGTGTCTCTAGTTCTGAAATCTTCTCCGTCAGCCTGACTGTCTCCCAGAGGCAGACTGGCCATCTGGAGCAGGGGGACTTTTCCCTGGTGGGTTGCTGTCCAATGTGGGCTGTACACAAATATATTTAAAAAAATGACGGAAATCATAATATTACATCTCTTTTCTACGTAAATGGATGAGTAGGTCGATCGCGCAGACGCGGCCGACAAGGAGTGCGTTTTGTGTGCATGTGAGTGTATTGCCCTCCCTCCCTGTTAATTAGTTTGGTCTACTCCATTGCATCTCTTGAAATACGCCCCCTTTCACGTCTAATTTACAGAGAGAGAGAGATTGATCCGTTACAGCGGATTTCTCTGAGCAGATAATTGCAAATTATTGTCCATGGATGACAAGGATGGAGCTGAAAAGTTACGCGTTAAAAATAAAGCATTAGATGTAGTAGATACTGTGAAATGCTTCAAATGAACAGATTATGCATTTGGCGCAAAGGGAAGTTGCAGTTCAGCAAGCTCTGACAGCTCTAGTATTACAGCCAAGGTCAAGGATAGCAAGGCTGGACCCAGCAGCAGGGTCAGTGTCAGTGATGACGAACCAGCGTCTGCTGATGATGACCAACAACACCTCTCCCCCTCCCTGTACCTGAGCCTAGTGAAGAGGATGGTAATCAAACTGAACTTGTAAGCTGAAATGAAATAAGCAGTAGCATTACTAGCTCGCACTAGTAAACTAGTTACTCATTTTAACAATGATGGTAGTTAAAATGAATTCCAAACACTACTGAGTACTGAGAAATTAGTTCTTAACTCAACAATGAGTATAACATTCAAATAATAAACCCTATTGAATTATATTGTTTTCTTCCAAAAAACTGTTTCGTTTACTACATCTTTAACTTAATTACATAATTTAAGTTTTTGATAATACTCTGTTTAAAATTTGATAATTTACGTGTTATAGCCTAGTGTTTGAGAGAAATTTAAATTTGCTACTATGTAGATTTTGTAGCTATGATCATTGCAGATCTTACACAATAAGTTTGCACCTTTTTGTCCATGTGGCTTTCTGGGCAGGTTTTATGAGTATTAATATTATTTGTCTTTGGCTACTTGCTTTACACTTTACTTTACAGTAACACATATTTATTATAGATAATGCTGAATAATCCCTAATCTGTTTTGTCTCCTTCACAGGAATCCTTTCATCTCTTATACACACAAAATCTGTTCCCTTTCGTTGTCACTCCGAGTTACGTCGGATGACGACGAATGGGGTTTCGCTTAGAAAGCCTATCAACTTCGAGTATTACAAAACGAGCCAATGGCAAAGAAATGCCATGGGTCTGCGGAATTTGCATGGCGTAACTCCGCCCCACCTCGTGGGTATAAAAGGAGGAAGCCGGCAGCAAGCAGATATGTTTTCGCTTCGGAGCCAAGTGTATTCTTCTCTCCACAAGCCATCTCTGAATTGTCAGCTTTACAAACGAGTAACTCGAGTGTTGGTGTGACGGCGATCTACGGCGAGAGCGTGCTTCCTGCTGATCTGTTGCAGTGGTCTGCCAGTCGGTGCGTTTCTCCCCGGGTGCTTCAACACTTGAGTTTTCTCTCACTAAAAGAGCTTACACGTGGCACGTCTTTTTAAAGACGGCTCGCCCGTGCATTTCTGGTTGCAGCGGACTGGTATCGGACTCTGATGGGCACGAGCGCTGTCTAGTGTGTTTGGGCTTTGATCATGCTTGAACAGCGCTCGTGGGTGACTCATGTTCTCGCTGGGAACGTGATCATCGCGTCATATATAGGTCGAGACTCGGTGAACTCGTAAGAGTGAGAGTCCCCTCATCCACCCCCCGATCTTCGGCTGGTGGCCAGGGTGACCTGAGGGTTACGGTCTGGATCAAGGCGCCGACTATGTGTCCGTGACCCCAGCCCCCCTCTTCAATGACGGTGCCCGCTAGTGAACTGCTGATTCCCGCGAGTCTACCCTCTGGTGGCCCGCGTGTTTCAGTTGAAGCTACAGAGGAAGATGCCATGTCTGTTGCAGCATCACTAGGTGGGTTTGAGTCTTCTGGAAGTGAGGGCTCGTCACAGCTGCCACCTTCCGGTGTGCATACGGCTGTGCCTGAGTCTGATCCGGAGATGATGACCATGCTTTCCTGGGACGATGGGTTTTGGGTAAGGCCGCCGACCCTCGTCCACGGCAAACCCCAATACCTCTCTTCCCGGACGTGCATGATGAGATCTCGAAGTCCAAGAAGACCCCCTTGTCTTCTCGGGACAGCTCGCTGATCTCATCCGCCTTTCCTCCCCTCGATGGGGCCGCTGCCCATGGGTACACTGGGGTTCCCCCGGCTGAACGCTCTGTTGCGATGCTATGTGTCCTCAGAGTGCTTCTTCTCGGCGCAATCCTAAGCACCTGCCCGTGGCCTGTAGTTTTTCGTCTACGCTTGTGGCGAGATCCTATAGCGCCACGGGACTGGCAGCCGCCTCACTGCATGCCATGGTCATTCTGCTGGTCCACCTGACCCAGATGCTCATGGACCTGCACGAGGGCGGGACTGACCCAGGGCTCTTCACTGAGCTGCGCGCCGCCACTGACCTTGCTCTCTGAGCGACGAAAGTGGCCGTACGCTCCCTGGGTCAGGTGATGCTCACCAGTCTGTGGCTGAACCTGTCTGATGTGCTGGATGTCGCGCGGACCCGTCTGTCCGACATTCCCATATCCCAGGTCGGCCTCTTCGGCGGTGCGGTTGAGGGCTTGCCCAACAGCTCTCAGCCGCCCATGAGCAGAGTGAGGTTGATTCTGTCCTGACGGCCCCGCCGTCCGCTCAGATCCCTCGTCTGCCCACCGCCGAAGGCGCCCTCCCGCGGCTCCCACCCCGCCCGTTCACGGGCCGGCTCTGGGGCCACGGGCGGACGCCACAGCCCTCTCCAGCCCCGCCCCCCGCTACACGCCGGGTTAAGCGGCGCTCGTGAGACGGGCACCTCGGCGATGGAGCAGACTGAGGTTGATTCTGTCCCGACGGCCCCGCCGTCCGCTCAGATCCCTCGGTCTGCCCACTGCCGAGGGCGCCCTCCCGCGGCTCCCACCCCGCCCGTTCACCCGGGTCGGCCCTGGAGGCCGCGGTCGGACGCCACAGTCCTCTCAGTGCGGTTGAGGGCTTGCCCAACAGCTCTCAGCCGCCCATGAGCAGAGTGAGGTTGATTCTGTCCTGACGGCCCCGCCGTCCGCTCAGATCCCTCGTCTGCCAACCGCCGAAGGCGCCCTCCCGCGGCTCCCACCCCGCCCGTTCACCCGGGTCGGCTCTGGAGGCCGCGGTCGGACGCCACAGTCCTCTCCAGCCCCGCACCCCGCTACACGCCGGGTTAAGCGGCGCTCTTGAGTTGGGCTCCTCAGAGATGGGACTCAGTTCTTTACGGAGTTGGTAGCAGGACCACTCCTTTCCCCGGGGAGGGCCGGGGAAGAATCCTTATTCTCCAAAGAGCTGATTCTCCCGTCTCTGAGCACAGAGTTCTCGGACGTCACAGAGCGCCGCCCACAAGCCGTGCTCTCCTCGTCCCCCTCTGTCCCTGAGGTGGTTGACATGGCGTGCCGTCCACGGACCGCTTCGCCCCTGTCCCCCTCTGTCGCCAGACCCCTGGCAGAGCAGGCCCCCGCGGGACGACCAGCCTGGTCCTCCCCTGGCCCCTCTGCCAGGGCGCGGTTGCTAACTGTGCCCCCACATCGGGCCGCTATGCCGTCCACGTCTGGGCCAGTTACTCCGCTTCGCTGCCCCTCCGGGGGGACGCCTGTGGCTCGCATGATCCCGTTGGTTCAGTTCCTGGGAGCCTGGCTAGAGCTTCCCCGTCTGTCCAACTGGATCGCGCGTACCGTCAAGCTCGGCTATGCGATTCAGTTCGCACGGTCTCCTCCCCGCTTCAGGGGAGTCCACTCCACTTTGGTCGGTGGCAATGCCCCTATCATGAGAGCAGAGATTGCCACCCTGCTGGCGAAGGGTGCAATCGAGACTGTCCCTCCAGCCGAGATGAGGTCCGGCTTCTACAGCCCCTACTTCTTTGTCCCCAAGAAAACCGGTGGGTTACAGCCAATCCTGGATTTGCGCGTGCTGAACCGCTCCCTTCACAGGATGCCGTTCAAGATGCTCACCGCCAAACGCGTTTTCGAATGCATACGGCCCCAGGATTGGTTTGCAGCGATCGACCTGAAGGACACCTACTTTCATGTCTCCATTCTTCCTCGACACAGACCGTTCCTCCGGTTTGCTTTCGAGGGGCAGGCATACCAGTACGCGGTTCTCCCTTTCGGGCTAGCCCTGTCTCCTCGCATCTTCACGAAGGTCGTCGAGGCGGCCCTTGTTCCCCTTCGAGAACAAGGGGTTTGCATCCTGAGTTATATCGACGACTGGCTGATCCTAGCTCACTCTCGAGATCAGGTTTGCGAACACAGGGACCTAGTGCTTCGGCACCTAGCCCGTCTGGGCCTTCGGGTCAACTGGGAGAAGAGCAAACTTTGCCCCGTGCAGAGGATCTCTTTTCTCGGTATGGACATCGACTCGGTCGCCATGTCCGCGCAGCTTACGAGCGAGCGCGCGCAGTCACTGCTGACTTGCCTAAGACAATTCGAGGGCAAGAGTGCGGTTCCACTGAAACTTTTTCAGAGGCTCCTGGGGCATATGGCATCTGCAGCCGCGGTCACGCCGCTCGGATTGCTTCATATGAGACCGCTTCAGCTTTGGCTTCGCGACCGAGTCCCGAGGTGGGCATGGCAACACGGCACGTTCCGAGTACCAGTTACTCAGACCTGCCGTCAGTTCTTCACCCCGTGGGCGAACCTCGGTTTTCTCAGGGCCGGTGTCCCCCTGGCACGAGCTTCCCGGCATGTTGTTGTCTCAACAGATGCCTCCACCACGGGCTGGTGCGCCATGTGCATTGGACATGCTGCTGCGGGCTCCTGGACAGGACCCCAGCGGCTGTGGCATGTCAGTTGCCTCGAGTTGTTGGCAGTACGCCTTGCCCTGCACCGCTTCCGGGCGTTGCTCAGGGGTCAACACGTACTAGTCCGTTCAGACAATACCGCCACTGTAGCGTACATCAACCATCAAGGTGGTCTACGCTCCCGCCGTATGTCACAACTCGCTCGCCACCTCCTCCTATGGAGTCAGAAGCATCTGAGGTCGCTTCGAGCCATCTCATTCCCGGAGCGCTGAACTGTGCAGCCGACGAGCTCTCACGGCTTCAGCCCCTCCCTGGAGAATGGTGACTCCATCCCCAGTCGGTTCAGCTGATTTGGGACCAGTTCGGGGACGCACAGATAGATCTGTTTGCCTCTCACGACTCGACCCATTGCGCCCAGTTCTATTCCCTGTCCGAGGGCACGCTCGGCACGGATGCTCTGGCGCACAGCTGGCCGCAGGGCCGCAAGTATGCGTTTCCCCCAGTGAGCCTTCTTGCGCACACTTTGCGCAAGGTCAGGGAGGACGAGGAGAAGGTCATTCTGGTTGCCCCTTACTGGCAACCGGACCTGGTTCCCCGAACTAGTACTCCTCGCGACAGCACCTCCCTGGCCGATCCCTCTGAGGAAGTACCTTCTTTCTCAGGGACGGGGCACCCTATGGCACCCTTGTCCCGATCTTTGGAACCTCCACGTGTGGCTCCTGGATGGGACGAGGCAGGTTTGAGTACCCTACCACCAGCGGTGGTGGCTACCATCACTTCCGCTAGAGCGTCGTCCACGAGACACGTCTATGCGTTGAAGTGGAACCCTTTCGTCAACTGGTGCTCTTCTCACCGAGAAGACCCCCGGAGATGCTCGATCAGTGTTGTGCTTTCCTTCCTTCAACAGGGGCTGGAGCGAAGGCTGTCTCCCTCCACCCTAAGGTCTATGTTGCCGCCATTGCCGCACATCATGACCTCATCGAAGGTAAGTCGGTGGGGAAGCACGTCCTGGTCATCAGGTTCCTGAGAGGAGCGAGGAGACTAAATCCTCCTCGTCCTCCTCTCGTTCCCTCTTGGGACCTCTCAGTGGTTCTAACTGCCCTGAAGAGTGCTCCCTTTGAGCCCCTGCAATCAGTCGAGCTTTAGTTCCTGTCTATGAAGACAGCGCTCCTGGTTGCACTGGCCTCCATCAAGAGGGTTGGGGACCTGCACGCATTCTCCGTTGACGAAGCGTGCCTGGAATTTGGGCCGGCTTCCTCTCACGTGATCCTGAGACCCCGGCCTGGATACGTGCCCAAGGTTCCTACCACTCCCTTTCGGGACCAGGTGGTGAACCTGCAAGCGCTGCCCTCGGAGGAGGCAGACCCAGCCTTGGCACTGCTCTGTCCAGTACGCGCTCTCCGCGCCTATGTAGACAGAACGCAGTGTTTCAGGACCTCAGTCCAGCTCTTTGTCTGTTATGGTGGGAAGCTGAAGGGAAAGGCTCTCTCCAAGCAAAGGTTGTCTCACTGGATAGTGGACACCATTGCTTTGGCTTACCAGCAGCAAGGTCGACCGTGCCCCCTTGATGTGACTGCCCACTCCACCCGGAGTGTGGCGTCCTCTTGGGCTCTAGCGCATGGCGCCTCGCTAACAGACATCTGCAGAGCTGCAGGCTGGGCGACACCTAACACATTCGCCAGATTCTATAATCTCCGAGTGGAGCCTGTGTCCTCTCGTGTACTCGCTTCAACCAGCTAGTACCGGACCCGCTCAGGTGTCTTCGCTTGCTCGCCATTCCACTCCACGGACTGGATACGTGCGATATTTTCCTCAGGTGAGCTTTTCCGAAAGCCCTGAGCTCCTCCAGCACTCCTGACGTCGGCGCCAGTGTCTATTGCCTGCGCGTCGGCTAGGTGCCTCCCGTGTGCATGGTCCCTCCTCTGAGCGACCCCCACATGTGTATTTCCACTGTAAGCCTCTCTGAGCGTGTGTCTTTCCCTTGGCAAGCCACCTTGCCACCCCTGGGGTTGAAATATTCCACCTGCGGCTGGACACCCCAGTGTTTTCCATATGCTTCCTTCGGGTCATATGTGTATTCTCTAAGTCCCCCCCCTCCGGGCTGGCACTAATTGCATACTTCCCCTAAGCTTGGGATATGCTTCCCAGTGTACCTTGGTATTCCTGTGATAAATGGAGTCCTTTGTCCAGGCTGACAGGGATCTCGATTTACGCAGGGCACTGGAAGACAGCTGAGAAGGTGGCGTGATTAGACTGGTAACCCCATTCGTCGTCATCCGACGTAACTCGGAGTGACAACGAAAGGGAACGTCTACGGTTACGTATGTAACCCTCGTTCCCTGAGTAGGGAACGGAGACGTTACGTCTGCCTGCCACTTTCCGCTGTACCGCGGGGATCGCCTGAGCTCAGTCTTGGCTCCTCAGCGAAGAAACATATCTGCTTGCTGCCGGCTTCCTCCTTTTATACCCACGAGGTGGGGCGGAGTTACGCCATGCAAATTCCGCAGACCCATGGCATTTCTTTGCCATTGGCTCGTTTTGTAATACTCGAAGTTGATAGGCTTTCTAAGCGAAACCCCATTCGTCGTCATCCGACGTAACGTCTCCGTTCCCTACTCAGGGAACGAGGGTTACATACGTAACCGTAGACGTTTCTCATACACATAAACATACACAAGCTCTTTCAAATGTACACACACACACAAGCCATCTCCTCCTCATCCTCATAAAACTCTGCTGACCTGCTCCCAGAAGATGCCATGAAGCCTGTGGACATCAATGATAGCCTAATAGTAGCTATGCCATGAGGATTCGTGTTAATCCAAAGTAGTTTCATTCTTGATTCAGGAGTTGTACAGCTGAGTGGTGCGGCCTACACTGCTAAGTACACTAGGCTACACTACACCAAGATGATACCCCCTGACTAGCTGATTTGCTGTCTTGATCGTTTTATATAAATAATGTTGTGTCTTAATGTTCTACTGTTTGTTTCCCTTTGTTTTACAAATATGACCTAATATATGTTGTGTTACTTAAAATAAATGTTTAAATAGCATTTATTTTTGTATTGTGTTATATTTTTATGCTATAAGTGGTGTTAAAAATTATTCTGCACATTAATGAGCCAATGTGTTATGATGTGGGATGTGGTGGGCTGCTGTGGGCCAGAAAGTCCAGGGTCTCCCTGTATCCCTGTATTTATCACATGTAAATCCTTCAATGCTGACAGAGAATGCTATACTATACATGTGACATGAAGTGCAAGTGACAATAACAGGAGAACACATTACTCACCGTGTTTGTTGACTGATTCTACTCACCAAAATTGTTTGATAGACTTGTAATAGGCATGAGCGCGCGAGAAAGAAAAAAAAAAGCCGGCAAGAACGGTTAGCAGGTTAACAGGCTAGTGAAATACTAGTGTGTTGTGCTAGCGAAAACGATTTAGATAAAAGCTAGTGATGTCAGATTAATGTGATAGGTAATATCAGACAATATCTAATAAATGTTGATGAGTAAGTTATATTTAGCAATATAAACAACAAGGAATGATAGTAAATAGAGATTCAAAATAGAAAGCTATACGGAGCTTACGGACGCAGACAGGAGCAATCATTCAGAGTGATAGAGATGGGGTCTCCAGCCCCACCAACTGCAACCTACCTGGAGTCTCCAGAAGTGCAAGGTGTCAGGATCTCAGAGATTTAGGTTTGGTTAAGAATCGTAAAAATTGACCCCCTCTAAATAAGAATCACAAGCTGAATTGTAGTACATACGTGATGACTGTTTTTTTTTTAATAGACAGATTGGGAGTGACTCTTTAAGAACCAGCACCGCATCCTCTTGTAACTGTTTGAAGAATTCATCTTCTGGGACTTTCAGTAAGTTTTTGAAGTTCATTTTTAGTCCATCTCTGGAAAATGGACTTCAGGGTAGGAGATGGACTAAAAATGAATGATAAAATATGATCAGAAAATCAACTTTAATTCTGCACGCACTGTAGTATATATCAGCACAGGCTCTTTCCTACTGGCCTGTTACTACTGTTTTGTTAATTAACCACTGTCCTGCCCAAACTGAAGACATAAACTGAAATTAAAAAATACATTAAATGTGGACAAAATCTTACCTCTGTTTGAGTTTCCATTTGGGGTGCAGGTGGGCTTGCAGGCGGGGGTGCAGATATTGAAGCAGGCGGGTTTTTTACAGTTGCAAGTCACAGTGTCTAATTATAATCCAGCAGAGAGAAAGTTAATCATTACAATACTCACTAAATATAACTAGTCTAAATGTCTATAGGTTTTACCATAATTTGCTCTTTCAAACTCAAACACATTACAGTGCTTAGAAGAAAATGAACGCACTTAAGACAAACTGTTTGAAATTAGTCTGCGTCTTTTTTGCTTTGCATTGATTGACCAACAGTGGTAACATCATCATCACTGCAATGATCAATCATGACAACACTTATTTGTGAAAAATATATTTGTAATGCGTTTGATTTGCATTAATTTCATTTATTTAGGATGAGACGCACCTGATTTTGAAACCTTTAGACCTTTCAATTCATCTGGCAAGAACCACAGCTCTGTCTTTTTACAAGTCTCATTCATTCTTACTTCATATTTCCCTGCATAATTTGTTATGCTGAAATTGCGTGTTTTGCCAGATAATCTTGTGCACTCTCCTGGAAACGAGAGAGAATATTTGATAATTATTGAAAAAATACTTTCTGAAGAGTTTTGAACTCGAGGACACAAATATACACATTTTTACCTTGAGAAGATGTGTTTATTCTGACATTCATTGTGCAAAAATCGTTTAATGTTTTATCACAAGCTGGTGGACATCTCAGTTCAAAATCTGGAATAAACAGAAATCAATGAGTTTGGAATTTGATCTGTCAGTCATCACAAGAACATTCAGATAAATTTACAGTATTACTACAGTCACTTTAGCAGTGTATATTTCACATCTACCTTTTCCTTTCGATTCGCAGAAACATGCATCTGTCAAATTGACACCAACTATTTTTATTTTATTTGAGCAGCCTGCACAAATGAAAACAACATTAAAAACCTATTATTTAATGATGTAGTATGACATGCTGATGCAAAACTCTATATTAGATGCCAAAATTTAGATTGACACATTTACAGTCATTTTTGTTTTAAACAAAATCCATAGAATGTGATCTGGTTTATTTATATATACATGTATATATATATATATATATATATATATATATATATATATATATATATATACAGTGGTGGCCAAAATGATTAGATTGGTAAGATTTTTTAATGTTTTAAAATAAGTCTCTGCTCACCAAGGCTTCATTTATTTGATATAAAATACAGCAAAAACAGTAATATTGTGAAATGTTACAAAAGCTTTCTAATTCAGATAAATGCTGTTCTTTTGAACTTTCTGTTCATCACGTATTCCTGAAAAAAATTTGTACTCAACTGTTTTCAACATTAATAATAATAATAATAATAATTTTCTAATGTTGATGAATACATTTTTGAAAGCAACATACTTATCTGATGTGAAGCACAATAGATGATCATCAGCCACAGTAAATTCTGCTTTTGCCGAGACATAATAAACAGCCTGATAGAGAGACAAGTGTTGAATTTAGTTTTTTTTAAAGAAATTGTTAATAAATATTAAATCATTTTCTTATTTCACTCCTGAGATGAAATGTCCACAGTCCAAGAGTAGAGAGAGTTTCATTCGTTCACATATGAAGCCGTATGATTATGATCCGCAGATCAGAGCCGCTGGAACAATGACATACGGTTAATTTGCATACATGAAAATCATGTTATTTTGGGCTTTAACTGTGAATTTCAGTATTAATTTACTTTCAGGTCCAGTTTGTCAAGTCACATTTGTTCACAGAGAACTATGTAAGTGTATAATTAAATGTAATAATAGTAGCAACAAGATTCCAATGAAAGCATCACCTTTATTAGTGGTTATTAGACAATATTTAGATTATTTTGCAATAATTAGAATCAGAGTCCCATACAGAATGTAACATTTTCACACAATTCATAGAAAAAAATAAATCTGAATTTTTTTTTTTTTAAGTTTGTGCCTTTATTTTCATTTCAATAAAGGGCACTTGCTGTAATATTTTGTCACTCAATGAATGATATTCACTAGGGCTGTGCCGGTAAACTGTGGCTGAGTAGCACCGGCGGTGGTCCGTCAAAACACATTTTTTGTATGGGAATGCTGTTTTACACAAATATTATGACACGAGTGAAGCACAAAGCTTTGTTCACAAAAGAAATAATAGGTTAGCAATTAAATGTAACATCGCAGCCATGGAAACATTTGGATTCATGACAAATGAGAGAGTGCGTGATCCCATACATTTAAGCTTTGTCGAATTGTGGTTTGCGATCTGGTCATCCGATTATCAGCGAATTTAACAATATTCCATATAGAAAGCTTGAATTGTCTACATCAAAACAAAACAATTCAAAACGAAAAGAAACCGACAAGCCTACTCTGCTTGTGTAGGCTAATCCGTATGAAATGTGCATTTCTCTCTATAGGCGCGTTCAGTACTGCGAAGATGACGAGACAACATTGTCAACTTAATCTTTGCAACCGACACTGACACAGAAAACACTAGTTTAGTAATAAACAATTAAAATGTCTCCTTGCTATATTTGACACATTCATAATCATTACTTTTGCCGGTTCTTTGTGACAGCTGTTATATGCGTTATTGGCAGTGTCATCCTCGGGTTACATGAACACGTCATCACCCCATCAGCACAGAAAACATGGAGATTTTATTTTAGAGAATAATCGCATAAACTATTCGCAGAGACGGTAGATATATGACGCGTCGTTTAAAAAAAAAAAAGATTTAACTTTATTATATTATTTAAGTTACCATTATTTACTGATATTTATTTCAACGCTTTACAGGCTTTAGTGTGTTGTTTCTTTGACGGAATTGCTCAAATAAACAAAAAATTTTTTCTCAAAACAACCCCCCAACCACTTTACCACCGCCGGCAGTTGGTCCATTACCACCGCGGTGGTAAAAACTGCCACCGTTACAGCCCTAATATTTACACATTTGACTCATTTGAAAAAATTTTTTTGAAGTCATTGAAAGTCCATCATGATTAATTCATTTTATTTACACATCTTATTAGCTTCATTACAATCACATGAGTGTCTCTAGGAGCACATTAACCCTGTAACATTTGTGGTGCTCCCAATCAAAAATTACCAGCCTACAAAAATAGCTTATAAATCTCTGGTTATGCTATATTTGTTATGGAATGGCTGTGTCAATGAAGCACTTGGCGAAGGATGATTCCAGGAAATAGTCTTTTAATCAAAACTCACAATGAACAGGAAGAGAAACTCTAAAACAACCATCCAACAAAGACGACGACAGACAACAGTACAAGACTAAGACTTAAATACACAGGTGACAGGGAGGAACTAATTGACAAGATAATTTATACACAGTTGAACAAAAAGAATTAATGAGGAGGGTTACCATGGGAACAAATGAATGGCGGGAAACTGAACAAAAGAAACAAAGAATAGAGTCCGAAAACAAACAGACATGTAATAATATCACCAAAAATATTAAAATATATATATTTTAAAATGCTCTGTTGATCACACTTGTCTACTGAAGGGGGTGGATTTGAATCCACTGCTGCTTCAATGTATATGTAATGAGTGATTATAATCAAGGTATTAATCAATATTTTTCCTTCCAAATATCAAATAAGTTGAATGACTTCTCTGGAGATTTTACTTTGTTATAGAAGTTACCAGTGTGATTACTGAAATGTTTTTTCATGTGTTCTTTAATGTCTGTATTTGATATCTGAATGCAGTAACCGTGCTTGCTCATTTAGCCAAGCTTCCAGAAATTAATTATGAACTTGTTTTGTGTTTGAGAAAGGTCTTCAACGTGTTAAAACATATAGGGGTCATTGAAGCCGATAGTTTAAGGGACCATTTCTTTGTTAAAGCCTTTCTTTCCAGTTAGACTAAAGTTTAGCTATCCTTGAGAGAAAGAAAACATTATCTTTTTATATATATATATATATATATATATATATATATATATATATATATATATATATATATATATATATATATATTGTATTAACAGAAGCTCTTACAAGATGTTAATTGTGTATAGGAAGGATCCACATTGATACATTGAAAGTGGTATTTAACAAAAGGAATATACACATGTATAACCCTACAAACACACCTTACAAGGATGATGATTTTCAATTTTAAACATCAAAAGAAAAAACATAAATAAAAAAAACACACTAAGTAAATAAAATCTATACAAAACAAAAAACACAAATATTGCACGAACTTTACCCATCCCACCCCCCACCCTCTTCCCATATATGGTTCCCTTTCAGTCGATAACGTCGGACGTAGTCGACGCCGACTGAAATGGGATCTCGCTAGAGAGCCTGTCTTCTTTGAGTACTATTGAACGAGCCAATGTAATTGGCGTGCGTGATTCGCATCACACACTCCGCCCCCGCGGCGCGGGTATAAATACGGAAGTGGATGCACGCACTAGTTGCCTTTCGCTTCGGAGCCGATCGTTTGATGTCTCTGAGAGTGCTGTTGTCTACAACGAGCGAGTGTGTCGGTGTTCTTCAGGAAGACTCTCCCAGTGCTGGTGTTCTACAGCGCGAGTGCAGCGGTGATCGCGAGCTTTGAGCTCTCAACTGCTGTTTTAACAGCAACAAATTTCTAAATGTTTGTGTGTGTTGATGGCTGGTTAGAGGGCGGAAAAGTGAGTGCTTCACTGTTTCAGTTTTCTGTTCAGTGTTGCCGCGGTCATTCCCCTGTGTGCTCCGGCACTGGTGACGGTCCTATTTTCTGAAAGAGCAACACGGGTGCGTTTGCGTCTTTTTCAAGATGTCATTCCGCCTGTGCGTTTCTGGGTGCGGTCGTTCCCTGTTTCTCTCTGATGGTCACAACTGTTGTGTCACGTGTTTGGCTTACAGCACGCTGAGACAGCTTTTGTGGACAGCTCATGTTTTCTCTGTGGGAACATGACTGTCGCAGTGTTGAGGGCGAGACTCGCCTTCGTTCGCGGAGAGCGAGTCCCCATTACCATGCCCCACCCTCGGGTGCTGTGTGTGATGGGTGACCGGAGGATAGTGTTGGATGTCCCGCCCGGTAACCATTCCCTGTGGGCTCCTCACTCCTCCCTTCCACTGCAACCACTGGAGCCTCCTGTGTTGTCTGCTGGTCCATCTGTAATGGGTGGGCCAGCGGTTTCACTCGGGGCTCCCCTGGAGGACAGGACGCCGATTGCAGCATCGGAGGGTGAGCTGACTTCTAGAGATGATGACTCGGCTGCATTGTCTCCCTCCGGGAGTTCAATGTTGCCCGAGCCGGATCCAGAATTATCAGCTATGCTGAAACGGGCCCCCGAGGCTGCCGGGCTCGAGTGGAACCTCCACCGTGTCCCGTTCAGTCTCGGTTGGAATCTGGAGTTTGGTATCTTGGGGCGGGCCGCGCTGGTTCTCAGCTCGCCGCCCCAGTGCCTTTCTTTCCCGAAATGCATGGAGAGCTTATCAGGTGGTGAAGAGCATCTTTCTCTGCCAGAAACTGCCTGACTAGCTTTTCCCCCTCATTACCCTTGATGGAGGAACGGTGAAGGGTTGCGAGGTGTCCCTCCATTGGAACGGTCTGTCGACACAGGTGCACCTGTGTCCGGCGGCCGCTGCCTTTTGGGGGGATCCTCGTCTCCCCCCTAAGGCCTGTGAGTTTCGTCTGTTCCGACGGGCAGAGCTTACAAAGCCTGTGGGCAAGCCCCTTCCTCTTGCGTGCCATGGCGTTGCTGCAGGCTAGGGCACCCATGGCATGCACGAGGGTAATCCAGACCGTGCGCTCATAGGTGAGCACCGCACTGCATCCGACCTCACCCTCCGGGGTACGGGTGTCGTAGCGTGCGTGATCGGTCTGGCGATGTCCACCTTGGTGGTCCAGTAGCGCCTTCGTTGGCTCAGCCTGGTTGGTATGGCGGATGCGGACAAGGTTCGGTTCCTGGTCTCCCCAATTTCCCAGGTTGGGCTGGTCGGCGACGAGTTGGAGAACTGCATCAAACAGTTCTCTGCCGCTCAAGCGCAGACGGAGGTCATCCGGCACATCCTGCCCCGGTGGCCAGCTGCTGCCTCGACCCGCCGCCGGTGGCAGCTCCTCCGCCTGCTCATCGCCGTGGGCGTTCTCCGGCCGCCGCTCCTGCTGGCCCTCCGCAGCAGCCTCCACACAGGCCTCAGCATGGAGCCGGCCGCAGTAGAGACGCCCAGCCCGCTCCAGGCGCTGCCAAGCCGGGTGGCAAGCAACAGCGAAAGCATTCCGGAGCGGGCCGCCCAGGAATGGATGAGATGCTCTTGGAGTGGCACGATCACTCCCTCCCCCCGGGTGAGGGCCGGGTGGAGCCTTTGTTTGTGTGTGTGTCTGTTCCGCCGCTGGCTCCCTAGAAAAAAAAAAAAACAAAGCGGAGCAAGCGGTACCCACACTTCAAAGAGAGAGCAATTTCATCTGTTCCTGGGTCCCAAGAGGGCCAGTCTGGCGGGTGTGACCCTGTATAGCCTTACACCCCTCAGCTCCCCCTTGGTCGCCAGCAGGCAGCTTGGTGCGTTCGAGGACCCGGTCATCCGCCTTCTCACGCGCCCCCTGCCGCTTGTGGAGACAGGTAAGTGTTGCACAGCACACTAACACCACTCTCTCTACTTGGCTGCCCCACCTCAGGCTCGGCTAGCCCGCTCAAGTCAGTGATAGTCATCACATTAGGTGTTGAGCAGACGTGCTCCTGAAAATTCAGTGATATTCATCACACCGAGTGTTGAGCAGTGCTCCTGACTTGTGCGTGCTTATCTTATCCTGCTGGCGAAGGATTTGATATAGCCGCTCCTCCAGCCGGTACGAAGGCCAGTTGTAAACTCGTTCTTCGTCCTACTAGGTGGTGGGTCGTGACCATCTTGGCCCAAGATTGGTCTGCAGCTTTGACCTGAAAGACATGTGCTTCAGATCTCTACCTCCCGCACCGCAGGCCATCCTGTGTGTTGCGTCTAAGGGTGGAGTATCAGTACAGTGTCCTTCCCCTCGAGTGCTCCAGAGCCCGTTGGGTCTTCAGGTCAACTGGAAGAGAGTAATCTCGCCCACGGGCTGAGTATCTCTTTTCTAGTTTTGGAGAGGTACTCGGTCCAACATGTCTCTCCAATGAGAATGTGTTCAGCTGGTGTTGAAGTGAGAAAGGGTCCCACTGAAAGAACTTTCAGAGGCTCCTGGGGTATATGGTAGTCGCAGCCTTTGGCTCCCTCCATATGTGACCGCTTCAGCGCTAGCTTCACGATCGAGTCCCGAGGTCACCGTGGCAGAGCAGCTCACCCTGTGTGACTATAGTTCATCCCGGTCTGCTGCCAAACCCTCTTCAACAGAGGGGCCATGTACAAAGGGCGTGTTTTAACGGGGGCCTGGGCGACCCCCGACTACACGGGCATTCGTGCCTCGAGTTGTTAGACATTGCGACCGTTGCGCAAGCTTCCCCTGCATGTCACAAACTCACCCGTCACCTCCTCCTTGGAGTCAGACGCTTCTGAGGGCGCCTTGTTCCACTCCTCCCGCTTACTCAATCGTGCCGCCATCGAGCCTCACGACAGTTATAGCCAGGGCAAGTGGAGACTCCATCCCCTGGGTCCGGCTGGGTCATGACCATTCCGGGGCTGCTCAGTTGCCCCCCCCTGTTTTATTTTTCCGCCAGTGTTTGGGTAAACCGAGCGGACTACCCTTGGACAAACACTGGGTCTCAGCTGCCCCAGGGGCCCGCAGAAATGCGTTTAACCCCAGTGAGCCTTCTAAAAGTGACTGCGACTCATGGTCGCCTTGCGCCTGCAAGTCAGTGAAATCATCACTCTTCATGTTGAGCAGAATTGCTCCTGAAACTCAGTGAAGTTCATCGCACTCAGGTGTTGAGCAGCAATGCTCCTGTAGCTCTGTGAGTTCATCACAGGTAGCTCAGTGAATTCGTCACATGCAGTGCTGAGCAGAAATGCTCCTGGTGCTCAGTGAAGTTCTTCGCACTCAAGTGTAGAGCAGAAATGCTCCTGCAGCTCAGTGAGTTTATCACACTCAGGTGTTGAGCAGTAATGCTCCTGAAGCTCAGTGAACTTGTCACACTCAAGTGCTGAGCAGAAATGCTCCTGTCGTTCAGTGAAGTTCTTCGCACTCAAGTGTTGAGCAGAAATGTTCCTGAAGCTCGGTGAGTTTATCACACTCAGGTGTTGAGCAGGAATGCTCCTGAAGCTCAGTGAACTTGTCACACCCAAGTGCTGAGCAGAAAATGCTCCTGAAGCCCAGTGATCTTCACATGTTGTGTTGAGCAATGCTCCTGTCTTTTGCGCCCGTCGCTTGCACCTACGTGCCAAGTCAGGAGAGGAACAGGTCTTCATAGTTGCCCCTTATTGGCCCAACTAGACCTGGTTCCCTTCAACAGCCTTCCTGACTTCCCCTGAAAACTCTTTCGGGGACGGGGCACGATGGCACACGCGTTCTTCCCCCGGAGATTCCGGGCGGTCTTACATCTGAACGCGGAGGTTCAGGTGACTATCACAAGAACATGTGATAGTTACCATCACTTCTGCGAGCACCCCCTAGAATTGGGTAGCGTGCTTACGCCTTTAGAAGTGGAACCTAGTCGTTGAGTGCGTCTTCTCTCCAGAGGAGATCCTGAAAGCTTTCGATCACTTCAGTGCTCTCTTTCCTGCAAAATGGGTTGCAGTAGGCTGTTTTCCTAAATCACCCTCAAAATGATGTTGCCTCGGTGTTTAAACGACGCTCATCGTGTTGCAGAAGTATGCAGAAGCACGTTCTGATCGTCAGGTTCCTGAGGAGCAAGGTCTTGTAAATCCTTGTGTCCCTCTTTATCCTCTTGGGCCTTGTCCCTGGTGCGACTGCACTGCAGAGACCGCCCCTGAGCCACTGCAGGCAGTGAGTTAAAAATTCTGTTATATCAGTTCTCCTGCTCGCGTGGTCTCTACTAGAGGGTAGGGACTTGCTCGCTTTCGGTCAACGTATTGTGCCTGGAGTCTGGGCCGGCTAACTCTCACAAGCTGAGACCCCGGCTCGGATTGTGCCCAAGGTTCCTACCCCTCCCGTAATAGGAGCAGGTGGTGAGCCTGCAAGCGCTGCCCTGGAGGAGGCAGATCCAGCCCTGGCTTCTCTGTCCGTTCGCTTGGACGTGTACAGAATGCAAGTCATAGACCTCAGACCAGCTCTTCAAATATCTGTCGGAATTCAGCAGAGAGGGAAGGCTGTTTCCATGCAAAGTTGCACTTAGTGCTTGCCTTCATTTCGGCAAAGATCCGAGATGCAACATGTCCAGTTAGGTGTTGAGCTCCTCTATGATGAGTGTAAAGTGCTCCGCCTGGGCGTTGACGATATACTTTGCTAAACAGATTCTAGAGTTGGGGGCTGGACGACACCTAGTTGAACCGCTGCTTCCCGTGGGCTCCCTTCTCATGAAGCCAGTTTCACCGTGAGCCCGGTTCAAGTGTCGGCTTGCTGCGCCATTCCCCTCCTATGGACTGGATACGTGCGCCTTTCTACTCCAGTTGAGTTCCCTTAAAATTGAACCCTGTTGAGTTCCTCCACACCCCTCCGACGTCGGACGTGCGGAACGTCTGGTGTTAGGCCTACCACTCGTAAGCAGTGTGGAACCTGTGTTAGGCTGGGTCCATATGTTGCGGTCCCTTCGGTGACCCCATATGTGTATTCTTCCACGATACGGCTCCCTGCGGTGAGCCCGTGTCTTCCCTCGGCAGAGTCTCTCTGCCGTCACTGTCCGGTGTGTCTCCCCCCGTCTTAGGCTGGAGCCACCCCAGTGACATTCCATATGTTAGACTGCCCGGTTTCCGCCCAGTTCATATGTGTATTCTCCACATTACCTCCCTCGGGTTGGATGTGGCTTCCGCAGCGTCCCTTCCTTCCAACGTACGGGGAACGCTTTCCCAGTGGTCCTGTAGGAACAGCAGTGACTTCCCTGGCCTAAGCCCTGTCCTTCCCCGCCTTAAGTTTGCGGGGGCATCAGGAGGCTTTGGTTTAGGCACTGGAAGGTGGCAGCGTTAGTGGCGTGTTCAATGGTTGATCCCATTTCAGTCGGCGTCGACTACATCCGACGTTATCGACTGAAAGGGAACGTCCTGGTTGCGTATGCAACCCACCGTTCCCTGAAGGAGGGAACGGAGGACGTAGTCCCCTTGCCACTACCGCTGGACCACCGCTGACCCCGGGTTACTCTCGGCTCCTCAGCGAAAAGCAACTAGTGCGTGCATCCACTTCCGTATTTATACCCGCGCCGCGGGGGCGGAGTGTGTGATGCGAATCACGCACGCCAATTACATTGGCTCGTTCAATAGTACTCGAAGAAGACAGGCTCTCTAGCGAGATCCCATTTCAGTCGGCGTCGACTACGTCCTCCGTTCCCTCCTTCAGGGAACGGTGGGTTGCATACGCAACCAGGACGTTCTCAGTTTCCTTTCATTTATATATATCTAAACAGTCTATATATAGTTTATACATACCCCCATTTTTATACATACAGTACATACCTATGTGTATCTACACATTACTCACAACAAATGCATCAATGAGGAAGTTTCCAGAGAAGGCAGAATGTCTATGAAGGGGCCCCAGATTTCTCTAAAGGCTGCATGCTTCCCTCTCACATTATATAATATCTTTTCGGGTGTGCAGTAAGATATAAGATCATTAATCCAATGTCTTACTGATTGTGAATTTTCAGATTTCCAGGTAATCAGAATACACTTTTTTACTGCAGTGCTCGCAAGTAAGATAAAGTATTTCTTATAGTAGTTCGCATTAATAGAACTTGTGTCCCCCAGGATCCATAGTTTAGGGTGCTGTTCAATTTGACTTCCTATTATCTAGGGGTGGGGGAAAAAATTGATTCTTAGATGCATCGCGATGCAGACGTGGACGATTCTGAATCGATTCACAAATGTCAAAAATCGATTTTCAAAAAAAAAAAAAAAGACGGAACTCTGAAGCGCGGAAGTGCAGTGCCCGGACCATCTGTGGCGTGCACATAACAGAGAGAGACGCAATGGCTGAGCGGAAAATTCAAACACCCTCCTCGCTAAAAGCTGACGTGTGGACATATTTTGGCTTCTATGAAGTTCAAGGGGGAAAGGAGCTGGACAAGAGCCACACTATATGTAAGCTGTGCAGAAATAAACTGAAATATTTCGGAAACACTACAAACATGAGAAGCCATATGACACGTTTTCCACCCAGAGGAGGAAAAGCACTCGGCTGTACCGGTCGTTGCTGTCAAACAGAGGACCATCGAGCAAACAATATTGTCAAAGCTTCCACCCGGCTCGGAAAGGGCAAAGCGCATTACACAATCAATCGCAACTTTTATTGCCAAGGATTTGCGTCCATATTCAGTCGTTGAGAACCAGGGCTTTCGCGCTATGTTGCACACTTTGGAGCCGAGATACAACGTCCCATCTCTGAGATATTTTACAGACACAGCGATCCCCACACTCTACAACAGGACCAAAACCGAAGTCATGGAATCACTGAAGAAAGCGGGTAGGATAGCTGTAACATGTGATGCGAGGACATCCATTGCCACAGAATCTTATGTCACCGTAACTGCGCATTTTATTACAGATGAGTGGCAGCTAGCGTCTCATGTGCTCCAGACAAGAGTAGTGAATGAGAGCCACACGGGTGCAAATATGGCTGAGCTGTTAAAGAATGTAGCAGAGGAATGGCAGATCACTAAAAAAGATTTAGTTTTAGTTACTGATAACGCATCCAACAGGGCAGTTGCTGCTGAACTGTGTAATTTTCTGCACGTGAAGTGCTATGCCCACACGCTTAACCTGGCCTCTCAGCGGGCGCTCAAGTTGCCCACTGTGTCAAGGCTACTAGGCAGGGTGAGACGCATTACTACGTATTTTCACCACAGTACCACTGCAAAACACCAGCTTGAAGAGAAGCAGATTCTACTTGGTCTGCCGAAACACAAGCTGAAAACAGATGTGAGTACCAGGTGGAATAGTGCGTATGAGATGGTTGACAGGTTTCTGGAGCAACAGCCTGCAGTCTCTGCTGCCTTACTGTCTCCTCAGGTAAGGAGAGGAGAGTCTGACATCTGCATGCTCAGTGAAGCAGACATCTCAAATGCAGAGGATATTATCAAGGCCCTAAAGCCAATGAACGATGCAACTATTCTCATGTCAGAGGAGAGCAGCCCCACCATCTGTTTGATTGCTCCTTTGCAAGCTCAACTCATCCAGGACACGAAGGACAGTATTGGAGAGTCAACAATGGTCCGGGAGATAAAGCAAGCCATCAGTGGGGACCTCAGCAAGAGATGCAAAAGCGAGCAAGAGAGAAACACTCTTTTCACAGCTTCTGCTCTGGACCCGCGATTCATGGAAGAGTGATTGCTGAGGCTGCATCACTAGAGGTAATTCTGCTTTTTTTATTCATGTAAAATGTCACTCTGGGCTTATGACTTATGATTTAATTATTATTATAACAAAATAATTCTATAATAATACAATGTTTTTATATTGCATAGAACAAGTACATTTGTGTTTTGACAATTTTGTTCAAAATGTTGTTCGGATTGAAGATAATGATTTAAAAATGTAATGCTTTTGTGTTTACCTGTTCTTCTCATTGTGTTTACCTACAGCAAGAGGTTAGAGTTGAAGAGGAGGAAACCCCAGAGCACAACACATTTAGGGAAGAAGACACCCTGACCACCACTGAGGAGGAGCAACACCAAGGCCCTTCTAACAAAAGAAAGTCATCATCTTCTCTGCTAGAGAATCTGCTGGGGCAGACCTTTACTGATGCTAGAGTCCAGCAGCAGCCCATGTCTGCTTATGCCAGAGCTGAGGAAGAAGTTACCAAGTACCGTAGTGCTCCATCACTCCCTCTCTCCGAGGACCCTCTTAGCTGGTGGAATAAGAGTCAGATGATGTTTCCTCTGATTTCCAAGTTGGCCAAAATATACTTGTGTATTCCTGGCATCAGTGTCTCTGCAGAGAGTGTCTTTTCTACGGCAGGAGATATAGTAACAGCACAGCGGAGCGCACTTGCATCTGAACATGTAGACCAGCTCCTGTTCTTACACAAGAACTTGCACATTTGATTTAGCTAAGCACATTTGCACTGCCACACATTTACACAATTTCAATTTTCATTGTGGCCTATTTTGCTACTGCAAAATGTTTATTTTCATTTTTTGAAAGATTGTATATTGCACTATTTTATGTTAGAGATTCAGAATATGTTGAAGTTTGTTATAATTTGTTATTGTTATATTATTAATTTACTACAAGTATGCTGGTAGTTCAGGCACACATTTATTTTCCTGTTGGTTCTTTACAATGTTAATAAAATATAATTTTCGTAAATTTTTTATGGGTCATTACTTGGTACTTTTAAAGCAAAGTATTTATAGTCACACACACACACAAAAAAGATTCAGATAATCAATAATCGCTTTAGCATCGAATCGCAGCCCTCTGAATCGGAATCGAATCGTGAGGTGCCTAGGGATTCCCACCCCTACTATTATCCTTGAGGTTAATTCAATGACACGTTTCCATAATTCTTCTATCATTGGGCAACTCCATAGCATGTGTATAAGATCACCATCAGTCACTTTAAATCTCTAACATTTGGAGGAAATGCTGCTGTCAATTTTATGTAACCTGTAGGGAGTGTAGTATGTCCAATGGAATATATTAAATTGAATTTGCCTGTGTTTTGTGGAGGTTAGCACAGTCTGTGCTTGTTCTAATAGATGACAGCAATCTGCCTCCTCATAAGTACAGTCTAGATCTTTTTCCCATTTCCCTTTAGATGTTATATCATAAACCGGTAACTTTCCATTGATGATACTGTATATAGAAGATATTATTCCATTTGCTGATCCGCGTAATTTGTTACATAGGTGGGTTTCAAGAGGAGTTTCTTTTGGGATATATGGAAATGTTTCTTTGGATTTCTCCTTAACCCAGTCTCTAATTTGTAGGAATTTGAAGAAACTATTTTTGGAAAGGCTAAATTTTTCATTTAGTTGTTGGAAGTTAGCAAATGTATCATCAACGTATAAGTCAGCAACTGTTTGGATTTCTCTTTCCCTCCATCCCCGCAACACTGAATCAGCTATGTGGTGTGAGAGGTTGGGATTACCCCACGAAGGTGCCCTTCTAAGAAAAGAAATATTTGTATCTATAAGTGAGTGAGATTCTTGCCAAGCAGCAAATGTGTTCAGTATTATTGAGTTGTTTGTGAGTGTGGCTAAACATTTTTTTGTGCCTATGAATGGAATATCCTTTAAAGGCATAGACTTCATCTCATGTTGTTCTATTGGGACCCATCTAACCTCATTGTTCTCTGCATGTCGCCAGATCCAAATCGATCTGTACTGCGAAGCAAGATAATAATTCCTAAAATTTGGTAAGTTGAGTCCTCCCCTTGAATATGGAGCCTGTAGAGAAACGAGTTTGACTCTAGGGTTTTTTCTTTGCAATATAAAAGGGGTTAAAATTTTGTTAAGCTCTTTGAAGAAACTCTTGGGAACATTCATCGGGAGACATTAAAATAAATAAATAAACCTAAGTAAAGTGTTCATTTTGATAGTATTAATTCTGCCTATGAGAGACAGTGGAAGATCAATCCATCTTTGAATATTAAGCTTGGTTTGTTCCAATAGTTAAGTTGGCTTGTGAAAGCCAACTTACTGAAATCCTATTTAAACTTATTCTTCTTCTTCTTCTTCTTCCTTTTCTTAACCAAAATTTTCTGACTCTAACTCCTCCTAGAGTTTTAACTCTACAAACTCCAAACTCGGGTCAGACCTTCAGACTGTTCTGACTCGAGTTGCTATATCTTTTCAGACTGATTTGACTTTCAATTTTCTTAAAAATTAATATTAAAAACCATAAAAATCCCATTGACTTTCATTGCAACAGTTCAAATTGAGCCAAGGCTGCGGTGGCCCAGTAGTTTACAACACAAAAACTCAAATCTAAACTCCCTAAAGCCCTAGATTCAATTAAACAACCATTCTATATGTACTAATGAACTTATCTATCTATCTATCTATCTATCTATCTATCTATCTATCTATCTATCTATCTATCTATCTATCTATCTATCTATCTATCTAATAATCTTTCTTTCTTTCTAACTAATCTTTTTTCTTTCTAACTAATCTATCTTTCTTTCTTTCTAACTAATCTTTCTTTCTTTCTTTCTTTCTTTCTTTCTTTCTACTTAATCTATCTTTCTTTCTAACTAATCTATCTTTCTTTCTCTTTCTTTCTTTCTAACTAATCTATCTTTCTTTCTAACTAATCCATCTTTCTTTCTTTCTAACTAATCTATCTTTCTTTCTCTTTCTTTCTTTCTAACTAATCTATCTTTCTTTCTCTTTCTTTCTTTATAACTTATCTATCTTCCTTTCTTTCTAACTAATCCATCTTTCTTTCTAACTAATCCATCTTTCTTTCTTTCTAACTAATCTTTCTTTTTTTCTAACAAATCTTTATTTCTTTCTAACTAATCTTTCTTTCTATCTAACTAATCTTTATTTCTTTCTAGCTAATCTTTCTTTCTTTCTAACTGATCTATCTTTCTTTCTTTCTAACTAATCTATCTTTCTTTCTTTCTAACTAATATATCTATCTTTCTTTCTTTCTAACTAATCTATCTATCTTTCTTTGTTTCTAACTAATCTATCTTTCTTTCTTTCTTACTAATCTATCTTTCTTTCTTTCTTTCTAACTAATCTATCTTTCTTTCTTTCTAACTCATCTATCTATCTTTCTTTCTTTCTAACTAATCTTTCTTTCTTTCTTTCTAACTAATCCATCTTTCTTTCTAACTAATCTATCTATCTTTCTAACTAATCTATCTTTCTTTCTAACTAATCTTTCTTTCTAACTAATCTATCTTTCTTTCTAACTAATCTATCTTTCTTTCTAACTAATCTATCTTTCTTTCTAACTAATCTTTCTTTCTTTCTAACTAATCTATCTTTCTTACTAATCTCATTCTTTCTTTCTAACTAATCTTTCTTTCTTTCTTTCTTTCTTTCTTTCTTTCTACTTAATCTATCTATCTTTCTTTCTAACTAATCTATCTTTCTTTCTCTTTCTTTCTTTCTTTCTAACTTATCTATCTTCCTTTCTTTCTAACTAATCTTTCTTTCTAACTAAGCTATCTTTCTTTCTCTTTCTTTCTTGCTAACAAATCCATCTTTCTTTCTAACTAATCTTTCTTTCTTTCTTTCTTTCTTTCTTTCTTTCTTTCTTTCTAACTAATCTATCTATCTTTCTTTGTTTCTAACTAATCTTTCTTTCTAACTAATCTATCTTTCTAACTAATCTTTCTTTCTTTCTAACTAATCTATATATCTTTGTTTCTAACTAATCTTTCTTTCTTTCTAACTAATCTATCTTTCTTTCTTTCTAACTAATCCATCTTTCTTTCTAACAAATCCATCTTTCTTTCTAACTAATCTTTCTTTCTTTCTTTCTAACTAATCTATCTTTCTTTCTTTCTAACTAATCTTTCTTTCTTTCTTTCTAACTAATCTATCTTTCTCTTTCTAACTAATCTATCTTTCTTTCTTTCTTTCTACTTAATCTATATATCTTTCTTTCTAACTAATCTATCTATCTGTCTTTATAACCAATCTATCTATCTTTCTTTCTAACTAATCTATCTATCTTTCTTTCTCTCTTTCTAACTTATCTATCTTTCTTTCTAACTAATCTTTCTTTCTTTCTAACTAATCTATCTTTCTTTCTTTCTAACTAATCTTTCTTTCTTTCTAACTAATCTTTCTTTCTTTCTAATGTATCTTTCTTTCTAACTAATCTTTCTTTCTTTCTAACTAATCATTCTTTCTAACTAATCTATCTTTCTTTCTAACTAATCTTTCTTTCTAATCTATCTTTCTTTCTAACTAATCTTTCTTTCTTTCTAACTAATCTATCTTTCTTTCTTTCTAACTAATCTTTCTTTCTAACTAAGCTATCTTTCTTTCTCTTTCTTTCTTTCTAACAAATCCATCTTTCTTTCTAACTAATCTTTCTTTCTTTCTTTCTAACTAATCTATCTATCTTTCTTTGTTTCTAACTAATCTTTCTTTCTTTCTTTCTAACTAATCTATCTTTCTAACTAATCTTTCTTTCTTTCTAACTAATCTATCTATCTTTGTTTCTAACTAATCTTTCTTTCTAACTAATCTATCTTTCTTTCTTTCTAACTAATCCATCTTTCTTTCTAACAAATCCATCTTTCTTTCTAACTAACCTTTCTTTCTTTCTTTCTTTCTAACTAATCTATCTTTCTTTCTTTCTAACTAATCTTTCTTTCTTTCTAACTAATCTTTCTTTCTTTCTAACTAATCTATCTTTCTATCGAATCTATCTTTCTCTTTCTAACTAATCTATCTTTCTTTCTTTCTACTTAATCTATATATCTTTCTTTCTAACTAATCTATCTATCTTTCTTTATAACTAATCTATCTATCTTTCTTTATAACTAATCTATCTATCTTTCTCTTTCTCTCTTTCTAACTTATCTATCTTACTTTCTAACTAATCTTTCTTTCTTTATAACTAATCTATCTTTCTTTCTTTCTAACTAATCTTTCTTTCTTTCTAACTAATCTTTCTTTCTAATATATCTTTCTTTCTAACTAATCTTTCTTTCTTTCTAACTAATCATTCTTTCTAACTAATATATCTTTCTTTCTAACTAATCTTTCTTTCTTTCTAACTAATCTTTATTTCTTTCTAACTAATCTATCTTTCTTTCTTTCTAACTAATCTTTCTTTCTAATCTATCTTTCTTTCTAACTAATCTTTCTTTCTTTCTAACTAATCTATCTTTCTTTCTTTCTAACTAATCTTTCTTTCTTTCTAACTAATCTATCTTTCTTTCTAACTAATCTTTCTTTCTAACTAATCTGTCTTTCTTTCTAACTAATCTTTCTTTATTTCTAACTAATCGTTCTTTCTTTCTAGTCTATCTTTCTTTCTAACTAATCTTTCTTTCTTTCTTTCTAACTAATCTATCTTTCTTTCTAACTAATCTTTCTTTCTAATCTATCTTTCTTTCTAACTAATCTTTCTTTCTTTCTAACTAATCTTTCTTTCTCTCTCTCTAACTAATCTTTCTTTCTTTCTAACTAATCTTTCTTTCTTTCTAACTAATCTTTCTTTCTTTCTAACTAATCTTTCTTTCTTTCTAACTAATCTATCTTTCTTTCTTTCTAGCTAATCTATCTTTCTTTCTAACTAATCTTTCTTTCTTTCTAACAAATCTTTCTTTCTTTCTAAGTAATCCATCTTTATTTCTTTCTTTCTTTCTAACTAATCATCTTTCTTTCTTTCTTTCTTTCTTTCTTTCTTTCTAACTAATCCATCTTTCTTTCTTTCTTTCTTTCTTTCTTTCTTTCTAACAAATCCATCTTTCTTTCTTTCTAACTAATCCTTCTTTCTTTCTTTCTTTCTAACTAATCTTTCTTTCTTTCTAACTAATCTATCTTTCTTTCTTTCTAACTAATCTATCTTTCTTTCTTTCTAACTAATCTTTCTTTCTAACTAATCATCTTTCTTTCTTTCTTTCTTTCTTTCTTTCTTTCTAACTAATCCATCTTTCTTTCTTTCTTTCTTTCTTTCTAACTAATCCTTCTTTCTTTCTTTCTTTCTTTCTTTCTTTCTTTCTTTCTTTCTTTCTTTCTTTCTAACTAATCCTTCTGTCTTTCTTTCTTTCTTTCTAACTAATCTTTCTTTCTTTCTTTCTAACTAATCTATCTTTCTTTCTTTCTTTCTTTCTAACTAATCTATCTATCTTTCTTTCTTTCTAACTTATCTATCTTTCTTTCTAACTAATCTATCTTTCTTTCTCACTAATCTATCTTTTTTCTTTCTAACTAATCTATCTTTTTTCTTTCTAACTAATCTTTCTAACTAATCTATCTTTCTTTCTTAACTACTCTATCTTTCTTTCTTTCTTTCTTTCTAATTAATCTTTCTTTCTATCTATCTTTCTTTCTAACTAATCTTTCTTTCTATCTATCTTTCTAACAAATCTTTCTTTCTAACTAATCTTTCTTTCTTTCTATCTATCTTTCTAACTAATCTTAATTTCTTTCTAACTAATCTCTTTCATTGAAACTAATCTTTCTATCTATCTATTATTTATCTATCTTTCTACCCAATCTTTCCTTTCTAACCAATCGTTTTCTTTCTTTCTAACTATTCTTTCTTTCTAACTAATCCATCTATCAAACTTCAAACTACTTTAAACTTCAAACTACTTTAAACTTATTCAAACTCTCTGGTCCGGCTTTCTCAAGCCAATTTAAAGTTTGTCTCATCAAACTTTTTTTTCTAGTTTTATATAATTCTGTTTAAATATATGTTCATCCGATTTACCAATTTGTATACCCAAATATTTGAAACCAGTGCTGCACCATTTTAATGGGCCGGTGAGAGCTCTAATATTATTGTCCTGTGCATTTAGTGGTAAGATCTCACTTTTAGTGTAATTTAATGTATATCCTGAGACTGCACTATATTCTTTGAGGCATTTTAATAGAGGGGGGACTGATGTTTGTGGATCTGTTATATATAATAGGAGATCATCTGCATACAGAGAAAGTTTATGTTCATTTGTGCCAAATTTAATTCCTGCTATGGAGGTGTTAGAGCGGATGGCAATGGCTAATAGTTCAATTGCAAGTGCAAAGAGCAGAGGGGAGCTTGGACAGCCTTGCCTGCACCCTCTCGATAATAAGAAAGTGTTAGATAGAATGTCATTTGTTAGAATATTAGCTTTGGGGGCATTAAAAAGTGTTTTAACATATTGAGTGAATTTCGCTCCAAAGCCCATAGCCTCTAGAGTCCGAAATAAAAAGCTTAGTTCGATCCTGTCAAATGCTTTGTTTGCATCCATGGACATTATTAACATAGGATTTTGATTTATTAGCGGTGTTCAGTATGTGGAGCAGTCGCCGCACATGGTCTGCTCCATACCTGTTTTTAATAAAACCTGTTTGGTCAGCATGTATTATCTCTGGTATAACGTCTTCTAGTCTGAGAGCAATTAGTTTGGATAGTATCTTATAGTCTGCGTTTAAGAGGCTGAGGGGTCTGTATGAGTCACATTTCTGTTTGTCCTTGCCCGGTTTTGGAACAAATTAAAGTGATTAGAGGTTAAATCAGGATAAAGGCAGATGCTAGGTACCACCACCGAGAGCTCACGAACACACGCCTACTCTCCTCCGCTGCATCCGGCAACTCCATACTTCATACATCAAGAACACATTATCTTGATGTTTTGAGAGGACTCTCCTGTTTATAGTTAGAGCCTGGCCAAATCCAACCTTGGAAAAGCTGTGTGTCGGTGTGTGTGTTAGTCTTCTTGGTTACAGGTTAAGGAACCACTGGCATTATTGGAGATTGACTGAGTTGTTGTTCGGGACATGCTGGCGCCCAGCAACCCAAATCTGAGACCTGGAAGGTCATGACGTACCTAACTTCAGCTGCATAATCGATGGAGACATGCTTCCGTCTATCTGTATATGTGTGGAAAATTACTGTGTTTATCTATTTCTTAGCCAATGAGAATCATTAATCCTGTAAGCAATGACGTAGCTTAGACCTTGGAAATGGTATAACTGCTGTGATCTTTGTAACTGTAAGCGGGGCGGCCTACGAACTCCTGTGTGAGTCTTGAAACTGACTTCTGCTGATGAAACTGCAAACTATCTTCAGTAAATCTTTTCATTAATTTTGTATAATTCTGACTCTGGGTCTTCATTCTTCATATCTGGTTCTGGGTCTTTGAATAAACCCCTTACACTACTTTAATGTTTAATTAGGAAGTTTGTTTTGAAATGCTTTTATTTTGTACAAAATGGCACTGAGTCACACTTGTGGTCTTCCCGGTCAAAAATTACCTACCTACAAAAAATAGCTTATTAATTACTTGTTATGCTACATAATTACCAAATGGTGCGGGTCCCGCTGCTGCCGAGGCACAGCGTCGACTTTCATCTTGGGGTTCGCAGATGGATCTAGTAGCGGGGTTTGAGACTTCCTTCCCTTTCTCAGCCCTTACCTGCTGGATTCGGCGTCTTTGCCCAGGAAGGAGCCCGCTCTGCGGCTTCTCCTTCCCAGGCTGAGGCACCAATATTACGGCTATCCAGTTCTGAGGATCTGGATGTCGGTAGTATGGGGGATATTGAGTGTTCGCCAGCTCATACCCCTGCTGATGAGGAGCTTATGGAGGTTTTATCTCGTGCTGTTACTAAATTAAATATTGAGTGGCCAGCCGATGATTTCGATGTTGAATCTAGAAAGAGTCTTTTAGATGAACGTTATTTACCATCTAGATCACGACCTCCTCGTCGGGAACTCCCGTTTTTTCCCGATCTCCACACAGAGGTGTCGAGATCGTGGATTAAACCGGCGTCTTTCAGAGTGCATAACCCACAAACTAAGAATTATAGTAAAGTTCAAGGGATTGATCATTATGGTTATTTGACTATGCCTCGTGCTGAAGACACACTAGCGAGCTATCTCTCCCCTGAGTCTTCTTCTTCTCTGAAAGCCCCGACGTTACCCACCAAACCATTAAAAAATACATCTTTGTTGTTGGGTAAAGCGTATTCGGCAGCAGGTCAGGCCGCAGCATGTTTGCATACTATGTCGATTCTCCAAGCGTACCAGGCTGACCTGCTGAAGGACATAAACGATAGTGAGGAAGTTAGTGCTGGCGCCCCCCTCTGAGGGGGCCAGGCTCAGGGAGACCGGTCTTTCGACCGATGTTGTAGAAACCATTCTTCAATCCAGAGCTCCTTCCACGAGAAGGCTGTATGCGCTAAAATGGAAACTTTTCACCACGTGGTGTGTTGAACGTCAGTTAGATCCTGTTAACTGCTCTGTTGGTTCAGTTCTTGATTTTCTGCAAGACCGTTTCTCGGCCAGGTTATCTCCTTCCAACCTAAAGGTTTACGTGGCGGCTATATCTGCCTACCACAACCCTCTGGGGGGTACTTCTATTGGGAGAAACCCTTTAATTACTCGCTTTCTCCGTGGTACATTGAGGTTGAGACCTGCACTGCACTCTAGAGCACCGGCTTGGGACTTGGCCATTGTACTCGAGGGTCTGGCTTTAGCTCCCTTCGAGCCCATCGAGGAGGTTTCTGAAAAGTTCCTCACTCTAAAGACTTTATTTCTCCTTGCTATCTCATCTATCAAGAGAATTGGTGATTTACATGCTTTGTCGGTTGCTCCTTCATGTCTGGAATTTGCACCTGGTATGGTGAAGGCATTTCTCTACCCCAGGCCGGGTTATATTCCTAAGGTCCCACTGAATGTTGGGAGGCCCAATAGTGCTGCAGGCCTTTTATCCTCCACCCTTTAATACCCCTGACCAGGAACAGCTTAACCTGTTATGTCCAGTCCGGGCTTTAGATGCCTACGTTCACAGAGCTGCCCTGTGGCGTAAATCTGAGCAACTATTTGTTTGTTTTGGGTCACTCAAGAGAGGATGCCCTGCATCTAAGCAGGTTATGAGTAAATGGATAGTCGAGGCTATTTCATTGGCTTATGAAGAGGCCGGACAGCCTTCACCTATGGCTGTGCGGGCCCATTCTACTCGGAGTATGGCGGCCTCTATGGCCTTAATTTCGGGAGTTTCTCTTCTTGACGTGTGTAATGCGGCAGGATGGTCCTCTCTGCATACATTTGTCAGGTTTTATGACCTTGACCTCTCCACTCCTGGGGCGAGGTTGCTTGCTTCTTAGTGTGCGCAGGACCTCACACAGAACGGGCATTTGTCACTATTGCGTAGTGGGTATAGGGTTCCCACCGCGTCTCAAACGCAGCTCGAGTTCCCTTGAAAGGGAACGTCTCAGGTTCCGTATGTAACCCTGATTCCCTGATAGGGAACGAGACGCTGTGTTTGCCTGCCATACTTCCTGCATGCCCTGATCGACTTGCTTCAGGTTTTTTCAGAAGCTATCGCGGTCTGATTACAGGGTTGCTTTATAGTTTCCTGGTCTATGACGTCACCTATGTCGTAGCGGGCTTCCATTGGACTGATTTTACACGTGTTTCACGACGTAATCACGCAGAGCGTTCCCACCGCGTCTCAAACGCAGCGTCTCGTTCCCTATCAGGGAACCAGGGTTACATACGTAACCTGAGACGTTTTATTGTGAGTTTACAGAAATATAAGTAGACTCTTTTCAGTTTGCAGTAATCTTATCTGTATGACCAAAAATTACGAAATATTTTAAGTGAAATGCAGAGATGCACCAGCCGGCACCTGTAATGATGCAGTAAGATTGCTCTCCACACAAACACTTAGATATATGCGCCCAATAATAACGCACATTTATCTAGGTTAACATTAGAGCGAGCGGACTTGTAAAGTTGTTTACATGTTTCAAATGATAAGTCATATTTGAGGTTGATATATAGGAGAATGTTTAGATTTCCTCCTGAAACCTGCTTCCTGCTCAGCTACTGTTCGGACGCTCTCGCTTACTGCTCCGCACTTTGCTCTATCGCTTTTATATTTCTATATTTTATCTCCTTTTATCACCTAATTTTAACTTCAGCAAATCAGCACAGTGCTCAAACGCTTGGATTACTACAAAAAAAAAGCAGAATTATTTTATTCGACCAGCCTCCCACTGAAAGCTTACATTCCGGGGAAGAGAAAACACAACTGCCTACATTCATAAGGATAAGAAATTGCCTCCTCTGGAATCTACTTGCTGCTCCAACTGCCACAGACTTTTACAAAGGATTGCAATTCTTGAAAGAAAGTTAATTGCGGGACCACCAAGGATACAACGCAAGGATACAACAACGTGCTGTCTTCCACAAGCAACAACATCTGATGTAAACAGGGAACTTCAGAACATTCTGATGAAACATAAGACTGCAAATCTACTCATCATTCATGTGGGGAAGAATGATATTCATAAAGAGCAGTCGGAACTTCTTAAAAAGGATTTCAATGAACTTTTTGAAACACATAAAAGACTGAAAGTTCAGACATTCATCAGTGGACCACTCCCAGCAAGAGGAACAAACAGGTTTTCACGGTTGCTTGGGCTTAATACATGGCTGCAAAAAACCTGCAATATAAAAGGAGTGAACTTTATTGACAACTTCAATCTTTTCTGGAGTCAGAGGCAACTGTTTCAACAGGATGGCCACCACCCAAACAAACTTGGTTCAAGAGTGCTAAAGGACAATATCTACTTCTCCCTCCGTCATCCTTCTGCAATGTGTGCCAATCCACTCAACCTGAATGGCACACACACACCTGGATACAGTATGAATGACCACAGGATTTCACTTCAGCACCTGAATGGACATGCGGTTGACACATCACACAAGGACAGTGATAACACCACTCAGCCACAACAACCTCTGCTCACGGACACAATCTCAGCTGAGCCCTGCCCACAGAGCTCACCACAGACAGACTATGACTTACTAGCACTTCTCCAAGATACAGCACCCAAGGACGACTTTCTGGAAAACAGCCAGGGAAACCAGGACAGCATATTACAGCCTCCAATAACACCAGAGCAAAAACACCTCTCACCGGAAACGTTATCACTCTCTCCAGCATCTCCACTTCTGTGCTTCTCAGAGAAAATGGAACAACTGGTGCATGCTGGAACTAGACTATCCCACTCTTTTGCTGCGAGCCCCCAGATACCAACCAAAAAACGCCAGGCCCCACAACCACCAAAGCCTGCGGGCCCAGCTCGCCCTCCCCCTCCTCCTGTGAGAGCTCTTCGGCCTCTGCCACAGCGCCAGGGCCCACACCATCCTCCGGCGGCTCGAGGTGAACCAAAAACAACTGATACCAGCTCTCAGTGATATGTGTCGGGTCCCCGCTATGATAACAATAACTTTCTAAAATGTTTACAGAACAAGCGGGAACCCAGTGTGCCCGATTCGATTCGATTACATGATAGAAAGTCTAAGGCCTTCAAAAGCCGTACAGCAAACCCATCTAATCTGGTGCCTATTACACAACATACTAAGATTGCTGTGGGGACAAAAAGTAAGACTGTTAAGTTAGCACTTTTAAACATCCGCTCACTTAAAAATAAATCACTTATAGTCAATGACTTAATAACCACATACAACCTGGATTTTATGTTGCTAAATGAAACTTGGCTAGAAGCAAGTTGCAGTGCAACAGTCCTCAATGAAACAGCCCCTCCTAACTTTACTTTTATGAGTGTCTGCAGAGCTGTCAGAAGAGGCGGAGGTTTAGCTGCTCTTTATAAAGATGTCTATCAATGTAAGCAAATATCATTTGGGAAATACCCGTCTTTCGAATATCTGGGTATTGTGTTAAAAGGTGCTCCACGCATTTTACTTATCATTGTTTACAGGCCTCCAAAATACTCTCCAGCTTTTGCTGAGAACTTAACAGAACTGCTATCAACAATTTCCTCAGAGTTTGACTGCTTTGCCATTGCTGGAGATTTTAACATTCACATAGATAATGCAGAAAACAATATGGCAAAAGAAATCAAAACTGTTTTAAAAACTTTTGATCTGACTCAGCATGTACATGGACCCACACATAATCGTGGACACACTCTAGATTTACTTATTAGTAAGGGTCTAACATTTCATCAATTGTTATTAAGGATGTAGCACTGTCTGATCATTTTTGTATTTTCTTTGATATATTGATCTCTCCTGCCATTGAAGCTAGATCTGTGTCTGTCAAGAAGAGATGCTTAAATGAGAACACTAGTGTACTATTTATGAAGGCTATATCTTTAACACCAAGCTTATCTGCTGACTCTGTTGATTTTCTCCTTGATTCTTTTAACTCAAAAGTTAAGAGTGTAATTGATGATATTGCTCCTGTGAAAGTCAGGAAGAAGAGTGGCAGACAAAAAGCACCTTGGAGAAACTCAACAGCAGTGCAAAATATGAAAAGACAATGCAGAAAAGCAGAGCGCATGTGGCGGAAGACAAAACTTGTAGTCCATTATAACATCTACAAAGACAGCATCCATGCTTTCAATAAGGAACTAGGCAAAGCTAGACAGACTTTCTTCTCGAATATTATAAACAGCAATATAAACAACACGCATACTCTTTTTGCTACTGTAGAGAGACTGACAAACCCCCCAAGCCAGATTCCCAGTGAAATGCTCTCAGTCAGAAAGTGTAGTGAGTTTGCTTCTTTCTTCTCTGAGAAAATCAATAATATCAGAAAGGTGATCAGCTCATCCTTGAGTTGCACTGAGGTCAGGCAGATCAGACAACAGCCTGAGAAAGTAGCCACTATGTCTGATTTCGAAGAAATTGATGGCAACATTTTGGAAGAAACCGTACAGCACCTAAAAACATCAACCTGCGCCCTTGACGCACTTCCCACATCGTTTTTCAAAAATGTGTTACACAGCTTAGAAGCAGATCTCCTGGAAGTGGTAAATGCCTCACTTCTCTCTGGGAGTTTTCCGACCACCCTGAAAACTGCTGTTGTCAAGCCCCTCCTTAAAAAGAGCAATCTGGATAAGACCATATTAAACAACTATAGACCGATCTCAAAGCTTCCTTTCATAGGCAAGATCATTGAAAAAGTTGTCTTCAATCAGCTGAACAAATTCTTAAGCTCGAATGGATACTTTGACCATTTTCAATCTGGTTTCCGACCGCACCACAGTACAGAGACCGCGCTCATAAAGATAATAAATGATATTCGCTTAAATACTGATACAGGCAAATTATCAGTGCTGGTACTACTCGACCTCAGTGCTGCATTTGACACTGTCGATCACAAAATACTTCTTGACAGGCTGGAAAACTGGGTCGGGCTTTCTGGGATAGTCCTGAAATGGTTCAGGTCATACTTAGGAGGCAGAGGTTATTATGTGAGTATTGGAGATCATAAGTCTGAGTGGACATCCATGACATGCGGAGTCCCTCAAGGCTCAATTCTTGCGCCACTCCTATTCAACCTGTACATGCTCCCAATGAGCCAAATAATGAGAAGGAACCAAATCGCTTACCATAGCTATGCAGACGACACACAGCTCTACTTATCCCTATCGCCTAACGATTACAGCCCCATTGACTCCCTTTGCCAATGCATTGATGAAGTAAACAATTGGATGTGCCAAAACTTTCTTCAGTTAAACAAAGACAAAACTGAAGTCATTGCGTTCAGAAACAAAGATGAAGTTCTCAAGGTGAACGCATACCTTCAGTCTAGGGGTCAAACAACTAAAAATCAAGTCAGGAATCTGGGTGTGTCTCTGGAGTCAGATCTTAGTTTCAGTAGTCATGTCAAAGCAATAACTAAATCAGCATACTATCACCTGAAAAATATTGCAAGAATTAGATGCTTTGTTTCCAGTCAAGACTTAGAAAAACTTGTGCATGCTTTCATCACCAGTAGGGTGGATTATTGTAATGGACTTCTCACTGGCCTTCCCAAAAAGACCATAAGACAGTTGCAGCTCATACAGAACTCTGAGCAGAACCAGAACATATGAACACATCACACCAGTCCTCAGGTCTTTACACTGGCTGCCAGTTACATTTAGGATTGATTTTAAAGTATTATTACTGGTATATAAATCATTCAATGGCCTAGGACCTCAATACATTGCAGATATGCTCACTGAATATAAACCCAACAGATCACTCAGATCATTAGGATCAAATCGGCTAGAAATACCAAGGGTTCACTCTAAGCATGGCGAGTCTGCTTTTAGCTACTATACTGGAACAGCTTCCAGAAGAGATTAGATGTGCTCCTACAGTAGTCACATTCAAATCCAGACTCAAAACACTTCTGTTTATCTGTGCATTTACTGAATGAGCACTGTGCCACTGCTCGTCCGACTGTTTGCACTGTATTTTATTTTATGTTTTAATTACTCTGATTTCATGTGATTATTTCTGTATTTTATCTTTTATTCTAAACTGTTTTAATTATTCTGATTTCTTTTGATTATTTTAATTTCTTCTATGTAAAGCACTTTGAATTACCATTGTGTATGAAATGTGCTATATAAATAAACTTGCCTTGCCTTGCCTTGCCTCCTGTTACCGATCTGTCCGTTACAGCCTCCGTAATTTCGCCTATTCCTGTATTTTTTTTTTCTGCGACTAAACGATTATTAAAAGTCGATTATTAGGGGACAGCCCTAGCATTATGTATTTATTTAATATTTGCTAAATTATTCACAAATAATGCTTTTTTCACTCAAAAACTGAGGAGCATGAGCTCAGATCAATGAGGCCTACGATTAATCAGGTTGAAAAAGAAATACAAAACCAGTTCTAATTAAAAGAATACAAGTTGACAAAAGATTGAATCCATTATTTTGCAATAATATACCATGACGAGTGATTTATACGCTATTTTATGTAGACTGGTCAATTTTGACAGTGAACACCACAAGTAAAAGGGACAAAAAAAATTATATATATATTTTTTGGAAAGGTTGTTATAGTCTGTGTGAACAAAGTTAGTAAGTTTCAGTCCAATGTAATAACATTAACTAGTATATTTGGTAAAAGGAAGTTCTCTTTGGGTCAAAATGACTCGAACACAACATGAAGGCTAAAGCCACATTGAACAATACAAAGGTCATTAGAGGATTTTGAAAGTGTTTTCGTGTCAGTTACCAAATATGTTCCATATCCGTGCAGGTGAATTTTGTTAAGCTGTAATGTGAAATAATCATGCAAATATCTGAATCCACAGGCGTCTGACTCTAGTTTCATCCTGAAGATGCAAATTTGTTTTATAAATAAAAGAGTTTCAGTAATATTTGTGTCTCTCTGACACGGATATGTTCAAACATGGATTATAACACTCAAATTCAGCCCAATTCAATCTTCCAACAGACGGTTTCAGTAATGATCATCACAGATATTTGTCACTTGTTTTGAGTGATTTCAGTAAAGTTGGGCTTTCTAGGATCATAATTTTATCTACATACACAAGGCCATTGCTACAGGGGAGAAATATGGGGATAATTCTCAACCCTGTGATTATCAATCCCTCCAATTAGGGCTGTGCAATTTTCAATTTTGGCTTCCAACAATTATAAAAACAAGATAATTGCAGGGCTTAAAGTATTCCGGCACCATGCCGGATCTCCGGCGTGCGGCCGTGAGGGAAAAAAAATAAAATAAAATTGGGAACTTGCATGCGGTTTAATATTATCGAGTCAATTGATTTCACCTACCAATCATATGAGAGGAACGCAGCTCTAACTAACGTCACAAGCCTATCAGAAGCAGAGCAGGGCGGGTCCTGGCAACACGGCAACACACGGTGATTGAGATCCATACGTCACGTTAGCGTCGTCGGTGAAAGCATGGAGCGCAAGTTCATGAAGCCTGGGGATGATGTCCTACCCACGGGCGTAATTTCCTATACGGACAGGGGGGACTTATCCCGCACACTTTTCAAAATCCCGTTTGTGTCCACCCCACTTTCAAATTCGTTTATGATTTTTAACCGCACGCCGTCATTGCCACGGAGGAGCAGGACCGAGCCTGTGTAAAATGGCTCACTGACTTAATGTTCTAATGAGCAGGTATAGCGGTTGCGGCACAGACAGCTTTAATGTCATCATGGATGAAAAGAAAGAAAGGAGATGTGAGTTGGTTGATTGGGTAAATTAACTCAGGTCAGGATATTTACACCTTTTGATGTTAACCTTACGTCGTTAACTGAGCTAACATTAACATACACTGCTGCTAGGTAACTTCAGACTGTTAGTTAAATAGTTTTCATATAATCAACATAGATTAAATTTAAAAAATAACAATATATTATTTAAACATAAATATGAAACGTATGTTTACGTTTTTTTAATCTTATATTTAAGTCACACCGTTCCGCTTTGCTCACATGCTCTGGTATGTGGCCTATACATGCATGTGTGTGTGCATGTGGGGGAGGGGTGCGATTTTCAAATAATAATCGAATAATACCCAGCGATCTTCGAAAATTATTTTTGCTTGAAATGCCCATCCCTACTCGAGCTATTCCCAGATTTAGCCAGAATCAGTTTACCTCTACCATACTTTTAACAGACTTGGATCGTTTGTGATTCTGTCTGTCATCCTTTCTTGCATTGTCTTGAGCCTTCACTTTGCCAATTATATGCTATATTGTTAGTAGCCTGGATAGCCCACAGTTATTATGCTACATCATATCGCCTTTCAGTGGATGTAAAATGCTCAATTAGATTTTGTCATTTAAGAATGTTAAGTTCTACTTCTGTAGTTATTTTGGTGAAAGTAACTCAAAAGTAATACAGGAATAATCCAAGCTGATCCAAGATGGCGCCGCGGATGGCTGCCTCGGTGTGGAGCTCTCCAGCTATTGTGTTGTTTTTGTTCGTTTGTTCTGCGTTTAGTCATTCTTTTCCTATCAGTTTCACCAAAGACGAACTACTGGACATTAGGAAACACACACCAGAAACCTTTTCTACAGTTTTTGATTATTCAGACGTTTTGCTGGACATTCTCGTCGGAGGGGCAGCGTTGTTGTTCAAACGCGCGTTCAGACGCAAACGCGGGAAGCGAGCCGGCGCGCTGGTTAAACTCCGCGAGCGCGGCCTGCGCACTGCACTCCCCAGCATTCATCTCGCGAATCTCCGATCCCTTCCTAACAAAACGGATGAACTTCTTCTCCTCACCCACACTAACAAGGATTTTTTAAACTCTGCTGCTTTGTGCTTCACTGAAACCTGGCTGAGTGAAGCCATACCGGACAACGCAATACATCTGCCGGGCTTCCAGCTGTTCCGAGCGGATCGCATCGCGGAGCTTACGGGGAAAACGAGAGGTGGTGGATTGTGTTTCTACATTAACGAAAGTTGGTGTTCAGATGTAACAACACTGAAGAAGATGTGCTCTCCTAATTTAGAGGCACATTTCATAAACTGTAAACCCTTCTACTCGCCTCGGGAATTTTCCTCTTTCATTCTCGTGAATGTTTACATCCCTCCAGACGCGTGCGCGAGCGCGGCGCTACAACAGCTGGCTGAACAAATATCTGAAACGGAACAAAGGTACCCAGACTCTCTTTTAATCATTCTTGGGGATTTTAACAAAGCAAATCTTTCCCGTGAACTACCAAAATACAGACAGCACGTTACATGTCCCACCAGAGACAGTAATATACTGGACCACTGTTACACCACAATAAGAAATGCATATCACTCCGTCCCACGGGCAGCTTTGGGGCTCTCTGATCACTGTTTGGTTCATCTCATACCGACCTACAGGCAGAAACTGAAATCAGCTAAACCTGGAATAAGGACTGTGAAAAGATGGACTAATGAAGCAGAGCAGAATCTACAGGCCTGCTTTGATTGCACTGATTGGACTGTTTTTGAAGCTGCTACCAATGATCTGGATGAGCTCACAGATACTGTAACATCATATATAAGTTTCTGTGAGGATACATGCATTCCTACCAGGACATTCTTATCATTCACTAATGATAAACCATGGTTTACTGGGAAACTCAAACACCTTCGTCATGCCAAAGAGGATGCTTACAGAAGTGGGGATAAAATCTTGTATAACCAGGCCAGAAACAGATTGACAAAGGAGATCAGAGTTGCTAAAAGGAACTACTCTGATAAACTGAAAAAACAGTTTTCATCCAACGACCCATCATCAGTCTGGAATGGCCTGAGGAACATTACCAACTACAAGTCACCATCCCCTCGATCTGTGGACAATCAACTCCTGGCTGACGATTTAAATTCATTTTACTGCCGGTTTGAAAAGCCCTCATTCACACCACACACCCGGTCTGATCTGCACTTCACACATTCAGCATCACCTCCTGTTCTCCAATTATCACTCCCCCCTCCTGCCATCCAACCTGAGCTTAAGGTCTGTGTGGAGGACGTGAGCCGAGTCTTCAAAAAACAGAAGACTAGGAAAGCCTCAGGCCCAGACGGCATCTCATCTGCTTGTTTAAAAGCCTGCGCTGACCAACTGGCCCCGGTCTTCACGCAGATCTTCAACAGATCATTGGAGCAGTGTGAAGTTCCCTGCTGCTTCAAACGCTCCACTATCATTCCTGTCCCCAAAAAACCCAAAATCACTGGACTTAATGACTACAGACCTGTCGCTCTCACGTCTGTGGTCATGAAGTCGTTTGAAAGACTGGTGCTGGCCCACCTGAAGGACATCACTGGACCCCTGCTGGATCCCTTTCAGTTGGCTTACAGAGCAAACAGGTCTGTGGATGATGCAGTCAACATGGGACTGCATTATATCCTGCAACATCTCGACAGACCAGGGACTTATGCAAGGATCCTCTTTGTGGACTTCAGTTCGGCCTTCAATACCATCATGCCTGGTCTTCTCACAGCCAAACTGACCCAGCTCTCCATACCATCCTCGATCTGTCAGTGGATCACCAGCTTCCTGACGGACCGGCAGCAGCGAGTGAGACTGGGGAAACACACATCCAAGACACTCACAATCAGCACTGGTGCTCCCCAAGGGTGCGTTCTCTCCCCACTGCTCTTCTCCCTGTACACTAATGACTGCACTTCTAAAGACCCCACTGTCAAGCTCCTGAAATTTGCAGACGACACCACTGTCATCGGTCTCATCCGAAACGGTGACGAGTCTGCTTACAGACTGGAGGTTGAACAGCTGGCTGCCTGGTGTAGTTATAACAACCTTGAGCTGAACACGCTCAAAACAGTGGAGATGATCGTGGACTTCAGGAGGAACAGCTCAGCACTCCTCCCACTCACCATCATGAACAGCACTGTGGAAGCAGTGGAGTCATTCAGGTTCCTGGGCACTATCATCTCTCAGGACCTGAAGTGGGACAATCACATTCACTCCACTGTGAAAAAGGCCCAGCAGAGACTGTACTTCCTTCGCCAGCTGAGGAAGTTCAACCTGCCACAGGATCTGCTGATTCAGTTCTACTCAGCCGTCATTGAGTCTGTCTTGTGTGCTTCCATCACTGTCTGGTTTGGTTCAGCTACCAAATCAGACATCAGGAGACTACAACGGACAGTCCGGACTGCGGAGAGGATTATTGGTGCCCCCCTGCCAAACCTCCAGGACCTGTACTCTTCCAGAGTGAGGAAGAGAGCAGGTAAAATCATCACAGACTCCACTCACCCTGGACACCACCTGTTTGAACTGTTACCGTCAAGACGGAGACTCAGATCACTGGCCACAAGAACATCTCGGCACAGGAACAGTTTCTTCCCACAGGCCATTTCCCTCCTGAACAGTTAACACTCCTCCCAAGGCATATGCCTGTAAGTGCAATACTCCCACTGTTTAGTGCAATATCCCACAACTCAGGTGATACTTATATGTAGATTTATTTATTTATAATATTCAAAACACTGTAAATAGGTTCATAATCTGTAAATCTGAAAATGTCTATTCTGACTAAACCCAACTGTGATAGTTTTATTCTCATATATTTATATTTTTAATTTTTATTCTTATAATTTGTAGTATTATGTTTCATGTTGTATTTGTATATGTCCACTGGAAGCCTCAGTACCAAAACAAATTCCTTGTGTGTGCAAGCACACTTGGCAATAAAGCTCTTTCTGATTCTGATTCTGATTCTGATTCTGATAATGCAATGCATTACAATTCTGAGACAGTAATATTGTAAGGTAAAGAATTACTTTTAAATAAGAGTAACAAGTAATCTAAAATGTATTACAATTTGGAAGTAACTTGCAAAACACTGGTCAGGACTATGAAAAAGGAGGTATTAAACAATGGTGTATGTTTAGTTATGTGACTCATATTATACAGATAGATATTCATGTTTATGAATGAACGAATGAGGCATTTATATAGCACTTTTATATTTACTACTGTATATACCCAAAGCATTTTACAATCATGCCAGGGGGTCTCTCCTCAACCACCACCAGTGTGCAGCATCCACTTGGATGATGCGACGGCAGCCACAGTATATCGTCGCAAAGGCGCTCAGCACACACGAGCTATAGGTGGGTGGAGAGAGGAGGAGGAGGAGGAGAGTGATCAAGCCAATTCAATGGATGGGGATTATTAGGAGGCCATGATTGGCAAGGGCCAATGGAGGGAATTTAGCTGTGACACCGGGGTTACACCGCTGCTACTCTTTACGAGAAGTGCCATGGGATTTTTAATGACCATAGAGAGTCAGGACCTCCCTCGGTTTAACGTCTCATCTGAAGGAAGGTGCTTGTTACAGTATAGTATCCCCACAAAGACCACAGGGAGAGCGACCCCTGCTTGCCTCACTAACGCCTCTTCCAGCTGCAACCTAGGCTGCGTTTCCAGATAACGATGGATATTAGCACTTACGAGAATTTTCTACAAGCAAATTTACGAACGTTCGTGTTAATTTCACGTGTGTTTCACAAAAACGCACTTAGCACCATCGTGCGCAGCTGTGCTTTTAGTGCTACTTAAGAGTCGCTGTCCGTTTGTCAAATTCTGAAATGTCACGTTCGTAATTGTAGCACACGCTTGTATTTTGAAATGTTTGCCTCATTGTTTTCATCTGATGTGCGTTTTCTACCAGGCCAATAATCTATAAAAGCACAAACCTACGGATGGAGACACCAGCAAATAAATTTTTCAAAAAGAAGGAGATTAATGTCATTTAAGAGGAGGTGGAGCTATACAACATATTTTATTCAGCAGGTTTAAGGGCATTCATACAGTTAAAACAAAAACAAAAAAAGTCTGGAAGGAGATTGCTACAAAACTGACTGCAACTAGGGGCATTAAAAGATCAGGGAAGGAGGTCAGGAAGAAGTGGCAGGACTTTGCCAAACTCGCTAAAAGGAAAAATGCACTGCAGAGGACAACATTTAATAAAACAGGTGAGGAAGAAAAGCCTTCTCACAGCAGAGGAAGAAAATGCCTTGTCAATAATCAGCACAAGTGCTTCAGATGGCATTTATGGTGGTATTGACATCCACGGAGGAGGAGTGGGGGTAAGTCAACCTGAACCTGAGTCAGGTCCTTAATGCTAAGAGGAACTATCAGTGTCATCTGCCATCTCCTAGTCCTCCACACAACCCTCCCAGGCCTCAGCCTCCATCTTCTGTTGTCCAGACTGCAGCCACAACTCCTCAGCAGTTTGAGGATGTTTGTAGTTGTAGTCAGGACATTTGAGAGTGTCCTTACTTAACAGGGAGGAAGATGAAGAGGTGGAGGAGGAGGACGAAGATGGCATGATGGGACCACATTATAGCCAACCAAAAAATGCCCAGTACATGGCTGGGTTTCGTGCACGTCAGCAAGTCATTGACATATTTATTTTGTTCGTCCCTATTTTTCCCCAGTCTTTGAAGCATATTACATCTTTTATTTTATTTTTTGTTCATTCATTTAATTTAGATTCAAATTATTAGATTAAATTATTTCAATTTTTTTTCTTTCTTTTTTTAATTATTTCATTTGGACATTCATTTAAACAAAAAACTAATAAAGTGTACCGTAAAGTACAATCAAAACCTTATATTATAATCACATTGCACTTGAATAGAGTTAAATGTGTAATCTGCCGGTTGTCCTGCAGGTGACCTCATTAATCTGTTTTACCATGCACTTGGGGATTTACGATTACTCCAGAGCACTCGTAGTTCTACAAAGGTTTTCAAGTGCTACTTAAGTTAAGATGCTTTTGGGAAACAGACCATAATATTAAGATCAGTCGTACGATCGTTTTTATGAACTTCTTAGGCTTACGATGCTTTTGGGAAACGCAGCCCAGAATAATACTTTTATCGTCGCCGTTCCCACTGCGGTAAAACTGGGGATGTGTATTTGCTGCCTTTTACCGCTAAGTGTCGCTATAATCACAGACTTTTGAAAAGTGTCACTTTATTGAACAAATCAGAAAAATACTCTTAAGTATTCTGTATGAATATAGAAAACATTTCATCAACAGGTAAAATGTTCAACTCATTCAACTGGATAGAAGTTTATTAGTCACTGTAAATCAAAAATGAATCCAAAAACTACATCAAACTGAGCTGATTATCGAGAATCTCATTTACATCTTCAACTCCAGCCTCAGCCACTGTTTGAGTTACACTGTACAATCTCACAGCACCCTCTAGTGTTATACAAGCCTATATCACTATCATAAATGCATATCAAATACATAACTACTGCAAAGAAACCTGCAATAAGAAATAATTAGTTGCCTACCACTGATATATTTATATGTAGAAGGACTAAATCAGATATTGAACATGCACAAATTAATGCCATTATGGAGGCAAAATTAAAAATATCATATTAATGCAATGTACAAAATAAACCATATAATTTTCACTTTTATTTAGCCGTCAGAAATATGTCTTAAAGCATAAGTCCAGAATAGATGAAAACTGCATTATAATGATTTGAAACACAATCCTTTTCCCTTGACATCTTTACAACTACATCAATAAACAATGAATTAAATAATATTCTTTGCACAATTAAAACATTCAAAAGTCAATTTTACGAGTGAACTTACAATACGAGAAAAAATAGGACTCGCAAAGTAGCTTCCAGTGATGTTTAAGTACGTGTAAAATCAACTTTTTTTTTAAATGTCTTAAAGGTAACCTATTATGTCCTTTTTTAAGAGATGTAAAATAAGTCTCTGATGTCCCGGAGTGTGTATGTGAAGTTTTAGCTCAAAATACCCCACAGATAATTTTTTACAGCATGTTAAAATTGCCACTTTTTGGGGGTGAGCATAAATGCACAGTTTTTGTGTGTGTCCCTTTAAATGCAAACGAGCTGGAGCCTCCGATAAAAAAGGGCGGAGCTTCTAGAGCTCGTGCTCCTGTCAGGATACACTGAAAATACCAAAAACTCTCAGTAGCTTCAGTTCGAACCGAAGTCGGACAATAATGCCAACAGAGTCAGAGAATATATGCTGCATGGAGATAAAACCTGTATAGTTTAGTTTAATTACGGTTATTACTTGTATTATAATTGCTTTTATCCACTACTACAAGCCTGATGTAGCGGACCCCGTCCGAATGATGGCCAAAACTTAACTGATGAGTTTTATGAAGTTTATTGTACATCACATCACAGAACATGTCCGTTGTCACTCCAGAAAATCACTGTAAGAGCTGAATAAAACAGCACAAGAAGTGCGCATTAAAGTCTTCTCCATAAACCTTATTTCTCCCTTTCATTATCATCAACATACACAGAAAAGTACACAAACAAAACCACTCGTTAACAGTAAACAAATATTTACAGACTTTATGTAAATATTTAACTTAAACTGGTAAACTTTATATCCGTAAAACAACTCCTATGAACTGTAATAAAGTGTGCGCTCTCCCGTTCATTACTGCGGTGACCAGTATCGCTCCGGAGACTGTAAGCTGGATCTCGAACAGTTGGTACTGATCCATCCTCGAGTAACTTCAACCACGGTGTCCTCAGTGACTGATACCGGGAGTCTATGGAGACTCTTGTGTTCGTTGGTACATCCAACAACAGAACGTAATGTTTTTTTTGTCGCAGACTCTTACATAAGTATAGGGGGAAATCTAAAACCACGTGTTTGGAGAGATTAATTATTTATGGGGATTATAAAAAAAAATATTGGGTGGATTTTTATAATTATGCGCTGGTTGTTTACACACACTATAGACACACATCGGTGTTCAAACACCTTATAAAAATTAATTTTGCATAATAGGTTATTAAACATTACTAGTATTTTAACCTTCTACTGTTGACTTATCAGCTGTCTAAGAGACAACATGGGTTTCTGTCTTAAAGGGATACTCCAGGATTTAGCATTAAGCTTTGTATCAGTAGAAAACCAGTAGTATTTTCGAATTACCTTGCTTCCCCCCTCATTTCCCCCTGATATGAGAGATTTATGTATTTTTAGTCTGGAAAAAATCCTCCGATGACGCAAAAATCGTCATTTTGCGTCATCGGAGGATTTTTGGGCCAGAGGCTTAAAACTACAGCCAGTACTAGTAGCTAGTTCCGCATGTTTTCACTACGCCCATATGGGGCGGGATCTCACTCACAGAAAGTAAGATATTGTCAGCCATCTTTCTGTAGAAGCTAAGCTAACAGGCCTTTGCTCTGTGTATAAAGTTTGTATAGTGGGCTAATCACGATAGCGGAAGGTAACGTTAGTTTAGAAGTTGAAATGACAGAAGGGGATTTCGAAGATCAGTTGCGCGAATCTGATGCTCGCGGCTACCTGTACGAGCCGCAATACAGCGATGAACAGTTGCGGGAGATGGAGGAACAAGAGGCGGCCGGAGCAGCTGCTGCAGCAGGGGAGCAAGACCTGACTCGAGCCCGGCCAGACTCCAGCTGGGGCGGACTGGAGCTGTCAGTGCTCTCGCTGTGCGCCTATGGAAACAGATAGAGAGTCCTATTGCTGTCGCGAATTTCAACGATCCCATTTTCTTCACGACGAGATAAATTGGAAACGCCAGTCAAAGCCCGCAGGGACAAACGGACAGCTTAGTGTAAAGTGAGTAACGTTATTTGGTTTGTTTTTCTTTTTTTTACCAAGACGTAATGTACAGAGTTTGGACACCCGGCATTATCACAATGTTCTTCCCTCGTAACGTTAGCCAGCTGAGCTATTGTTGTTATATTTACATCTATGATAGTATACTGTGTGCAAATAGTTCGCATTGCTAACGTTGTGCTTACTGTTTTGTAGACAATATCCCCTAACAGCCTATCGTCACTTTATGGAATGGTTCCAGCAAGGCGAGCGACTTGGTAAAGACTATCGTCTCGTTTTGCCCACCTGTGTTGTCCAGGATATCAGACAGAGATATCCAGCTCCTGACTGACAATACTGTGAATGGATATAAGGAAACAGCTGAAGCTCTGGAAGAGCTTTGAGTGTAAAAGTGTTAATATTAATTTTACGTTAATATAAAAGTTATAACTCCCATCGGTTGTGGTTCTTTTTATAAACCTTTAAACCTTTACTGTTACTAGAGTATATATTAGCCTAGAGAATGTGTGGAGAAATTTTTCGGATACTGCCGCCTGTAACCGGTAGGCGTGGTTAGGGAGTGGCCTGGCCTCGTAAGGGCAGCAAAGCAAGTGCATTCTGGGAGTTGTTGTCTTTCAGCCACATGAGTAAAAAATACATTTTCTGCCTTTTCTCAGTCTAGAATGCTTCAATTTAAAAAAATATTTCACATTTCTACTATATAAATGATCACTATTTGTGTTAGTGAGGCCAGCAGGGGGTGCTCACCCTGTGGTCTGTGTGGGTCCTAACGCCCCAGTATGGTAATGGGGACACTATGCTGTCAATTGAGCACCGTCCTTCGGATGAGACGTTAAACCGAGGTCCTGACTCTCTGTGGTCACAAAAAATCCCAGGATGTCTTTCGAAAGAGTAGGGGTGTAGCCCCGGCATCCTGGCCAAATTTGCCCAGTGGCCTCTGTCCATCATGGCCTCCTAATCATCCCCATGTATATAAATACCAATTGGCTTCATCACTCTGTCTCCTCTCCACCAGTAAGCTGGTGTGTGGTGGGCGTTCTGGCGCAATATGGCTGCCGTCGCATCATCCAGGTGGATGCTGCACATTGGTGGTGGTTGAGGAGATTCCCCCTTCTATGTGAAGCGCTTTGAGTGTCCAGAAAAAGCGCTATATAAATGTGATGAATTATTATTATTATTATTATTACTATTAAATACACATTCATCTTCCCACAGCTGGAGTATCCCTTTAATTAGGCTAATTATAAACATTTTCCACAGCATTAACTCTGGATTGAACGATGGTTGTGTTGGAGTTGGACATTTCTGGATCATCAGAGAAATGACCTTCTATGTCTTTGTGAATGTGGTAGTAATACAGGAAGAGGAAAAACCCTGGGGAAAAAAAAAATCAGAGAAATTGGTTTCTACTAATTCTGCCTCCCCAAATACATTTCACAGATTTAAAGTTGTGTGATTTTAAAACCGTAATCAAGATCCATTATAAACCCTTGTAATTAATTATATATTTTTAAAAAATATGTAAAAACTCAATAAAAAAATAATTCAATCAACTGCAGTCTTATCTGACTAACAATTCTGTTAATGAAAAATTTCAGTCTGGTTTTAAATCCTGTCACAGTACTGAGTCAGCTCTTTTAAGAGTTTTAAATGATATCATGTTAACCACTGACTCTGGGCAGTCTATGGCTCTGGTTTTGTTAGACCTCAGTTCTGCCTTTGATCTAATCAAACATGATACTCTTTTATCACGTATTAAAACATGTGTTGGTCTTCGTTGCACAGTATTACAGTGGTTTCGGTCATATCTCACTGACAGGAGGTATGTTGTCAATATTGGACACCATTCATCCTCTGAAATAATTTTAAATTCTGGTGTTCCCCAGGGTTCAATTCTTGGTCCTGTACTGTTTTCCCTTTATATGCTTCCACTAGGGTCTATTTTTAACAAGTAATGGGTCTGTTTTCATTTGTACCCAAATTCATTTGTACCCAAAAATGACACTCAAATTTATATCCCTTTGAAGCGTGATAAAAAGCAGGCATGAAAGCCTATTATGGATTGTTTGGAAGAACTAAAACTCTGGCTTGCAACTAACTTCCTGAGCCTTAATGAGAGTAAAACTGAGCTTATTGTGTTTGGTTCAAATGAGCACTATGTACCTGATGGTGAAGGTGAAGCCATTTCTTTCTCTAAAGAAATTTAAAACGGTTATGCATGCTTTCATAACATCTCGACTGGACTACTGTAATTCTGTGTATATCGGTGCCCCCCAGGCTTGTGTTTCACGTCTACAGTTAGTTCAGAATGCAGTGGCTCGGCTTCTTTATGGAAAACGTGAATATGATTCTGTCACGCCTGTCTTGATCTCACTGCATTGGCTGCCGGTCGAATATAGAATTGACTTTAAAATTCTATTGTTTGTTTTTAAATCCATTCGTAATGAGACACTACAGTACTTATCAGATCTGCTACATCCCTACGCTCAGTCAAAGTCGCTCAGATCTGGAAATTCTAGACTATTGCAAGTTCCCAGGACAATACTAAAAAATAGAGGTGATCGTGCCTTTTCTGTCATCGGCCCTAAACTATGGAATATTCTCCTGGTTCATATCAGAACTGCCCCAACTTTATTTACTTTTAAGTCCTCTCTCAAGACTCATTTATTTTCTTTGGCGTTTTATATATCTTGATTTGCTGTTTCATGATTTACACCTATTTTACAGCTTGTGTTTTATTTAATTTTTTTGTGTGTTTTATTCTTCTTTGTGCTTTATTTTCTTTTTGTACAGCACTTTGGTCAACTTCGGTTGTTTTTTAATTGTGCTTTATAAATAAACATTGTATTGTATTCAAATCATTTGCTGAAATCTGTTAGAAAAATAGAAACAATCTATTAAATCAAATGTAATGATGCATGTGATTGTTTCTCACCCTGAAACGAGTTCAACACAGTGAAGATGTAATATGAGGGGATGAGCATCGGTCCATAACTGAAGAACGCCACAGCCCACGTCAGGCCGAAGAGCAGGAACAAACTCAACACCATCATGAGCTGCTTTCTGAACGTCTTTCTCTTGCCGTCAGCCGCTCTTATGTGTCGGGCTTGGACAATCTTAGTGACAATCATGATGAAGATTCCAGTCGTGAAGATGAAGACTAAAGCGTAGTAGCCAATGTTCACTATGTAGTGAATTAACGGATCTGTAATCCAGCAGCTATAATTAGAAGAGAGTGAAATATAATTAAGAAAATCAGAAGGCAGTTAAAGTGCCCCTACTAAGCTTTTTCAGAAACGATCTTTCATGAAGAGTGTCATAGAGCTGTTTGTGAAGGTAAAGAGTCTGCAAAGTGCAGATAAATGGAGTTATTGTCTCCTAAAAGAAAGAAACTATACTGAACTAACTGAAACGAGTCGTCAGTAATTCCAGTATCACTTCTTCCTGAACCTAAGTAGGTTTTAATGCCCACCAGTGTTGTCACAAATATTTATATTTTTATATGTATCGCTTCTGAAATATTTGAAAGCGTTCCAATTCTCCTTTTCTGCAGTATTGATATACCGATACTAGGGCTTAACGATTTTGGAAAATAATCGAATTGTGATTTTTGTTTTATTTTTACGAGTAGCCTATTGCGATTGAATATGGAATTTTTAAAAGCTTCTGTATTATTTAAAAAAGACAAGCAATAAATTATTCTATATAAGGATGGGAATCTTTGCACCTCATGATCCTATCTACTTTTCTTTCTTATTAATAAATCTCATTAATAAAACTTAAAATCTTTATTTAATTAAAAGTACTTATAACTAGGCTACTTTTAAAAATAATTACACATTAAAATTTTTAAATTAAAACGATTACATGTTAAGAATTTTAAATTGGCTATAATAGCTTCAAAACATAAAAGCTAGTAAATAACCAAGAGGAACAAAAAAACAAACATTACAAGCAATAAACAAAGAGTGCTTTCAGTATAAGAGTAGGCTGTCTGAACGTTTTCCGTGAGTGATTTTCTTTCTCAGTTTTAATGCAATAAGCTGCATTCACACTAATGCACAGATCTCTTTTGAAATATAAGATGGGGTTTGTCCTGTCTGTTTAATCCCCTAAAATATAACTGACTGTGTTTACATTAATTTCGCGTCATATGTACCTTATGTAGCCCCGCCCCTTTTTTTAGCGCTGCGCTCGTTGTCTTTTGTCTTCCGGTCTGCATATTCACAGTGATCTTAAATGAACGGCTCATTTTAAAATCTTCCTGGTCTACTAAAATTTGTTAAGACATCTGCTTTAAACATTACAATCCTCATGATAACTTTCATTAACTTTACATCAAGTAAATCCACTTCAAAAGCTAATTACTCCTGGACAGCAATGCCATAGAAATATACAGAGCGACCGCAAAAACGGAAGTTCAGAGACAATATTCTAAAGATGCTGCGTCCTTGTTTCTTTGGCGCATAAGGTCTATAAGCATTTTGAGATGCAAGTAGGCTACAATTAACCAGAGAGAGACGGAGTCGCTCACAGCTGCATGCGAGAGCGCTCTTCACAAAGCAAGTGCGAGTATTTGAAATTGAAAGCAACCTTCTGTTTTACGGGGTTGGAACAACATGAGGGTGAGTAATTACTGACAGAATTTTCATTTTTTAGGTGAACTATCCCTTTAATTGAAATTAATCGTGCAGCCCTAGTTTGTATCCCTGTGTATCAAGTGTTGAGATTCAGATATGATAATGATTGTTTTGTTTCAGACCAATCACAACAGACTGGGATTTCTGACCAATCAGAGCAGAGCAGCTCTCAGAAAGGCGGGGTTTAGAGAGATTGAATCCTTGATGAACCATTTCAGACACAGAGAGAAAAGAGTTGATGCTGCAGTGGATATTATGAGAATTTTTTTGTATTTTTTTAACCTGAATCCACGTAAACCTGTTTTGGGAGACTCCACAAAAACAGAAGTATTTAAAGTTCCATAATAGGGGCAAAAAAGCTGAATTAATTCATATATTTGAGACATCAGAAAAACTTACATTCGTGTGGTTTTTCCAGACGTTGTGTTTATGATCAGTGTTTTATATCCTCCTATTGAAACAACAGCTACGACTATCGGAGCCGGAAATGCTGAAAACACACATTTTCATAACTTGAAATAAAATAAACTTTTACTGAAAATAAAATGTATAAATAAAAAAACATTAATAAAATTCATGTTAAAATGCCACGTAATTAAGACAAGCTGCTCAACTTAAGGTCAAAAACATCAAAGTATCATGACAGGAGTTGAGTGTACAGTCTGACTTGCTGGTTTTTGTTTTAAAAGGTTTTATTTCTTAAGTGAACACTATAACAGGTGTTTTGTTCATATAACTCACTCCAGCTGAACACGGAGATCTTCCTCATGTAGTTTGTGATGGTGACGTTCTGTCTGATGAGCCATAAGTACATATGAAGAGCTTGAATGAAGAACCAGGTGAATGTAGTCAGCATGGAGTAATGCATGAGCAGCGCTATGAAGACACACGCAGCCTTGACTTCTGTGTTGGCGACGCTCTCGTTTGACAAAAAGGATAAATTCAGGAGAAACAAAGCCACAAACATGTTCATCAAGATCTTCGTGGCCTGATTTGATTTGGCTTTCCTGTTCAAATACAAAAACAAAGTGTATTTGTAACATGCATTTATACATTTGATGCTTTGATGAGGAACAAAAGCAGCTGGTCAAAAAACTTAAAGTAACTATATGTTACATTTTAAGATACTCTACCGTAACAGGAAATGCATGAACAGAGCGACGGACAGAAAAAACATGGAGATGCCGCAGCCGATAGAAGTGATGAAGCTCAATGATTCCACATACGGCGCTGTGCTGTTTGTATTTACATCTGGAGGAGACTAAAATAACCAAGAAAACAATGTAAACAAGCCTTTTAAAACCATTTTAACAAGAATCAGATCTAGGGCTGTCACTTACGATTATTTTGGTAATTGAGTAATTATTCAATTATTTTGACAATTAATCAAGTAGTTGGATATTTTTTGTGGTAATACAAATAAATCTAAGCAAATACCTAATGACTAAATTTTACTAAATAATGACTAAATAATCTAATGTTATTAAATGACTTATAATAACAGAGAGGCAGTAATATTTGGTTCAAATAAAGTATCAAAAGCAATCACATGGCTTTATAAAACGACACTGTTAAAATACATAATGTAAACAATTATCTTATTTACATTATGTATACTGAACAAAATTATAAACGCAACACTTTTGTTTTTGCCCCCATTTTTCCCCAACTCAAAGATCTAAGACTTTTTCTATGTACACAAAAGGCCTATTTCTCTCAAATATTGTTCACAAATCTGTCTAAATCTGTGTTAGTGAGCACTTCTCCTTTACCGAGATAATCCATCCACCCCACAGGTGTGGCATATCAAGATGCTGATTAGACAGCATGAGTATTGCACAGGTGTGCCTTAGGCTGACCACAATAAAAGGCCACTCTAAAATGTGCAGTTTTATCACACAGCACAATGCCACAGATGTCGCAAGTTTTGAGGGAGTGTGCATTTTGTTCAGTGTATTATAACAAATGCCTGCAGAAGGGTGCCAACGGCCTGGTGTTACACTTTACAGCTGATCAAATCCTTGTTTAATATTAGCCAAACGAAATTTCTTTCAAATGTTTGCTTAAATTTAAACTCACAGGGCACATATTTATTTAATTGAATCGCAGCCTTTGTGAATTCACAATAGTACTATGCCATAGTATGCTTTTTTAATTGTTTTAATACACCGTGTAGCCTTAGAAAACAGTCTAATAATGCGGTTCATGGATTCTCATGCGCAGTATTTTGTTGTTTACTCAACACGGGTAAATTGCAATTGAGTTCCCTTTCGTTGTCACTCCGAGTTACGTCGGATGACGACGAATGGGGTTTCGCTTAGAAAGCCTATCAACTTCGAGTATTACAAAACGAGCCAATGGCAAAGAAATGCCATGGGTCTGCAGAATTTGCATGGCGTAACTCCGCCCCACCTCGTGGGTATAAAAGGAGGACGCCGGCAACAGGCAGATATGTTTTCGCTTCGGAGCCAAGTGTAATTCTTCACTCCTTAAGCTATCTCTGATTGTCAGCTTCTTACGAGACGAGCAACTCTACAGTGTTGGTGTGACGGCGATCTCCCGGCGAGTGCACACTTCCTGCTTATCTGAGCGTGGTTTGCCAGCGAGTGTGTTCTCCGCGGGCGCTTCAGCACTGAGTTTCTCTCACAAAAAGAGCTTGCACGCGGCACGCCTTTTTAAAGATGCCAGATTCTGGTTGCGGTCGACTGGTGTCTGACTCTGATGGGCACGAGCGCTGCTTGGTGTGTTTGGGCTTTGATCACGCTAAAGCAGCGCTCGTGGATGAGTCATGTTCTTTCTGTGGGAACATGACCATCGCAACACTTAGATCGAGACTCAAGGATCTCGCAAGAGTGAGAGTCCCCTCATCCACACCCCGATCTAGCGCCTCCTCGAGAGGCTCTACTTCGGCTGGTGGCCAGGGTGATCTGAGGGTGACTGTGTGGAACAAAGCGCCGACTATGTGTCCGTGCCCCGCAGCACCTTCTCCAATGTTGCAACCCGCGAGAGTTCAGGGGATCCTCGCGGGACCGTCCTTTGAGGTCCCGCGGGTGTCCTTTGGCGCTCCAGAGGAAGATGCGATGTCAATCTAGGTGGGTCTGATTCGTCTGGAAGTGACGACTCGTCACAGCTGCCACCCTCAGGTGTGAATACGGCTGTGGCTCAGTCCGATCCAGAGATGACGGCCATGCTTTCCCGGGCGGCCGTGAGCAATGGTTTGGAGTGGAACCCTCCACCCTGTCCTGAGCGCTCGCGGCTGGACGATTGTTTTTTGGGTGCAGCTGCGGCTTCCCGTCCTCAGCCTGCCCCAATACCTTTCTTCCCGGACGTGCATGATGAAATCTCGAAGTCCTGGAAGACTCCCATGTCTTCCCGTGACCGCTCGCTGATTTCATCCGCCTTTCCTCCCCTCGATGGGGCAGCCGCCCGTGGGTACACTGGGCTCCCCCCGGTTGAGCGCTCTGTTGCGATGCAGTTGTGTCCTCAGAGTGCCTCTTCTCGCGGCGAGCCTAAGCACCCATCCAAGGCCTGTAGGTTCTCGTCTACCCTAGTGGCGAAGTCCTACAGAGCGGCGGGACAGGCGGCTGCCTCTTTGCATGCCATGGCCACTCTGCAGGTCTATCAGGCGCAGATGCTAAGGGACATGCACGAGGGTAGGACGGACCCAGGGCTCTTCGATGAGCTGCGCGCCGCCACCGACCTCGCCCTCCGGGCGACGAAGGTGACCGCACGCTCCCTGGGTCTGGTGATGTCCACAGCTGTGGTCCAGGAGAGACACATGTGGCTGAACCTGGCTGACATGCGGGACGCTGAGCGCTCTCGCCTGCTCGACTCCCCCATGTCCCAGGCCGGCCTATTCGGCGGTGCGGTGGAGGACTTCGCCCAACAGTTCTCCACCGCCCAGAAACAGACTGAGGCCATTAGGCACATTCTGCCCCGACAGTCCGCTGCTGCCTCCACCCAGCCGACCGGGCAGATCCCTCAGTCTGTTCGCCGCCGAGGGCGCCCTCCTGCGGCTCCCGCCCCTCCCGCCCGGCCCAAGCAGCAGCCTCCACCCAGGCCCGGTCGCGGAGGAAGCCGTAAGAAGGCGCCCCAGCCCTCTCCAGCCCCGCCCCCCGCTAAACGCCGGGCCAAGCGGCGCTCCTGAGACGGGCTGCTCACGGATGCTGAAAATTACTTCTCATGAGATGGTAGCAGGACCACTCCTTCCCCCGGTGGAGGGCCGGGGGAGAATCTTTTGTTCTCCACTCCCCGCTGCTCACCCACGGGTGGGCAGCACCCTAATGTGGTTAAAGAAAGAAGTAACATTCCCATCCCTGAGCACACAGAGTTCTCGGACGACACGGTGCGCCGCCTCCGAGCCGTGCACCCCTCGTCCCCCTCTGTCCCAGAGCCGGTTGGCAGTGCGCGTAGACGGCAGTGCGGCAGTGGAACGTTCTTCCTTCCCTGGTCTCCTCTGTCAGGGCGCGGTTAATGACTGTGCCCCCACACCGGGCCGCTATGCCGTCCACGTCCGGGCCAGTCATTCCGCCCTGCTGCACCATCGGTGGGAAGTCTGTGGTCCGTATGACCCCGCTGGTACAGTTTTTGGGAGCCTGGCTAGAGCTCCCCCTCCTGTCCCGCTGGGTCGCACGGACGATCAGGCTCGGCTACGCGATTCAGTTCGGCTACGCGATTCAGTTCTCCTCCCCGCTTCAGGGGAGTCCGCTCCACTTTGGTCGGTGGCAACGCCCCTATCATGAGAGCAGAGATCGCCACCCTGCTGGCGAAGGGTGCGATCGAGACCGTCCCTCCGGCCGAGATGAGGACCGGCTTCTACAGCCCGTACTTCATTGTCCCCAAGAAAACCGAAGGGTTACGGCCAATCCTGGACCTGCGTGTGCTGAAACCGTTCCCTTCACAGGCTGCCGTTCAAGATGCTCACTGCCAAACACATTCTCGGATGTGTGCGGCCCCAGGATTGGTTTGCAGCAATCGACCTGAAGGACGCCTACTTTCATGTCTCCATTCTCCCTCGACACAGACCTTTCCTTCGGTTTGCCTTCGAGGGGCAGGCATACCAGTACGCGGTTCTCCCTTTCGGGCTAGCCCTGTCTCCTCGCGTCTTCACGAAGGTCGTCGAGGCAGCCCTTGTTCCCCTTCGGGAACACGGGGTTCACATCCTGAACTACATCGACTACTGGCTGATCCTAGCTCACTCTCGAGACCAGGTATGCGAACACAGGGACCTAGTGCTCCGGCACCTAGCTCGTCTGGGCCTTCGGGTCAACTGGGAAAAGAGCAAACTTTGCCCCGTGCAGAGGATCTCTTTTCTCGGTATGGACATCGACTCGGTCGCCATGTCCGCGCAGCTTACGAGCGAGCGCGCGCAGTCACTGCTGACTTGCCTGAGACAGTTCGAGGGCAAGAGTACGGTTCCACTGAAACTCTTTCAGAGGCTCCTGGGGCATATGGCATCTGCAGCCGTGGCAATATATGAGACCGCTTCAGCTTTGGCTTCGCGACCGAGTCCCGAGGTGGGCATGGCAACACGGCACCCTCCGAGTAACTGTTACTCCGTCTTGCCTGGACAGGACCCCGCCGCCTCTGGCACATCAATTGCCTCGAGTTGCTGGCCGTACGTCTTGCTTTGCGCCGCTTCCGGGCCGTGCTCAAGAACCAACACGTACTAGTCCGTTCAGACAATACCGCCACTGTAGCGTACATCAACCATCAAGGTGGTCTACGCTCCCGCCGTATGTCGCAACTCGCCCGCCACCTCCTCATATGGAGTCAGAAGCATCTGAGGTCGCTTCATGCCATTTACATCCCCGGAGCCCTGAACTGTGCAGCCGACGAGCTCTCACGGCTTCAGCCCCTCCCGGGAGATTGGCGACACCATCCCCAGTCGGTTCAGCTGATTTGGGACCAGTTCGGGGACGCACAGATAGATCTGTTTGCCTCTCACGACTCGACCCATTGCGCCCTGTATTATTCCCTGACCGAGGGCACGCTCGGCACGGATGCACTGGCGCACAGCTGGCCGCGGGGCCGCAAATATGCGTTTCCCCCAGTGAGCCTTCTTGCGCAGACCCTGCGCAAGGTCAGGGAGGACGAGGAGCAGGTCATTCTGGTCGCGCCATACTGGCCCGCCCGGACCTGGTTCTCCGAACTAGTACTCCTCGCGACAGCACCTCCCTGGCCGATTCCCCTGAGGAAGGACCTCCTTTCTCAGGGGCGGGGCACCCTATGGCACCCTCGTCCCGATCTTTGGAACCGCCACGTGTGGCTCCTGGACGGGACGAAGCAGGTTTGAGTACCCTTCCACCTACGGTGGCGGCTACCATCACTTCCGCTAGAGCGTCGTCCACTAGACACGTCTACGCGTTGAAGTGGAACCTCTTCGTCAACTGGTGCTCTTCTCTTCAAGAAGACCCCCGGAGATGTTCGATTAGTGTCGTGCTTTCCTTCCTTCAAGATAGGCTGGAGCGAAGGCTGTCTCCCTCCACCCTGAAAGTCTATGTTGCCGCTTTTGCCGCACACCATGACCCAGTCGAAGGTAAGTCTGTTGGAAGGCACGACCTGATCATCAGGTTCCTGAGAGGAGCGAGGAGACTGAATCCTCCTCGCCCTCCTCTCGTTCCCTCTTGGGACCTCTCAGTGGTTCTAACTGCCCTGCGGAGTGCTCCCTTTGAGCCTTTGCAATCAGTGGAGCTTAAGTTCCTGTCTATGAACACAGCGCTCCTGGTTGCATTGGCCTCCATCAAGAGGGTGGGGGACTTGCATGCATTCTCCGTTGACGAAGCGTGCCTGGAATTTGGGCCGGCTTACTCTCACGTGATCCTGAGACCCCGGCCTGGATATGTGCCCAAGGTTCCTACCACTCCCTTCCGGGACCAGGTGGTGAACCTGCAAGCGCTGCCCCCGGAGGAGGCAGACCCAGCCTTGGCACTGCTCTGTCCAGTACGCGCCCTCCGCGCCTATGTAGACAGGACGCAGTGTTTCAGGACCTCAGACCAGCTCTTTGTCTGTTATGGTAGGAAGCTGAAGGGAAAGGCTCTCTCCAAGCAAAGGTTGTCTCACTGGATACTGGACGCCATTGCCTTGGCATACCAGCAGCAAGGTCGACCGTGCCCCCTTGGTGTGACTGCCCACTCCACCCGGAGTGTGGCATCCTCTTGGGCTCTAGCGCATGGCGCCTCGCTAACAGACATCTGCAGAGCTGCAGGCTGGGCGACACCTAACACATTCGCCAGATTCTACAATCTCCGAGTGGAGCCAGTGTCCTCTCATGTACTCGCTTCAACCAGCTAGTACTGGACCCGCTCAGGTGTCTTCGCTTGCTCGCCATTCCACTCCACGGACTGGATACGTGCGATATTCTCCTCAGGTGAGCTTCCCCGAAAAGCCCTGAGTTCCTCCAGCACTCCTGACGTTGGCGCCAGTGTCTATTGCCTGTGCGTCGGCTAGGTGCCTCCCGTGTGCATGGTCCCTCCCCTGAGTGACCCCCACATGTGTATTTCCACTGTAAGCCTCCCGAGCATGTGTCTTTCCCTTGGCAAGCCAACTTGCCACCCCTGGGGTTGAAATATTCCACCTGCGGCTGGACACCCCAGTGTTCTCCATGTCTGCTTCGGGTCACATGTGTATTCTCTAAGTCCCCCCCTCTGGGTTGGCAGTAATTGCATATTTCCCCTGAACTTGGGATATGCTCCCCAGTGTACCTTGGTATTCCTGTGCTAAATAGGAGTCCTTCGTCCGTGCCAGTCTCACGACAGGGATCTCAGATTTACGCAGGGCACTGGAAGACAGCTGAGAAGGTGGCGTGATTAGACTGGTAACCCCATTCGTCGTCATCCGACGTAACTCGGAGTGACAACGAAAGGGAACGTCTCGGTTACGTATGTAACCCTCGTTCCCTGAGTAGGGAACGGAGACGTTACGTCTGCCTGCCACTTTCCGCTGTACCGCGGGGATCGCCTGAGCTCAGTCTTGGCTCCTCAGCGAAGAAACATATCTGCCTGTTGCCGGCGTCCTCCTTTTATACCCACGAGGTGGGGCGGAGTTACGCCATGCAAATTCTGCAGACCCATGGCATTTCTTTGCCATTGGCTCGTTTTGTAATACTCGAAGTTGATAGGCTTTCTAAGCGAAACCCCATTCGTCGTCATCCGACGTAACGTCTCCGTTCCCTACTCAGGGAACGAGGGTTACATACGTAACCGAGACTTTTTTTTTTTAAATCAAGCACTCTGCGACAGCACTAATCATATCTTTACATTTTAAAAGCATATATCTGTTAAGTTTTCTTAGTCATCTTTTACAAGTTCTGTAGCTAATAGACTCTGATATCGATTTCATGGGGTCTTTAAATGAAACTCTGAGAAGCTTCTCACCATCAGCACTGCAAAGAACGTCAGATGTGAACACGAGCACTTTATGGTGTTATTGTTGATTTTTACTGTCTCACAGCCAGACGTCGTCCATGTTAGATTTCCTTAAAAGAAAAGAGAGCGAGGAATTAAATATATAAAATAAATTAGGTTTGTTGATGGGAACTGATCAATACATCCATAAATAAAATTACCTTTGCCATCCCAAGAACTGCAGGACGCCTTACCGACCTGTAAGAAATTTTTTATTGTGCTTTCACGGTGTCTGATTGTCATATATATTAAAAAAGATTCGGAACAAAACCTTCATTACCAGATCTTTTTGTGTAAAAATCATTTCTATATTGTTGGTAAGGTTGGAGATATTGGCCCTCATCGTTATTCCATAAACCTCATTGTTCAAAACACTGTAATTTTTAGTTTCATTCTAAATAAGAAATAGAGCAAATCAAATATAAACATTTGTGAATACAATAGATCAAGAAACATTTGTTAAAAGAATAGTTTTAACACAAACATGTCTCTTATGCTGCTATATTTTCACTGGAACACAAAAATAGAATTTTTATCTCTTTTCAAACAATAATTCATAGTCACAAAAAGGATCAAAAACACAATAGAAGCATCATAACTAGGGATGCACCGATCCACATTTTTTCACTTCCGATTCGATCCCGATACTATTCCGATACCAGAGCTGTGTTTGCTTTAATATTATTATTATCATTATTGTTGATTTTATATGATGCTGAAATAAACTCCTCTCAACAGGCAAGTATGATATGTATGTATGAATGCATGTATGTCACAAAAGGCAACTTGAGGTAAGTATAAGGTCAGAAAAGGAAGTCAGAAAAACAGGAAATAATCCCATTCTGAAAATAAATATGCAACTTTAAGGGTTTCAAATTGATTGTCGTGTCAATACTTATTACATTCCCAAAATGTCAAATACTTGAGTCTTGAAATATAAGAAAAGTGCAAGTGTAAACATCTTACACACAAGATTTGGTGACAGGTTGACTTCACGAAACAGGCCAAACAGGATGCTCTCTGTCTTACATGCGCTTCATGAGGCACACACACACACACACACACACACTAGCACACACACGCAAGGTATCTCGCTCTCTCCCTTTCTGCCGTGCGCGGGCTACGGTTTGGAGAACAGTCTGTTCTGTCTCGCTTTCGCGCTCTTGCTCGCTCGCTCTAGATTCCGGGAGATTTGCGGGCATCAGAGAGCCGCTATCAATATGAGGGAGACTCCCGGAACTTCAGGACTTGGGATGTCTGCTATCCTGCTAGCTAGCTGCAAACTGCGGAATGGATTTTCTGAGCGGAGGCGTGTCTCATAACTCTGTGTCTCATTGAGCCGCGCCTCCGTTCAGGATTTCCATTCCACAGTTTGCAGCCAGCTAGCAGACTAAGCCGGCGGAAATCACTTTTGGAGTCATTTCAGCAGACAGCGTTAAAGCGCAGACATGGCTCATGGATATCGGATATCTCCGCAGGTTGGATCGGGAAAATCCGATATATGGATTACGCTGGTATCGGTCCCGATACCGATACTGGATCGGATCGGCCCCATCCCTAATCATAACAGTAGTGAACATGACAGTGTACCCAGTGCTTAATTTGAAAATAAAGAGACCGATCGACACACTCTAGGCCCATAAATTTGAGCATATTGGCATTATGTCCCGCAGAATTGAAATGCCTTGTGACTGATGATTTGTCATCATTCTTTCTGATAGCGCATTTATGTTCAAAAATTCGGGTTTTTAATTGTCGCTTCGTTTTACCCACATAAAACAGCTCACAAGGACATGCCAGTAAATACACAATAAAGGTGGATAAACATGTGATTCTGCCCTTTACTTTATATATTCTGCCTGTTTTTGGATGTGTAAGCACATTATCTGTGAGCATAAAATTACATGCCGCACAGTTCAAACACTTAAAATTACCGTGTGGAATTTTAAAGGGAAAAGGCGACTGGGAATGCGCAGGAAGGTGCGAGCGCACTAATCGATCTCTAAGATTGGGTGCTCGTTTATAGCAACTACGCGGTAGATCTTGGAAAATGTGCCCTATGTGCGGGTTGCTACTTAGAATGTGCCAATGACGTTGCACAATGTTCTTTAAACTGCTTGTTTTTTCCTGGTTAAAGCCTGATGATTATTTTATTAAACATAATTTTAAACATAATTTTATTAAACAGAAGTCCTCCGAGAAAGAAGCATTGCATACATTGATGACTGATGAAAATATAATTATTAAATCTGCAGACAAGGGAGGCTCCATTCTTATTCAGGACAGGGCTGGTTATGTACAAGAAATAGAGAGGCAGCTTGGTGACGTTAACTTTTATGCTTGTTTACATTGTGATCCCACTATGAAGTTTAGAGAAGAGATAAAAACGATACTAAAGAGAGCTACATTTGACACAATAATTAATGAAAAAGAGTACAAGTTTTTGCTACTAACTAACCCATTGAGACCAGTGAACTATACGTTGCCTAAAATTCATAAAAGATTGGATAATCCGCCTGGCCGTCCAATTGTATCTGGGAATCAATCCGTAACTGAGCAGTTGTCTAAATTTGTTGACCATCATATAAAAAATGTAGTGTATAACCTGCTATCCTTTTTAAAAGATACCACCAATTTTCTGATGAAACTGTCATGTATTGGAGAGGTTAACACAACTGATCTATTGTGCTCTATGGATGTGACCAGTTTGTATACTAATATCCCGCACGATGCAGGGTTAGCGGCCTTAGGGTATTACTTACAGATAAATCAAGTGCCACATACAGAGTTCCTATTGTCATTGGCTAATGAAGTTCTAACAAAAAATTATTTCATGTTTCAAAATACATTTTTTCTACAAACTCAAGGCACTGCCATGGGTTCGCCCATGGCGCCTAATTATGCCAATCTCTTTATGGGTAAATTTGAACAGGATTTTATCTGTAATTCTAATCCTTTTAAACAGCATCTGAAAGTGTGGTACTACGGAGCCCCCCTTGTCCCACTTTGTCCAAAAAAATTATTATAACTATCTCGTGGCCTCAAGATAAGTAACTCGTGGCCTCAAGATAGTATCTCGTGGCCTCAAGATACTATCTCGTGGCCTCAAGATACTATCTCGTGGCCTCAAGATACTATCTCGTGGCCTCAAGATACTATCTCGTGGCCTCAAGATAGTAACTCGTGGCCTCAAGATACTATCTCGTTGCCTCAAGATAGTAACTCGTGGCCTCAAGATACTATCTCGTGGCCTCAAGATAGTAACTCGTGGCCTCAAGTAGGGATGGGACGATTACCGGTTTCACTATACACCACGATAAAATGTACTGACGGTTAGTAATATCGTTTAAAATTCAATTATCATTAAATCCATGTTTGATTATCGCGATTTTAATAACTCACTATAAATCCTGTCCAGCCAGAAACAGTCTGACGCAGGCGCGCAATGTTGGTTTTTTTTTTTATTCGAGAAGGAATGGTGGACCGTGTTCGGGAGATTTTTCAGCCCTTTAAGAGGAGCAAATCTGAGGTGTGGTCATACTTTAGCATTTACAAAAATCCTGAGGGAAACTTAATCGAGGATGGTCACTCTGTCTGCAGAACATGCTCAAAAAAGTCGCTGTGATAAACACTTCAAATCTGCCGAGCCATCCTGTTTGACCATCATCCACTGTTGTAGCGAACGCAAGGCAAGTTAACTTTGTCACAAAATGTTGTTTTGAGTTGAAATATTTTATCTCACTCACTTGAAATAAGCTTGAAGCTTCCGCGAAGAAAAGTTCGCACTAATAAGTGGCTTTTAGCCAAAGACAAACGAACAAGTTCAAACAAGACTATTAAGAGTGACATTTAAGAGATAATAATGTATATTCATTGTACACTTATTACATCAATTTTTTTTACCACATAATTACGGGGACATATTGAATAGAGATTAATGTCTCTATTCTTACCTGTTAAACCCATTTTGTACAGCGTACAAAACTCGTCCAGACAAGATGATCACAACAATATTATCAAATTCTGTAAACAATAAATCAACTCTGATTTCATTTTCAATACAATCAAAAACGGAGACGCTAGATGACAAATTGTGTTTGAATGAAATGAGCGCGCCCGTTGTGATGCATGGATGTGCGCTGAGTTACGGTTATAATATGTTGCTACTGACGACAGTCATAAATGCCACAGAATAGAATCTTGCTTTAAAAAGTGCATAGAGCTGCTCGTTTTATTTGTTGTTCGTTGATTCTCAAATATAAAACTTGTTGAAATGTTTTCAGTGTGAGCATCAGTTCTTTTTTAACACTTTCATCTTGTTTCAACAAAACCGTGATAATATTGATAATCACGATAATTTCGGTCACTATAATCGTGATATGAAATCTTCATACCGTCCCATCCCTAGCCTCAAGATAGTAACTCGTGGCCTCAAGATACTATCTCGTGGCCTCAAGATACTATCTCGTGGCCTCAAGATACTATCTCGTGGCCTCAAGATACTATCTCGTGGCCTCAAGATACTATCTCGTGGCCTCAAGATAATATCTCGTGGCCTCAAGATAGTATCTCGTTGCCTCAAGATACTATCTCGTGGCCTCAAGATAGTATCTCGTGGCCTCAAGATAGTATCTCGTGGCCTCAAGATACTATATTGAGGCCACGAGATAGTATCTTGAGGCCACGAGATACTATCTTGAGGCCACGAGATACTATCTTGAGGATAATCTTGAAGATAGTATCTCGTGGCCTCAAGATAGTATCTCGTTGCCTCAAGATACTATCTCGTGGCCTCAAGATAGTGTCCCGTGGCCTTAAGATACTATCTCGTGGCCTCAAGATAGTATCTCGTGGCCTCAAGATAGTTTCTCGTGGCATCAAGATAGTAAAGTGTCTGACACATGGACCCTTTGTAATTAAACTGGACCCTGGACAAGATAGTATCTTGAGGCCACGAGTTAGTATCTTGAGGCCACGAGTTACTTATCTTGAGGCCACGAGATAGTTATAATACATTTTTTTGACAAAGTGGGACTAGGGGGGCTCAGTATGGTACAGATATATAGATGACATATTTTTTGTATGGTCGGGCTCAAAAGAAGAACTGATAGCTTTTCATGATTATGTAAATACTAGATCGCCCTCTATCAAATTCACACTGGCTCATGACTATAAGACCTTGCCCTTTTTGGATATTCTAGTGAAGAAGGTAGACAACACGATACACACTGAAATTTATCGTAAAGACACGGATCGTAACTCTTTTTTGCTCTACCAGAGTTTCCATCCACCCACGTAGTCTGCCCTACAGTCAACTGTTGAGAGTGCGCCGTATCTGTAGTGACGATGAGGAATTTGAGCGACAAGCGGGGGAACTATGTCAAAGATTTATCGACAGGGGTTATACATGTAATTTAGTGCGTGACTGTTTAGAGTGTGCGCGCAGTCTACAGAGCGCTGACTTGATGACCAAACGTATCGATCAGAAAAGCTCTAACAATACTTCAGTTACCTTTGTATCGACCTACGGTCAAGTCAAGTCAAGTCATCCTCATTTATATAGCGCTTTTAACAATGTAGATTGTTTCAAAGCAGCTTTACAGAGATAAACATATAATTTAAGGTAACAGAGATTGGTTTGGTTTTATAGTGGTTCTTGAAAAAAAAATTTCCAGCTAAAGTTAGTTTTGATTGATTCACTTCCGTCTAAATGATCATTTGTTATTAAATTAGGGGCCGCTAAGACGACACCGTTCTCTCTAAACAGACTTTAAACGTGAACCTGTGATAGACGCTGATGGCGTTCACATGCGCATTAAGAATTGATTCTATAGTTATGTGCGTTTGAATATGTGCGCAGGTTTGTAATTCCTTACAAACCATGCCTAAACAAACTACTTGTCTTGTCTATAAATTTTGATGCAGAATTTTATTTTATCTTATCACTTTTGGTAGGTACGCGAACCGAAAAATTCCACAACGACACACAACAATCTGTAGAGTGGTATAGGGATCCTCGATAGGGAGAGGCTAGTTGGCACTTCAGCACTGCATTGTCATCGGGTCCAGGCGAAAGTCCTTCGTCAGATCTGGAAACGGCCTGGATCCGGCAGGCTGCGGGAAAACCTCGGGATAAACAAAGACACTAAAATTAGCGTAGATGCCATTCTTCTTATGATGTAACGAGTACATCAGGATTTAAGGGAAGTGTTCCCAGTTCCGGCTGACCTAATCTAAGCAGCCTAATATTGAATTATAGAAGTCTATAGAGTGTTATGTAAATGCTAGGTCAAAGAGATGTGTTTTTAGTCTAGCTTTGAACTGACAGACTGTGTCTGCTTCCCGGAGAATGTTAGGAAGATTGTTCCAAATTTTTGGTGCTAAATAGGAAAATGATCTACCGCCAGCAGTCGATTTTGATATTCTAGGTATTATCAACTGGCCAGAACTTTGAGATCGCAATAGACGTGAAGGACTATAATGCGTTAAGAGCTCGCTCAAGTACTGGGGAGCTAAACCATTTAGTGCTTTGTAAGTAATCAGCAATATTTTAAAATTTATACGATGTTTAATAGGGAGCCAATGCAGTGTTGACAGAACCGGGCTAATATGGTCGTACTTCCTGGTTCTGGTAAGAACTCTAGCGGCTGCGTTTTGAACTAGCTGTAGTTTGTTTATAAAGCGTGCAGGGCAACCACCCAGTAGAGCATTACAATAATCTAGCCTTGATGTCATGAACCCATTAACTAGTTGTTCCGCATTTGTCAGTGAGAGCATGTGACGTAATTTAGATATATTTTTAAGATGGAAAAATGCGGTTTTACAGACACTAGACATGTGACTTTCAAATGAAAGATTGGTATCAAAGAGCACACCCAGGTTCCTAACTGACGACGAAGACTTAACAGAGCAGCCATCAAGTGTTAGACAGTATTCTAGGTTATTACGTGTGGAAGTTTTTAGTCCAATAATTAGAATCTCTGTTTTTTCTGAATTTAGTAGTAGGAAATTGCTAGTCATCCAATTTTTGATATCAACTATGCATTCCGATAATTTTGTGAATTGGTGAGTTTCGTCAGGTTTGGAAGAAATATAGAGCTGAGTATCATCAGCATAACAGTGAAAACTAATTCCATGTTTCCTAATGATATCTCCTAAAGGTAGCATGTACAGAGTGAACAGCAGCGGTCCGAGTACTGAGCCTTGTGGTACGCCATACTGAACTTGTGATCGATAAGACATCTCTTCATTTACTGCTACAAACTGATAGCGGTCAGATAAATATGATTTAAACCATGCTAGTGCAATTCCACTAATGCCAACATAGTTTTCTAGTCTATTTAAGAGAATGTTGTGGTCAATGGTGTCAAATGCAGCTCTAAGATCAAGTAACACTAATAGAGAGATACAACCACGATCGGATGATAAGAGCAAATCATTTGTGACTCTAATGAGAGCTGTCTCAGTACTATGGTGCGGTCTAAATCCTGACTGGAAATCCTCGCAGATACCATTTCTTTCAAGAAAGGAACACAGTTGTGAGGATACTGCCTTTTCTAGTATCTTTGACAGAAAAGGTAGATTTAAGATCGGCCTGTAATTGACTAATTCTGTAGGATCAAGTTGCGTTTTTTTAACAAGCGGTTTAATCATAGCCAGCTTAAAGGTTTTTGGTACGTATCCTAGAGACAAAGACGAATTAATAATGCTAAGAAGAGGATCTATGACTTCTGGAAGCATCTCTTTCAGTAGTTTAGTCGGTATAGGGTCTAACATACATGTTGTCGATTTAGATGAATTAACGAGTTTGCAAAATTCTTCCTCACCTATGGCAACAAATGAATCAAATTTTACCTCAGGGAGACTATAATGCACTCCCTGATGCGATGCTGTAGTAGACGGTTGCATAGTTATAATTTTGTCCCTAATATTATCAATCTTATAGGTGAAGAAGTTCATAAAGTCATTACTGCTGTGTTTCTTGGAAACTTCTGGGCTTGAAGCTTTCTTTTTCGTTAGTGTAGCCACTTTTTCAAATAAATAACTTGGATTATTTTTATTTTCTTCTAATAGGGTTGAAAAATAAGCAGATCTAGCAGCTTTTAAAGCCTCTCTGTAAGCAATCGAGCTCTCCTTCCATGAAACCCGAAATACCTCTAGTTTTGTTTTCTTCCAGTTGCGCTCCATTTTTCTGGCTGCTCTCTTAAGGGCCCGGGTGTGCTCGTTGTACCACGGCGTTGGACTATTTTCTTTAATCTTCTTTAAGCGCAACGAATGTCTTTAAATGCCAATCCCATTGCATCTTTTCCATTATCTACATGTATATTAAAATCACCAACAATTAGGACTTTATCTACAGTCAATACTAATTCTGATAGAAAGTCAGCAAATTCTTTGATAAAATCTTTATGCTGCCCTGGTGGCCTGTATACAGTTGCCAGCAGAATTCTCAAACTTGATTTATCGTTTACATTATATATTTTTACATTAAGCACCAACACTTCAAAAGAAGTATATTTAAAACTAGATTTTTTAGTGGTTTTGAAAATATTACTATAAATTACAGCAACACCTCCCCCTTTGCCTTTCAGGCGAGGTTCATGTTTATAACAGTAATCTTGCGGGGTGGACTCATTTAAAGTAATGTAATCGTCTGGTTTTAGCCAGGTTTCTGTCATACACAGCACATCTAGGTTATAATCTGAAATCATATCATTAACTATGAGCGCTTTTGAAGTAAGGGATCGAATATTCAGCAACCCAAGCTTTATCGTTTGCTCATCTGTATTATATCTATTTTTTATTTGTTGAATATCAATTACATTTTTAACCTTAGATCGGTTTGGACGTTTTTTGGATTTCCAAATTCGGGGAACAGACACAGTCTCTATATGATGATATCTAGGTGAAAGAGGCTCTATGTGATGGGATTTATCTGACCTTGGTGACGCGAGGCCGCTAGCAGACGGTCGGTTTAGCCAGTTTGTCTGCTTCCTGACCTGAGCCCCAGATTGTCATGTTTTGTCTCTAAGACTATGAGCCAAATTACTAGAGAGAAGAGCAGCACCATCCCAGGAGGGATGAATACCATCTCTTTTCAACAGGTCAGGTTTGCCCCAAAAACTTTTCCAATTGTCTATGAATTCTATATTATTTTGCGGACACCACTTAGACAGCCAGCCATTGAGTGATGACAATCGGTCAGATCTCAAATAGTTTAAAGAACATTGTGCAACGTCATTGGCACATTCTAAGTAGCGACCCGCACATAGGGCACATTTTCCAAGATCTACCGCGTAGTTGCTATAAACGAGCACCCAATCTTAGAGATCGATTAGTGCGCTCGCACCTTCCTGCGCATTCCCAGTCGCCTTTTCCCTTTAAAATTCCACACGGTAATTTTAAGTGTTTGAAATGTGCGGCATGTAATTTTATGGTCACATATAATGTGCTTACACATCCAAAAACAGGCAGAATATATAAAGTAAAGGGCAGAATCACATGTTTATCCGCCTTTGTTGTGTATTTACTGACGTGTCCTTGTGGGCTGTTTTATGTGGGTAAAACGAAGCGACAATTAAAAACCCGAATTTTTGAACATAAATGCGCTATCAGAAAAAATGATGACAAATCATCAGTCGCAAGGCATTTCAATTCTGCGGGACATAATGCCAATATGCTCAAATTTATGGGCCTAGAGTGTGTCGATCCGTCTCCAAGACGGGGAGACCGTGAGAACCGCCTCCTTCAAAGAGAGGCTTGGTACATTTTTAGTTTAAAGGGTCATTCCACCGGTGGAGACATGAATATGTATTGAAAGTGGGTCATATATGTAGTAGAATAGTATCATAAATTTCTAATTTGGGACCTTCTTGGCCGATAAAAGGCAGAAAATGACTTTTTAGTGCTTGTGGATTGTAGACAACAATCCATTGCAATGCTCAGCTGCGCAGACCACTCCCACTACAGTAGCTAGTTTAACTGCAAGATATTTGTGCAATGAACCTGCCACGTTAGCGTGTTAACAAAATGAAAATAAACGTACTTTACAGAAAGACGACCATTTGACCCTGTAGGCTTTGGCTGACGTTGCCAGTTGAACTTAGGTATTCTAAAGTAGGTGTCCAGGATGCCGCTATCCATATGGGGTGCGAAACTCGGGTGAGCAACAACACACACGTCCGTGTCGTCCTCCGATTCCGTAGCACCGCTGGAATTCTCGGCAGCAGACAGACTCTTGTTCTGTGTCCATTGGCACACAGTGAGAGCACAGGCACCACCAATCTGCCCCAGCTCGAGCCATTGCGGGCTCCTCGTCCGCGGCAGGCAGATCGTCTGCATTGGCTGTGGTGACAGCAGCTTCAGCCGCCTCGGGTTCCTCCATAGCCCTCCGCTGCTCGTCGCTATACTGTGGCTCATAAAGGTAGCCACGAACATCCGTTTCTACCATAACTTCGTCAAAATCCAGATCCTCCATAATGCATCCGCCTGTGTATTCAGTACCTTCGTCCATATTTTCAAAAAGTTTCTCCCGGTGAAATCAAACGCACTGGCACTGATCTGATAGGTCTGTTAGCGCATTAGGTCCAACCCCCTATGGGGGTGTTTGAAAGGGCGGGAACTAGTGCTTGTAGTCTTCACAGAAATCCGCCCCTTTTACACTTCCTCCTACAATGACGTAAAATGACGATTTTTGCGTCATTGTAGGAGGAAGTGAAAAATATAAATAGAGGATTTCTCTCGTATCAGGGGAAAATGAAAGAGTGTTGCACGACCATTCAATAGTATGACTGGATTTCTAACAATGGAAATCTTAATGCAAATGGGTGGAGTGACCCTTTAAACACATGTATCCCCAATGGAATGAATGAAGATCTGTCACTAAGCTGTTTCTTGTAAATGTAATACTAGTAGCCTATGTGTATTCTATGTTGATTCTAAATATGTATAAACAGTCTTTGCCTTTCATTAATGGACTGATTGAAACATTGGTAACATGTGCATCATTTTAAAATTATTGGTTGTTGTTAATATGGTTATGTTAATGGCTGTGGGTAAATAAGATTGGTTACATTGTGATCTTGCTGCACATTGAAGAAGGCACGCGCCGAAACGCGTTTGTGCAAATAAAACAATTTATGCATAGTGCGGTCACTTTCCTGTTTATAAATCGTTTTAACATTTAATCATTTAAACCTACTAGTCTTTATTTTCATGCTACTAGTACTTATTTTTTTAGATACTAGTATCTATTCCATAAGGGTGTAACGATATTCAAACCGAACCGAAAAACCGCGATACAGAACCCACGATACGAATCGCGATTCTCTCATGGCGTACCGAACACGCCCCGCCCCCTGCTACCCCGCCCAGCGGACCTCATGTTTTATGTGTACACAACGAATTCAGTTTTGTAGCCTAACCACCATTAACACCCTATAATAGCAAGCTCCATGTTTTGTTACTTTCGATAATAAGCAAGGTGTAATCTTTCAAATTCTGTCTATTTGATCACGAAATTCAAACAATAAATGCCGTTTTGGCGCTCTTTGATGTGGCGTGACAGATCTCTGTACTAGCTCCTCATTTCAAGCGGCAGCGCGGAGCGTGAGTTAACGCGATCATCTCTTCCTCAGTTACAGAATAAACATGAATGGACACCTGAAGGTATGTTGAAAGATACAGTATACTTATTGAAAGGCATCATAACTCGTGTAATCGCTCAATCAGTGTTTCGGCAGCGGAAAGACGTCAAGAAAACAGCTTTGTCACATAGCATTAAATTTACCTCAGCAGGGTAGTCATCCAAATGAACTCTTGCACTAAATAAATGCACTATATTAGGCTATATTTTACTTCACCTGTTAATAATATCTTGATTATTTAATGTATGTTTAAAATATATTTCATGAAAATGACAGCAACTGTGCAAATTATTATATTTCAATAACGAATTAGAGTAAAAACATAAGTTAATGCAAAAACTGCCTTATGTTCAGTTTTACATGTTTTATTACAATGTGTTGGGTGTTGATTATTATATCTAAAAAATAAATAGCATCTGAATTTAGGCTAAAAGTCTAGGCTCTGTTGTTAACCTTTAATGTTATAGTAATGTGCAGGCTCCTTATATAGTTTACAGCATTAGAAGATCTTTTTTTTTAATCCTTGCGAAAGGTTTAATTGTGATTGAATTAATTTAAAGACAAAGACACAATTTTTCCATTTAACCACTGTTTAAAAAAAAACAAAAAAAGCAATTTTAGCTTTCTAAACCACTGCGTCATAAGGGGTGTATACGGGAGAATTCAGACAATGAATACGCCCGCTAAATGTGCTGTTTGGCAGGGATCTTTGGAACTTTGTTACGCGTACCTGTAAATGCCCGCAAAGGCCCGAAAACAGGAACTTGTCTGACCACATAGTTGATGGCTTGCTTTGTAAATGCTAATTTGTTTTGGGACTGGCAGCTCAAGATTGCCCCTATTCCCCTGCCCCCCTCATTAGTATTCAGGAAAGGTGGGCTGATAAGTGCTTTACATTGTGTCAATCTACAACAAAGACTGTAGACCCTGAAAAGCAGTTTGTATCTGGGTGTCCTCTGCTCTTCAAGATGGCTTGCAAAAGATCGCTGGAGTTTTACGGAGAACAGGGTAGAGATGTTACTCCTTTACGTCGGGACAATGTGGCTTTTCAAACTCCGAGTCCGAACGAAAACAGACTGGTGTATATGGTAAATGCAAGTTTGAAGAGGATATTTGAAAAGCTGGAGACGATGGACAAGAGGTTGGATAAGATGGAGGCTGACATCAATGAGCTCAAAGAGGCAAAAGAGCAGCCTGCTTCAAAGAAATTAAAGAGAGCTGGGAATAATTCTGTTGCGGTAAGTTATTTTCTGACCGTCACAAACATTTGGCGGTGTCCGCTTAACTTCGTGTGCTTTATATATTAATGTATTTGAATTGAGCCCTCATACTATGTTGGATGTTTACAGAAAGCTGTACGGAGATTGCACAATGGGGAAAACAACATACACAAATATGACCCACAGACAAGGTATATCTTTAAAACTATTGTTTCATAACAGTCCTTTCTTCTAAATTATATTTTTAATCAACCTACTTTAATTACTGCTCCACAGTATATCCTCCCCCCACAACCTCGAGGTCACAACCTATCTTTATAATGGCGTCTCCATGGCTGTACTGGACGTAGATCCTGCTGTTTTTAAAGGTAAGTCACAAGAGAATGTCCCAAGGCTACAACTATTTAACTGTATAGATTAGTTAGTTATAAATAAACACATTCTCCCCCCTCACTATCTTCCTCTCTCTAGCATCCTGCAAGACGCATTTTGAAACTGTTAGAAGGGGTTACAGGATGGCCCAAGATGAGAACAAAGACAAGATGGAGGACAGCACGATCATTGTGCGCATGAGACAAAGAAAAAGAAGAGTAAGTGTAAATAAATATAAATCTCAGTAAAAGACTCAGCCTGGGAGAGGCTCCCATCCCAACCAATTTGATATTTTCAGTGGTTTAATTACTTTTTTCCCTCCTATTTTGCAGCTGCTGAGCAGCAGGACTGGCGTTCTCCAGACAAGAGGAAGAGGCAGCTATCTGGAAGACTACAACAGTTGACCACATGTCTGAAGAGGAGGATGCTATCTTGGATGGAAAGTCAGTGTGGGTTGTTCGGCCTCCAACCCGCAGTACAGTTTTGTCTGGGCTGTGTGGGGTGCTACAAAAAAGACTGGAAGCAGACCAGAAGTACTTGGGAACTCACCATGCACGAGTTGGTGCAGATCGAGTCGCGGTGGAGACCACAGAAGCTGGCCTGTGTATTATTTTAATATTACACATCTAAATATTATTCTATAGTATAATTTGAATATTCTGTTGTTTTTTATATATAGTATTATTTATATTATAAAGTATTATTTATAGATTGTATTATATATAATTCTATATAGTTTTCTATATATATATACTGCATTTATATATTCTATACAATTCCATATTGTTATCTATTTATTAATTGTATTATTTATATATTGTACTATTTATATATTCTAAAGTATTTGTATATTATATTGTTTTCTATATATTATACACAGGCCTTATATATTATATGGGGTTATATATTGTATGACTAATAGTAAAGTGTATTCTGTGCTAATGTATTTTTATTTATAGAATTTTGAATGTGTGTATATATATGTCATGTGCCCAGTGTCATTTACAAATAATAAAAATAACAAACTCAACTTTGTCTATCTGATTGTCTTGACATTATAACCATGAACACCAATGATAATAAATATTAATAATGAGTAATAATAAACCCAAATGAAGCCATAAACTGGACCAATAGTGTGGGGGTTTAGAGGAGGGACAAAGCATTGAGCAACCAATCCTATGTAAGACCTCTGACCAATTGAAGGAGGCCACTGCCTTGTGTCCCAAAGGTGTGAAATGCTAATATTCCCTTGCATTGACCCCGACCGGGGGATTATTCACCATGGTAACTGATGGCCCTTAGTGGATCCCTGCTGTGCCCCAAACTTGGTACATATCCAGGAGTATTCGGGATTGTGTGACGGGACAGCAAACTCCCGTACACACACGTTTATTTGTGGAGTATACAGGAGTACTCAGGAGTTTTACATGCCCGATTACAGCTCTTTTCACGCAGTGAACCCCACCCCACCGAACCGAACCGAGACGTCAAAACCGTGGGAAGAACCGAACTGTCAGTTCCCTTTCGTTGTCACTCCGAGTTACGTCGGATGACGACGAATGGGGTTTCGCTTAGAACACCTATCGACTTCAAGTATTACAAAATGAGCCAATGGCAAAGAAATGCCATGGGTCTGCGGAATTTGCATAGCGTATCTCCGCCTTACCTCGTGGGTATAAAAGGAGGACACCGGCAACATGCAGATATGTTTTCGCTTCGGAGCCAAGAGTATTTCTTCACTCCACAGCCATCTCTGACTTCGCTCTACGAGACGAGCTTCTCTCTCCGGTGTTGGTGTGACGGCGATTGGCAGCGAGCTCACAGTGCCTGCTGATCTGTGCAGTGATCTGCCAGTGTGTGTGTGTCTCCCTGTGCGCTTCAACATCGCAGAGTTTTTTTCTCCTCTCATAAAAGAGCTTGCACGCGGCACGTCTTTTTAAAGACGGCTCGCCCGTGCATTTCTGGTTGCAGCGGACTGGTATCGGACTCTGATTGGCACGAGCGCTGTCTAGTATGTTTGGGCTTTGATCATGCTTGAACAGCGAAGTGGATGACTCATGTTCTCCCTGGGAACGTGATCATCGCTTCATATATAGGTCGAGACTCTGTGAACTCGCAAGAGTGAGAGTCCCCTCATCCACCACCCGATCTTCGGCTGGTGGCCAGGGTGACCTGAGGGTGTTGGTCTGGAACAAGGGGCCGACTCTGAGCCCCCCCTCTTTAATGACGGTGCCCGCTAGCGAACTGATGATTCCACGAGTCTACCCTCGGGTGGCCCGTGTGTTTTCATTTGAAGCTACAGAGGATGATGCTGTGTCTGTAGCAGCATCACTAGGTGGGCTTGATTCTTTTGGAAATGATGACTCGTCACAGCTGCCACCTTCTGGTGTGCATACGGCTGTGCCTGAGTCTGATCCGGAGATGACGGCCATGCTTTCCCGGGACGATTGGTTTTTGGGTGAGGCCGCCGACCCGCGTCCACGGCAAACCCCAATATCTTTCCTCCCGGACGTGCATGATGAGATCACGGGTCCTCTCGTTGGTCTCATCCGCCTTTCCTCCCCTCAGGGGCCGCTGCCCATGGGTACACTGGGGTCCCCCCGGTTGAACGCTCTGTTGTTCCCGGCGCAATCCTGAGCGCCCGTCCAAAGCCTGTAGTTCTTTTCGTCTACACTAATCTGTGGCAAAATCCTATAATGCCATAGGACAGGCAGCCGCCTCACTGCATCCCATGACCGTTCTGCTGGTCTACCTGACCCAGATGCTCATGGACATGCAGGAGGGCGGGACTGACCCGAGGCTCTTCAGTGAGCTGCGCGCCGCCACTGACCTTGCTCTCCGAGCGACGGAAGTGGCCGTATGCTCTCGGAGTCAGGTGATGTTCACCAGTCTGGGGCTGACCGGTCTGATGTGCACGATGTCGGACGGACCATCTGCTCGACACCCCCATCTCCCAGGTCGGCCTCTTCGGCGTGCGGTTGAGTGCTTCTGCCCAACAGTTCTCAACCGCCCGTGAGCAAATTGAGGTTATTCTGCCCGACGGCCCCGCCGTCCGCTCAGATCCCTCAGTCTGCCCACCGCCGAAGGCGCCCTCCCACGGTTCCAGCCCCGCCCGTTCACCCGGGCCTGGCTCTGGAAGACCGTAGGGGGGATGCCACAGCCCTCTCCAGCCCCGCCCCCCGCTAAACGCCGGGTTAAGCGGCACTTTTGAGATGGGCTGCTCAGAGATGAGACTCAGTTCTTTCCAGGAGTTGGTAGCAGGGCAACTCCTTTCCCCGGGAGAGGGCTGGGGAAGAATCCTTATTCAGAAAGAGCTGACTCTCTCGTCTCTGAGCATACAGAGTTCTCGGACGACACAGAGCGCCGCCAACAAGCCGTGCTCTCCTTGTCCCCCTCTGTCCCAGAGGAGGTTGACACGGCGTGCTGTCCACGGACCGCTTCGCCCCTGTCCCACTCTGTCGCCAGACCCCTGACAGAGCAGGCCCCTGTGGAACGCTGGTCCTTCCCTGGCCTCCTCTGTCAGGGTGTGGTTATGACCTTGCCCCCACACCGGGCCGCTATGTCGTCCACGTCTGGGCCGGTCATTCCGCTTTGCTGCACCACCAGGGGGGCGTCTGTGGTTCTTGACGCCGCTGGCACAGTTGGGAGCCTGCCTAGAGGTTCCCTATCTGATCCGCTGGCTCGCGCGAACCATCGGCTCGGCTATGCGATTCAGTTCGCACGGTCTCCTCCCCGCTTCAGGGGAGTCCGCTCCACTTTGGTCGATGGCTATGCCCCTATCATTAGAGCGGAGGTTGCTACCCTACTGGCGAAGGGTCCGATTGAGACTGTCCCTCCAGCCGAAATGAGGTCCGGTTTTACAGCCCCTACCTCATTGTCCCGGAAAAATCTGGTGGGTTACGGCCAATCCTGGACCTACGCATCTGAACCGCTCCCTTCACAGGCTGCCGTTCAAGATGCTCCTGGCCAAACGCATTTCTGGATGGGTGCGGCCACAGGATTGGTTTGCAGCGATCGACCTGAAGGACGCCTACTTTTATGTCTCCGTTCTCCTTCGACTCAGACCATACCTACGGTTTGCTGTCAGGGCGCGCGCATATCAGTATGCTGTTCTCCCATTCGGGTTAGCCCTGTCTCCTCGTAGTATGGCATGTCTATTGCCTCGAGTTGCTGGCAGTACGCCTTGCCCTGCACCGCTTCCGGGCGTTGCTCAGGGGTCAACACGTACTAGTCCGATCAGACAATACCGCCACAGTAGCGTACATCAACCGTCAAGGTGGTCTACGCTCACGCCGTATGTCACAACTCGCCCGCCACCTCCTCTTATGGAGTCAGAAGCATCTAAGCTCGAGCCATTTTCATTCCCGGAGTCCTGAACTGTGCAGCCGACGAGCTCTCACGGCTTCAGCCCCTCCCTGGAGAATGACGACTCCATCCCCAGTCGGTTCAGCTGATTTGGGACCAGTTCGGGGACGCACAGATAGATCTGTTTGCCTCTCACGACTCGACCCATTGCGACCTGTATTATTCCCTGACCGAGGGCATGTTCGGCACGGATGCACTGGCGCACAGCTGGCCGCGGGGCCGCAAATATGCGTTCCCCCAGTGAGCCTTCTTGCGCAGGTTTTGCGCAAAGTCAAGGAGGTCGAGGAGCAGGTTCTTCTGGTTGCGCCCTACTGGCCCACCCGGACCTGGTTCCCCGAACTCATACTCCTTGCGACAGCACCTCCTTGGCCCATTCCTCTGAGGGAGGACCTTCTTTCTCAGGGACGGGGCACCCTGTGGCACCCTCGTCCGGATCTTTGGAGCCTCCACGTGTGGCTCCTGGGCGGGACCAGGTAGGTTTGAGTACCCTACCACCTGCGGTGGCTACCATCACGAGAGCGTCATCCTCGAGACACGTCTACGCGTTGAAGTGTAACCTCTTCGTCAGCCGGTGCTCTTCTCGCCGAGAAGACCCCCGGAGATGCTCGGTCGGTGTCGTGCTTTCCTTCCTTCAAGCTGGGTTGGAGCGAAGGCTGTCTCCCTCCACCCTCAAAGTCTATGTTGCCGCTATTGCCACACTCCATGACTTGGTAGAAGGTAAGTCCTTGGGGAAGCACGACCTGATCATCAGGTTCCTGAGAGGAGCGAGGAGACTGAATCCTCCTCGCCCTCCTCTCGTTCCCTCTTGGGACCTCGCGGTGGTTCTAACTGCCCTGCAGAGTGCTCCCTTTGAGCTCCCATCAGTGGAGCTTAAGCTCCTGTCGATGAAGACAGCGCTCCTGGTTGCACTGGCCTCTATCAAGAGGGTAGAGGACCTGCACGCATTCTCCGTTGACGAAGCGTGCCTGGAGTTCGGGCCGGCTTACTCTCACGTGATCTTGAGACCCCGGCCTGGATATGTGCCCAAGGTTCCTACCACTCCCTTCCGGGACCTGGTGGTGAACCTGCAAGCACTGCCCTCGGAGGAGGCAGACCCAGCCTTGGCACTGCTCTGTCCAGTATGTGCGCTCCGCACCTATGTAGACAGAACGCAGTGTTTTATGACCTCAGACCAGCTCTTGTCTGTTATGGTGGGAAGCTGAAAGGAAAGGCTCTCTCCAAGCAGAGGTTGTCTCACTGGATAGTGGACACCATTGTTTGGCATACCAGCAGCAAGGTCGACCGTGCCCCCTTGGTGTGACTGCCCACTCCACCCGGAGTGTGGCGTCCTCTTGGGCTCTAGCGCATGGCGCCTCGCTAACAGACATCTGCAGAGCTGCAGGCTGGGCGACACCTAACACATTCGCCAGATTCTACAATCTCCGAGTGGAGCCAGTGTCCTCTCATGTACTCGCTTCAACCAGCTAGTACTGGACCCGCTCAGGTGTCTTCGCTTGCTCGCCATTCCACTCCACGGACTGGATACGTGCAATATTCTCCTCAGGTGAGCTTCTCCGAAAGCCCTGAGTTCCTCCAGCACTCCTGACGTCGGCGCCAGTGTCTATTGCCTGTGCGTCGGCTAGGTGCCTCCCGTGTGCATGGTCCCTCCTCTGAGCCCTTGGCAAGCCACCTTGCCACCCCTGGGGTTGAAATATTCCACCTGCGGCTGGACACCCCAGTGTTCTCCATATGCATCCTTCGGGTCATATGTGTATTCTCTAAGTCCCCCCCGTTTGGGCTGGCAATATTTGGATATTTCCTCTAAACTATGGGATATGCTCCCCAGTGTACCTTGGTATTCCTGTGTTAAATAGGGGTCCATGCTAGTCTTACGACAGGGATCTCAGATTTACGCAGGGCACTGGAAGAATGCGGTGAAGGTGGCGTGATTAGACTGGTAACCCCATTCGTCGTCATCCGACGTAACTCGGAGTGACAACGAAAGGGAACGTCTCGGTTACGTATGTAACCCTCGTTCCCTGAGACGTTACGTCTTCCTGCCACTTTCCGCTGTGCCGCGGGGATCGCCTGAGTTCAGCCTCGGCTCCTCAGCGAAGAAACATATCTGCATGTTGCCGGCGTGCTCCTTTTATACCCACGAGGTAAGGCGGAGATACGCTATGCAAATTACGCAGACCCATGGCATTTCTTTGCCATTGGCTCATTTTGTAATACTCGAAGTCGATAGGTGTTCTAAGCGAAACCCCATTCGTCGTCATCCGACGTAACGTCTCAGTTCCCCACTCAGGGAACAAGGGTTACATATGTAACCGAGACGTTTTGTGTATCGTTACACCCCTACTATTCCAGTACTAGTACTTATTTATTAGCTACTAGTACTTATTCTTTAGGTACTAGTGCCTTTACTTTAGATACTAGTGCTTATTCTTTAGGTACTAGCACCTTTTTAAATATACTAATACTTATTCATTAGATACTAGTCCTTATTTATTAGATACTAGTGCTTATTCATTAGATACTAGTGCCTATTCAATTGGTACTAGTACTTATTCATTAGATACCAGTACTTATTCATTAGTTACTAGTACTTAATCATTAGTTACTAGTAGGCCTACTTATTATTAGATAGTACTTATTCATTACTAGTAGCTAATTAATAAGTAATGGTATCTAATTAATAGGTACTAGTATCTAATTAATAAGTACTAGTAAATTGAATAAGTACTAGTATCTAATTAATAACTCCTAGTAGCATGAAACTAGAGAATAGTAGGTTTAAATGTTTACATGTTTAAACGGCTTGCCATTCTATGAAAGCTAAGCTTTACACTCATGTACATGAACTGAACTGACACCGCTTGCTTCACGCCAGTGTGCACGTACCGTCACCATGTAATGCACTTGTTTATGCCGGAATATTTAAAAACAATGCCGGAACCCAAAAATCTAAAATCTCGCATTTTCCGAAACAGGATCCGGCTCAAATTAAGCACTGATTGTACCAATATCCAGCTCTTCTGAGGTCAAGAGATTTGTGTCATGATGGAACATAGATAAGTGATCATTTTTTGGGTGAACTATCATAAACATTAATTAGAATGTTCAAACATGGATTTATTTTTTAATTGTGAGTACCTTTCCCATGTTTTTGAACCGTAGAACTCCAAGTACCGCGCGTCCATGGTTTTTCTGTCGTGATTTATTAAAGGCCTCACTGGGAATCTTTACAGACCAGGAAATGTCTGTCTTCGGGTCACTTTGACAATCATCAACCTGTGAAAAAAGAATTATAATAATAAATAAGGAATCATACCATGTTTTATTGTTTCTCAAGTCTTACGTTTATCCTGTTCGGATCTGAAGAGTAACGTGTCTCTGTTTTCTGTGTTCTCGTCTTTTATGTGAAGAAGACCAATAACATCCCCCATGACAATCCGTGCGCTGCTTATATTGTTGTGTTCCATCTCTTCCATCTTAGACTCCAGATTGTCCAAGGCGCCTCTGCAAAATGTAATAATCACTGTATTCTGTAACAAGATTTATAATTTTAAAAATCACTGGTAACCACACACTTACGATGCTTTTGAGGGATTAATAAATCCATCCTTGTCTTTTAGATCTGTAGTTGGATTGTAAATTGTCTCAGATTGTGTGAAACTGGTAGATGGATTGTTAGTTGTCTCAGATGTTGTGAAACTGGTAGTTGGTTTGTTAGTTGTCGCAGATGTTGTGAAACTGGTAGTTGGTTTGTTAGTTGTCTCAGATGGTGTGAAACTGGTAGTTGGTTTGTTAGTTATCGCAGATGATGTGAAACTAGTAGTTGAATTGTTAGTTGTCTCAGATGGTGTGAAACTGGTAGTTGGTTTGTTAGTTGCCTCAGATGGTGTGAAACTGGTAGTTGGATTGTTAGTTATCGGAGATGATGTGAAACTAGTAGTTAGTTTGTTAGTTGTCGCAGATGTTGGTTTGTTAGTTGTCGCAGATGTTGTGAAACTGGTAGTTGGTTTGTTAGTTGTCGCAGATGTTGGTTTGTTAGTTGTCGCAGATGTTGTGAAACTGGTAGTTGGTTTGTTAGTGTAGGTGTGTGACAATGGTGTGACAGTAGTTGATGTTTCATTAACACAGATGACACACTTCCATCCACTCCCTTCAAAATGCAGAACATATTTACTACTTTCTTTCCCTTCAACACAAATAAATAAGAGATGGATTTTAAATATATACATGCGCATTTCAATCTTAGATTAAAGTGATGTAATATATATATATATATATATATATATATATATATATATATATATATTTTTTTTTTTTTTATAATAAATACATGTATAGTAATTTCAGCATGCATATTCATCACAGTTCAAATTGGCCTATTCATTATTTACACACTCCTATCATGAATGAATAACGAGTCCTACAATAAAAATGACTACGGAGAAGTTTAAGCAGATTTGTGTTCATTTGTCTGTTCATTTGGTTTGTGGTCAAGAAATACATGTACATTAAGCCAGTGCTTCTCAGACCCCAGCACTGATCTCCCTCATCAGTCACACATGTTTCAACTCATCAGATCATGGAGACTGCAAGACCTGATTTGGTGTGTCTGATGAGGGAGGCGTCCAGAATCTGCAGTGCTGAGGGTCACCAGGACAGGCTTGAGAAGCACTGGCTTAAGCAAGAACATGCAGGAACAAAGTCATTGTAAGCTAGAGTTAGGGAATATGGAGAATGAAAATGGATAAACTTTCTTACATCTTACTAAATACGATTAGTGATATATTGCTTATATTTATCTTGATTTTGAAATCATCAAAATTTGATGGGTGAAACAACTGAAAAAGCATTTTATAAATCTTAAAGTCCCCCTGTAGTCAATAATTGCATCCCTTAAAACTCACCTTTGATAAAATATCTTGAATGTAACTCGACACCCTTGCCTCATTTATTATTTGTGATTCTATGAATATGCAAATGAGCCCCGCCTCCACTCACTCACTCAGCTCAGAGATCCACTCGTTGACGATAACACGTTGATCTGATTGGTTACAAGGTAGTTTGTGACGTCAGAAACACCAGCGATTTCAAACCGTGTCTTTGAGACTGTCCTTTTTTTTACTGTAGTTTTAAGGAGAAAATACTCAGCAATGGTGTTTGATGAATTTGCACTAGCTAAGGCAGGACATATGGAATGGCTCCTCCCCCTTTTCAAATAGCCAGTAGCATTTAGATTAACTTACAGACTGCAATTCGTACTTGACGGCACCATGGACGCGAATCCGAGCGTTGATGATACGCTGGATTCAATAGTAGAGGTGTGAATAAACTCTAGCCATTTCATCCTTAACCAACCTACAGTTGGAAAACGTAATAAAACTCGAGCGTTTGAGCAACCGAACACACATCTCTGACACATATTGCTCCGTGTCGACGGTCGCTTTGGCCAGGCGGTGTTTATAGTAGAGGGGGCGGAGCTTTAGATTCTACAGAGCATTTGATTGGACAGAAGATGTGATGAGAAGCTGACCGCGTTGATGTCATATAATCCCAGATCCATTTTTGCGGAAGTAAGAGACTGTAAGTTTTCAATGCTTATATCTCCTATATGCGAATTTTGTCATTGTTTTGGAACACACCAGCTTATTCATAACCTTAAGGCTATGAATATAAATAATAAAGGCTAAAAAACTTAAATTTTAAGACAGACTTACCACTGCATGCATCCTTGTCATATTTAGCGTATTTACAACTCTCTTCAGGATCAACAGGACTGATGTTCTGACAACCTCAAGAGACCATGACAACACATAATTCAACACAGTTATACCATACATTGCACCTTATTTGTAAGAGTGTGTGTGGCCATTTGTAAATTAAATGGGTTCTGCTGTCATTCACTTTGTTATTTTAGCTCTACAAAAACAGCCCATTATTTCCCAGCTAATGAATCAATCAGAAGTCTCACACATTTAAAGAAAATTGCTTACTTTTGCATTGCAAAAAATGTGAATATGAACTCAATATATTATATAATAAAACTTCTGCCATAAATAGTAATAAAAGTAATACTACTCATTCCCATAGTGGCCTGTTACACCTGTCCTGCCCTAATTAAAGACAATGAAATACTGACATTGAAAACTGGATAAAAGTGGTTAAAATCTACCTGGATTTCGTCCGTTTGACCCTGTCTGGCTGTTCACATTATTCCAAATGTCTGTAAAAGGGAAGGGATGGAATTATTACAAGACAAAAAGACCCAGTAGAGGTTGTACTTCCTTCGTCACTGAAGAAGTTCAACCTGCCACAGGCACAGGTGACACAGTTTTACTCAGCTTTTATTGAGTCGGTTCTGTGCACTTCTATAACTGTCTGGTTTGGGTCAGCCAGCAAATAAGATAAAAGAAGACTGCAACAGGACTGTTACGACAGCTGAAAGGATAGTGTTACCTGCCCAACCTTCAACCCTACATCTCCAGAGGGAAGAAACGGGCAGGTAACGTCATCACAGGCCATCATCATTTCTTTTCCCTGGATATCTCCACCTTAAATAGCTCCCACATAATTGCCTTCTTATAATTCATAATTCAGTACCTTATGGTGTTTTGCCACCTGAGGGCAATAAATGCATGTATACATGTAAATACATATTTTTATTTATACAGTTATTAGGGTCGGAACGGATGGCAGTTGATCCGTGATCCATACGGACCAGGGCCCACGGTTTTGTACGCATGTGATTCATGGATTGACTGCTAAATTTAACCATCATAGAGTGAAAGTTTATAATTTGGACGTGTTTTGTCTTGCCAATTTACACATTCAAACATTTTTAAACGCAGAAGAAGAGGCAAACATCGGGACTCGTGCGCTGATATCTGTTCGCACAGCCACACACACACACGCAGAGTCAAAATACCCTGTAAATACCCGTCTCAGCAAGTATTCTCTCATTTATGTCATAAGTGAACAGCTGAGAAGGAAATGGATGTTTGTCCGTTTTTTCGGTCCGTGCAGTCGGTCTTAAAGTGACAGCACACACCTAATATTCTTAGAGTTGTCTGTGTCATTAATATTAATAAAACAACAAAATACAGCTTTAACAAAGATTAAACTATATTTAATTTCTACAGTGAACAAATAGTGTTATTTTACATCTAGGCTTAATTATTAATTTCTGTACCAGAATACTACTGTTAGACTATGTAACTTTGTTATTTAGTATTCACCTCTGCTTGTAATTTGTGTATTTGTTCTTATTTTACTGACTGTTCACTTGTTTTAAATCATGTGTGAACTTTATCAGTTATGCTAGTATTTTTTTGATGTAGCTATTTAAGAATTTCAAGTGAGCTTTAAGTAATAAATGAAAAGCAAAGTAATTCCAATATATCCATCATAGAGTGAAAGTTTATAATTTGGATGTGTTTTGTCTTGCCAATTTAGAAATTCAAACATTTTTAAACGCAGAAGAGGCGAACATCGGGCCTCTTGCGCTGATATCTGTTCGCGCAGCCACACACACACACACACACGCAGAGTCTAAATACCCTCTAAATTATGTATTATTTAAATGACACGGTTCGGTGTATGCACTCAGATGGTGAATATCATACACATTTGAGCTTCGTCTTTTCCTTTTAATGGTGGTTAGCAAATCCACTTGAAGCTGCATACTGCCATCTACTGTGTGACACCTGTGAGACTGCTGACGTAAAATAACGGGTTGGGGTCAGGATAGCTGATACTGATCAGTTAAAATAAAAATAAAAAAAGCCTAATTTACCCCGATACCGATCCTTGAGATTTGGGACATCCCTAGTCGGTGATTGCACCATAATCGGCTCTTTCTCAGAAACACATTACAATGCTTACAAGAAAATTAATTGTTCAGAATCCATTCATTCGGAGATAATTTTAGTCTTAAGTCTGTCAGGATCTGTTTATGGACGTGTTTGTCAACTTACATTTGTTGACAAAAATTATTTTTGAAGAGCTTTGAATTCAAGAATGGTTTATAAATAATATATACACAGGTTTTACCTGGAGAGCAGATGTTTAGTGTGACATTCATTTGAAAAACAGCTTTAAACGTCTCATTCATTCTGACTTCACATTTCCCCTGATGTTTTGTTATGCTGAAACTGTATGATTTGCAGTGTCCTGAAACCAGAGAGAACATTTTACAGTTGTTGAAAATATACTTTTTTAAAGAGTTTTTTGTTGAGCTCAAGAATGGTTTTTAAATAAAACACAGGTTTTACCTTGAGAGAAGAATTTCAGTGTGACATTGATTATGTGAACATTCCCTTGTTTTATTCCCTCAGCTGATAGAGATGTCGGATTTACAGCTGGAAGAAAAACAGAAATGACCTCAATGAGTTCATCAGTTGTCAGAAGTGCTTTCAGACAATAAATATGTAATATTCACACAGTCTACCTGGATTTGTTGATGTCACACAGACTTGATCACAGTCTTCTGAGCTGGCTGCACAAATACAACATGTAAGGCCACTATGTAATGATGTTGACATTCATTTTTTAAAGCAACATACTTATCTGGCGTGAAGCACAACAGACGATCATCAGCCACAGCAAATTCTGCTTTTGTCGAGACATAATTCCCCAAAACATTCAACAAGAGTTTAATTTTCTTTTCAACAGATACTGGTAGAAAATCTTAAAGCATTTTCTTATTTTGTTCTTGAGATGTAAAGTCCACAGTCCAAGAGGAGAGAGAGTTTCATCCGTTCACATATAAGTATACGGTTCATTTGCAAACATGCAAATCAAGTGATTTTGGGCTTTAACAGTAAATTTCAGTATTAATTTAGGTCCAGTTTATCAAGTCACATTTGTTTAAAGAGAACTATGTAAGTGTACAATTATATTTAATAAAAGAAACAAGATTCCAATGAAAGCATCACCTTAATTGTTAATAGACAATATTTAGATTATTTTGCTATAGTTAGATTCAGATTCCCATACATAAAATGTTGTTTTGACAGAAACAACTTTTATGTTGTTTATAAAGTTTGTGTCTTTCTTTCCCTTTAATAAATGACACTTGCTGTGATATTTTGTCACCTAATCAATGATATTCACATATTTACACATTTGACTCATTTATATAAATGTTTTTGGAGCTACTGAAAGTCCATCATGATACATTAATTTTATCTACACATTGTATTATCTTCATTACAATCACATGGCTCTCGGAGATATAACGCATTAAAGTCTCATTAAATAATGCAGAAGTCATTAGCTGATTTTGATAGTGTTTGCGTGGCAACATTATGTTAAACTGTTTTATCAAATGATCATGCAAATATTTGAATCCACAGACATGTGACTTTAGTTTCATCCTGAAGATGCAAATTTGTTTTCACTGATGATGTGTCCAGGTTGCATCAAGTTGATGTATGTCACAAGCAGGAAGAGGAAAAACCCTGAAAAGAGAGAAACATTTCATCTAATTCAAATACATTTCAGATATCATTAAAGTTGTTTGCATAATTTTAACTGTAACAAAAAATATATTTGGGCCAAAATCTTTTTGTCAAATAAATTATAACTACCACCATTATAATCCTTAATCATTAAAAAATCATAAATGTAAATGTTTAAATAATTATTTAAAAATAAAATATTTTATTAAAATTTCATAATGAACAATTTTGAATTACAAATCACTCATGAATTAATTCAAATAATTTGCTCAAATCTGTAGAAAAAACATAACCAAATGTTTGCATCGAACACAATCCTTCATGAATGACCAATGTGATTGTTTCTAGGGATCCACTGATACTATTTTTCAAAAGCAATCGATTCAGATCCAAACCGATCCAAAATACTGAATCGGCCGATACTGAACCCGATCTGATGCCAGTGCGTTTTTTTCTTGATCTTTGAAGAATATCTTTACATATGTGTGTGTGAAACTGATGATCAAACTTTTTATATGTTAAACACAATCCACCAATTGAAAAACAATGTAATCATAATCTATGACAAAAAATATTACAATAAACCCGCACTCTCCATTTAAAGGGATACTCCACTGATATGACGCAGCGCCTGAAAATAGGCTACCTTCCCCAACTGCGCTGCGTCATATCATTACGCCTGCTGCACTCATGGTACGGCAGTAAAGTTTCTTGATTATTACGCAGGAATGAGAGTATAGTTCCTAGCCATATCAGCCTAGAAAAACGCAACTTTACATTTTCCGTCGGTCTTAGTGCACGATGTAACTACAGAAGAGTCAAGTTTTAAATAGGAAAAATATTGAAACACTTTGGTCATTTTTTTTTGAGAAATGATAATGGTCTTGTCCACTGCAATGATGTATGCTAAGCAGTGTTGGGAGTAACGCGTTAAAAAAGTAATGCGTTACAGTAACATATTACTTTTTGCTGTAACGCAGTAGTGTAAGGCATTACTAATCAATTTTCAGTAATATTTTACTCGGTACATGTTCAGTATAGGCTTGCGTTACAACAGACTTTTAGTTTTAATTGTAAAACAACCAAAAAAAAAAAAAAACAGCAAGACCGCCAGACATTAACGAATGAAAAATCCAAGTAGGTTAAGTTACCTGTTCGTGGTCAGTCAATAGCCGCGTGTGGTGTCCAAGTCTGTAAATAAAGACTAAATGGCAGCGTCATATATATTTGTATAGCGATTTATTTTTTACAGGAGTGCCGTGAGGTATGATTTCGGCCTCTGTGCTGCCGCTGGCCAGAGGAAAAGCGGCTAATGGTGAAGATGGCTTGAAGAAGACTATACATCCGCGAGATGGACGTATGCGCATTAGGCTATTCGTTCTGTGTTTTCTTTCTAAACAGTTAGGCTTTGTTTATGTGGTATTTTTCATGTTTTCATCACGCAATCATGTTTTTGATGCGGTGGTGACGCGTTCATGTAAGGGCGGCGGCGCTGCCGATAAAGCACCTAAAAGCTGTCACAAAGAACCGGCAAAAGCAATGATTATGAATATGTCAAATATAGCAAGGAGACATTTTAATTGTTTATTAATAAAGTCAAGATGAAGTTGACGATGATGACCTGCGATCTTCGCAGTAGTGAATGCACTAGAGAGAAATGCACATTTCATTTCATAAGCAGAGAGCAGTCTGTTTTCTTTCGTTTTGAATTGTTCTGTTTACAAGTAGACATTTCAATATAGATATATTTTTCAGGTCCGTGAATAGGCTACCTTATACGCTGAGTTTCGGTTCATTTATGAGACGCGCTCCAGTTCACGCGCCGGCACCTCCGTGTCATGATTATAATTGTCCGCTATATTTAGCCTACTTCTTATTTATTAATTCCAGGCAATTGGTTGATGAAACATTGATTAAAATTAAGATACAATTAATACAAAACGAAATTCACTTTAAAGAAAGGATTTCTGTGTAAGGTCTCTGTGAAAGTTTTAAAGCAGTCTTTTAGTGCCGCTTCAGAGCGGTCGCGTCCGTAACGGAGAACTGTCACGTATGTAGGTAACATTGTTTTTTCCTCATAAATGCGAACACGAAAAATAAAATAAAATGAATATTTTATGTTCTGTGGAGAGCCAACCCTTCTTCATTAGATTTGCGCAGTGTAATTCACAGAATTACAACAAAAAAAATCGTTGCCTCCTAAAAGTTAAAGATTTTTTTTTGTCACACATGACTGTCGATTTCCCTAATATTAAATATAAAACGCATGTGTAGACTGATATTTTTCTAATGTCTGGACTCCTTTCAGGGAGGAGCCAATGGATAAACAGACGTTTCAATAGTTAGGTATTGATGCATTTTCTGAGAATTTATATTTCAAGTTTTGACTGAATTTGTCATGTCCATAACGCTGGAATCCCCAAATTTTAAATAATTTATCCTCAACTAGTTTTGTGGTGTAGGTCTACATATTTTATAATGTTAAAAGGATCTCCGGCTAGTTTGCCAATTTGGTCTAGATATGATGTGAATACCCCTCCTAATTAAGGCGCTTGGTTAAAAATACCTGAAACGCTTTCATGATTAAGAAAAATAAAAAAGCGTGATCACTACTTTTTCAGCTTTTTTGTACAATGGGCCGTCGATTGTTGATGACGCACGACGGTCCTGAGCGCTAAACTAAAAAGAACACGTCAGAGGCGATCGTTCGCGGGCATTTTCTTTTACTGTCTATGAGTTCGACACACTCTTCTACAGTTCATCATCGGACCCACCTAGAGAGATAAAATGCCACATTGTGTGGCTGTTGGTTGTGATGGCCATTCGAAAAAAAACAAGAGTGGTGATTTGACCTTCCACTGTTTTCCTAGTTCTGATGCAAAGAGAAGAAAACAATGGGAAGATGCTTGTGGGCGAGTGAAACTCCCCAATTACCCGCGGCTCTGTTCTCGTCACTTTAGCCCTGATTCATTTGAGGATTTTGATCGCCGACAGCTGATGAACGAGCTCATGGGGGTTCGTGGTTACAGGCGAGTACTTAAACCGAATGCAATACCCACGATTTTTCCTCACAAGAATGCTAAACGTCCGCGTATTTCAAGTGTAAATCGTGAACAGAAACGGCTTAGGCAAGTGACGCTGGATAGCATGTTAAGTAGCACTAGCGCTTGTGTCTCCACTTGTGCAGAGGAAATCATGGACTGTGTCGAACCAGACAACCATGCACTTGTCGAGGCTGTAATGGAAGATAAAAGCGTACAGTGTTCTCCAATTAAAGTTGATGCAGAGACTCAGACGGATTTCGGGCTATACCAATTGGATGCAGCTGTACAGTGGCCAGCTGACGCACACTACCAGGTGGCGACCGACCATAGTAGTTACGCACGTAAACATGAGTCGGTAGTGGAGGATGACAACACTCAAGATCTGTTCTTATCAGATAATGAACCTAGCGATCTCTCTCAGTCACAGCGTAGTCTAATTGATCCGGATTACACTGCAAGTGCATCAGAGTCCTCTCAAAGTACACAGGGCTCACGACCTTCAATTAATTCACATGTTGAAGGAATTAGCACTAGAGTTTTTCTAGTTTTTGAGGAGCAGTTACAGCAATTGCTTCGACATTGTTCAAAGTGTGGCTCCCTTATTGTTCAGGAAGAAATGAGAGAGCTACACAATGATGGATCACAATTGACATTAGAACTCGCATGTATTAATGGCTGCAGTTACAGATGGCAAAGTCAACCTCCTGGAAAACACTGCAAAGGGATAGGAAACCTGCTCTTATCAGCGTCAGTCTTCTTCAGTGGGATCCATTTTGCGAAATTTGAGCGCTTCTGTCACAATATGAACCTAAAGACAATAAGTGCTGATACATATGCAACGCTGAGGAAGAGGTACGTGTTTCCTGTGATTGAAAAAACATGGAATAACGAGCAGAGTACTGTGTTAACCACAATGACGAACCAGCAAGAAGTTGTGCTCTGTGGAGATGGCCGGTGTGACTCTCCTGGTCACTCAGCTAAATACTGTACGTACACCTTTATGGATACACTGACTGAAAAGGTGGTGGACTTTAAAGTTGTAAGTTGCACCCAAGTGTCAAGCTCCAACACAATGGAGATCAAGGGTTTCAAAGATGCTCTACAAACATTTGAAGAGAATGGAGTTAAGGTGAGCACCATCTCCACTGACCGCCACCCTCAAATTGTGAAAGAAATGAGGGTAAACAATCCTGAAAAACATCATCAATTTGACCCATGGCATGTAGCCAAAGGCCTATCAAAAAAATTAGCGAAGGCAGCAAAGACAAAGGAATGTGAAGGCCTGGCAGAGTGGATAACATCCATCATAAATCATTTGTGGTGGTGTGCACAAACATGTGAGGGTAATGCTGAACTGTTGAGAGAGAGGTGGGTCTCCATAGTACACCATGTTACCAACCGTCATGAGTGGCCTGGGAACAGGTACTACCACAAATGTCCACACGAGCCCCTTGACGAGGCAGTCCATAGAGGAAAGCTGTGGCTGAAGCCGGGATCTGTTGCGCACAACAGTCTTGTGAAGACTGTGACAGACAAGCGGCTTTTAAAAGACTTGGATCACTTAACAGAGTGCGTCCACACAACAACACTAGAGGTATGAACAAGTATAGACATTAGATATTATAAGTAGGCATGATTTCCATTGCCGAGTGTAATTCAATTGTAATTGTTCTCATTTCAAATTATATTTTGTTTAAGGTGTATCACTCCATGTATCTGAAATACCTCCCAAAGAGAACGCATTTTGGATATGATGTGATGGTTCATGCCTCTATGCTTGCTGCCCTGGATCATAACAACAATGTGAACAAGGAACAGGTGAGTGTAATCATTCCAACTCATTGCACAGAATAGAAGAGACGGTGTAGAGAAAGAAGGCACTCCTTAATTAAAATGTCTTTATTGCAAAAATGACATGTCCTAAACGGACAACAATGTTTAATGCTAAACGTCATGTGAGCGCCCTATGTTTGGTTAGTTGACGTGACGTGGCTTTTTCACCATCACAGAAGATAAAAAACAATTTATTTCACATTTTCATCATTTAGAATACTGTAAATGGTTACACATTTTCTTGTTTTACATGAATTTGTTGTTTAAATACCAGAGTTATTTTTTTTTTTTTTAGAACTTTGAGCTAAATCTCAAAATCGTCCTACAGTGTGACGGTAGACAAAATTATTTCATAAATATTTACTTTTATAACTTAAAAATCTTAATGAACACTCCTGGCATAATTGTGCAAGTGTCTATTTCACTAAGTGGCCATCACTTTTCCTATACATACATTTCTAAAAGTCTAAGAATTTCATAAAGTTTGTCACAGGAAAAAAATGTCCTTTGGTGTTATGCAATAACCAGATATTAAGTTATTTTCCCTTTTTGTTTTTGAATAGGCCGTTTATCAAGATGGGGAGAGCGTGGGTGAACCCAAATTCAAAATCGCTTGGAGCAAAGTCCACAAGACCTTCAGAGCAAAACCTGTGATGACAGAAAAGGACTACAGCTACATGACTGCCATGATGGAAGATGTTCTCTCCTCTGATTACGATCCAAACCAGGCAGTGGACATAAGTTTCAACCAAAGACACATCATGGCTCCACAGGTGACACTGTCAAGATCACAGATCATTTTACAATCATTTCAGTATTCACGCTTCAAAAAGATGTGAATCTCTGGCACATGTTTGTTTATTCAGTTATCAGTGATGTTGGAAAGCAAACCTGTATTTATAAATATCTAAACCTGTAAATATGTACATAACAACTGTGTTCAACAGTTTGATTTGGTTTGTCTTGGTATATCAATATGTTGGTGTATAAACATCTAAATCTGTAAATATGTACATAATTGTGCTTTATTGTAGTAATACTGGGAGGCATGTCTGCCTGTCATTCCCCACGTATGCTAGTGGAGGCGGGGTTGTGTGGACCTTGGAGGGAGAGGGAGCTGCTGATTGATACACACAATATAATTGAAGCAGAGCTCACCTGCCTTTGTATAGGGAATAAATTGTGATGGTCCCAAAGGAATTCTGGTCTTGAAAATTATTTCTCTTCATTTCACAGGAAACTTCTACTTTGAGTATGGGAAGTGTGCACTTTTGACACCTCTGATAATACACAATGAACACACCATTGTAGTTTAAATGCTCAGCTGCTTTAATTTTGAATTATTTTTAGCAGTTTGTTTTTTTCAAGTTCAGTCTATGCATAGTTAAAAATTCCTCCATGCCTCCCCTACTTCTCCCTGATTGTCTGCATGGTCAAATCCTGTATAGGCTCCACTTGGTTCGGGGTAGACATTTCTTATTTTGCTCACTGCACATGAGGGAATGACTCTGCGGACTCTTCTCCCCAGCCAGCCATGGATCCACCATGTAAACTGGCGATAGGAAGAATATCTGTAAGACCTAAAGCCAAAAGTTTTACACTAAATGTTATGAAAGGATGAATCAAGGTTTGACTCAAGCCAATACATGCCAGCCAATACTGTTTGCGCTGTATTATTGTCTAAATTTTTTATCGGTTACTGGAAAAACTTTCAGTGTTGGCCAAACTAAGTAAGGGATAATGTATAGCGAGACGGTTGATATAGCGAATACAACCCCAGCAGGCTGATGCGGGAGCCCGACGCGAAGTGGAGGGATCTTGAATCAGCCTGAAGGGGTTGTATTCGCTATAACAACCGCCTCGCTATATATTATCCCGCTTATTACATGGCTAACTACCAAATAAATCAATAATTTGACACAAAATATTTATTTAAAAAGGAATTTATTGATTTAAAAACGATTGTATTGCTTCCGCTAAAGAAAATAGTCCGTTCCGTCTCTGGTTAGAATCCTGCTGCGTCCATAGCAACGCGCTGTTTTTCATGGCAACGGTCGTTATACTTTGCAGCGGTCTGTTATCAAGAAATAGCACACCGCATTCTACACTGGAATTCAGCCAAGCCATGTAATAATGTTATATAATTCTAAACAAATATGTTCACGTTAGACCTGCCTGTTAGTAACTGCATCGCGGCTGGGTAAACCAGCGCTCCATCTGTCATGGAGGCTGACGAGGGCAGCCCACAGTACATCTGGATTGAGACAAACTGCCTCAAAATTAGGATGGGCAATGATGCATGGTAAATCTGTAAACAAGTATTCTGTTCTTAGGCTATAATATGCATTTACTGTGGTAGATTATTTCAAAATTCTGCAGGCCAATATAGTTATGCTTAATCAATATAGCTACCCTAGCTACCTTACCCTGGACTGCTGCTGATATGAATTGGAGTTCCTTACAGCAAACACTCTCCATTTCAGTAAGCATTGGTAAACAATTGCCACAGCCACACCGATGCGTGTGCCCTACTCTCTCCTCCTGCTTCTCCTCACTTACGGCTACGAGATGATTAACGTTAGCATCCTGTGAACCTTCCTCCGTATTTACAACACGTTCAGGCTCGAACTGAAAAGGGTGAACGGCAGACATTTCGCTCGCTAATTGAGGTAACGTTAATAGTTTAACTTGATAACGTTTACGCGCCTTGTGTTTGTGGCGGCGCTGGGACCAGTCTACGTCATCGGCCCAGAATGCAATGGGTAAAAACAACAATGGCGACTTACAGGGAAAAACTTTATTTTAAAATATCTCGCTACAACGAAAACATTGCGTCTGTTATTATATCACGTTTGTGGCGCAAATGGTATCGCTAACCCAATAAGACTAAGTTGTCAAACTAGCCGGAGATCCTTTTAAGTTAACTTCAAATAATACTAATAGTAATTTAAAGATGTGGTAGCATTGGATCTGGACGGTATGGATAACGCTGGGAGTTGGAAGGGGTGTATCGCCATTCTGCAGGTTCGTGGATCTGAGTGTCGCGATTTCGGTTTCATATCGCATATCGTTACAGCCCTAGTCATTTTAGAATGTAAAGTTCTACTTCTGTAGTTATTTTGGTGAAAGTAACTCAAAAGTAATACAGGGGTAATGTAATGCATTACAATTCTGAGACAGTAATATTGTAAGGTAATGAATTACTTTTAAATAACAGTAACAAGTAATATATAATGTATTACAGTTTGGAAGTAACTTGCACAACACTGATGCTAAGCTATGCTTAAAGTGGTACCGCCAGAACCGGAGATCAGTTGAATGGATTCAAAAACGGTAAAACTCAACAGTTTAACTCTGGGGGAGTTGTAAAATTAGCCTATTTCCCAAAGAAGTGGAGTATCCCTTTAAGCGTATGGAACATGAGCCAAACTAAAAAATCCAAACACTTCAAATAGTTTTTTTCCCTAAAGATGGTTTCTGTCATTTTTGATAATTCTCATTACACAAATGTATGGTAAAGTGTTCATTTGCCCAGTAAGTTTGGTTTTAGTTAGTTATTTGATGGTATACAAAGGAGGTGTAACGTCATGATTGACAGCTGTGCTAGCGATTGAGTCTGTGGGAGTGTGTGCGAGATCGTGATCCCGCAGCTCCTCTTCATCATCTCTACTGCGCACACTGAACGATGCTCTGAATGATGTAATCAGCAATGACCGTTACTGGGATATTTTGGCTTCATTTTTGATGTGCTATCAATCTTTTTTACAGTGTATGAGCAGCACACAAATAACTGATGCGCATCCCAGGAGTGTACAGCACTGCATATTGAAAAGTTCAGGTAGTACCTGACATGTCATGCACTGATAAAAATGATTTTGTGGTGATGAAAAACAATGTAATTTACATGAAACAGTTCAGTAAGTTCAAGTAAATTCTATATTAGTACTCAATTCAAGCGTGTAGAAATGAAAGCTTAAAATTACACAACTTTTCTGATACTGGTGTTCCCATCATGCACTGGACTTTGAATAATTAACGAGGTTGATTTCACTGTTTTATCATTGCTTTTGTTGTTAGGGTTAGTAACTTGCCATTTTGTGACATTTGGAGTTCATTTTCTACTCAAAATGACACATTCAAACACAAAAAAACTATCCATCAAATGTTACCGTCATTATGTGTTGTCTACCAAATATTGAGGTCTCTGTGTTCACATAATACATAACTTCAGATTTGTAGATATGTCACACACAATATCTATTGTATTAATTATTTAGATGTTTCTAAGTAAAGCATATACTTAAAAAGTGTGGTTTAATTCAATGTTATATTATTTGAGTGAAAAGTATTGCAAGGGAAACTTCAACTAAATAGATATTACTCAACCTTTTATTAGCCAAGTTAAAATTACTTAATTTCATTCTTACTTTCACTTAGTTAAGTAGAGTTTACTTAATTGCATATGTGAAATTTACTTTAAAAATATGCATATTTTAAACTTAAGTAAACTCTACTTAACTAAGTGAAAGTAACAAAAATTTTACTAATTTTTTTTTTTTCAGTGAACAGATGATCATTAGCCACAGAAAATTCTGCTTTTGTCGAGACATAAATCCCCAAACCAGCCTGAGAGAGACACAAGAGTTTAATTTTCTTTTCAACAGATATTGGTAATAAATATTAAAGCATTTTCTTATTTCATTCTTGAGATGTAAAGTCCACAGTCCAAGAGGAGAGAGAGTTTCATACGTTCACATATGAAGCCGTATGATTACGATCCGCAGATCAGAGCCGCTGGAACAATGACATACGGTTCATTTGCAAACATGCAAATCAGGAATATTTGGGTTGAACTGAATTTCAGTATTTTCGGTGTCTTGCAAATGTATGTTCCATATCGGTGTGTGATCAAGGAAATATCTGAATCCACAGGCATATGACATTAGTTTCATCCTGAAGATGTAAATTTGTTTTCTAAAAGAGGTTCAGTATTGTTAGTGTCTCTCTGATATAATAAATAATACTAATAATAATACATTTTAATTATAATGCACTTTTCATTTGAGAACAAATCTCAAAGTACTACAGCATACATATTACAAAAGTAAAACAGGGGCAAGAATAAGAAAACATAAAAACAGTTCAATTCCACATTAGTAGTAGCTATTTTTAAATATAAAAGTCTTTAAGCCTTTTTAAAGTGCACTGTTAGACTTTTCAAGGTTTTTTTTACAGTAACTTACTGGCCAGTAAGTTACTGTAATTAAGATTTACAGTACCATAACATATTTCAGTTTTACAGTAACTACATGGTACTGTAATTATGTAATACAGTGCATTACTGTAAAAATCAAGCTAATCAGTACACTACTGTAATTATTTTTATTTGTACTAAATATAAATTAGATTTCATATTTTTGATATAGAATTAATTTTTATTTTTATCCTACATAAGTACTACTGACATTCAAATCAATTAGACAAAATTATTACAAAATACCATTGTTTTTTAAACATTTCATATACATCACAAAATAAACAGTCTGCCAATGCTGGAAATTATGTGTTACATTTTTACACATTAATGGGTGAGTTTAGGGTTTTGTGTTAATTTTAACAAAGTAAATATGTCAGAAAGGTTAGCACAAAGATGTGTAAACATGTTAAATTAACACATTATGTGCTGTCCATCGCTGCACATATTGTTAAAAAAAGTACATAAAATCCTAAACAAAACGTTAGCATTCCACAAAATGATTGTCGAGGCATTGGTTGTTTAGCTTATTATAATTACTTTCATAAAACTGCAGAATATAAGTACACTAAGCAGTCAAAAAAGAAAATGTCCAACACAGGGCAAAACACAGTTCTTTTCACAATACATGACACATAACCCCACCTTCAAAATAATTATTTCCAAAGATTTGTTGGATTCATGTACACTGGTGGCCAAAATAAGTATTTAAGTTTCCTAATGCTGGCTGCCAGTTACATAGGATTGATTTTAAAGTATTATTACTGGTATATAAATCACTCAATGGCCTAGGACCTCAATACATTGCAGATATGCTCAGTGAATATAAACACAACAGATCACTCAGATCATTAGGATCACATCAGCTAGAAACACCAAGTGTTCACTCTAAGCGTGGTGAGTCTGCTTTAGCTACTATACTGGAACAGCTTCCAGAAGAGATCAGATGTGCTCCTACAGTCACATTCAAATCCAGACTCAAAACACTTCTGTTTATCTGTGCATTTACTGAATGAGCACTGTGCCACTGTTCGTCCGACTGTTTGTACTGTATTTTATTTTATGTTTTAATTCTAAACTGTTTTAATTATTCTGATTTCTTTTGATTATTTCTGTATTTTTTCTTTTATTCTAAACTGCTTAAAGGTTTTGATTTCTTTTGATTATTTTAATTTCTTCTATGTAAAGCACTTTGAATTACCATTGTGTATGAAATAGGGATGGCGAAAACTAAACATTTTCTTGACCGACCACCGAGCCTCATTAGCCGTTTGAAACCGGTTAACCGATTAGTTTGAAATATGCTACGCTATTTGAAATAACAGCCATTTCGAGCCGCGCCTGCAATTTCGCAACTCTGTCGCATCTCTCTCTGCCTCCCGCTCACACACACACTGCCCCGGGGCCGCCCTTCCACTCACGTCACTTTTTTTAAATCCCCTACAGCGCGAAACATTAATCCCGCAAAGTACGCGGCGCAGAGGAGCTTGTAATCGGAGGACAAATGGCTCCTTAGTTTCGAAATGGTTTGGCTACAAGGTGATCGCGTTGAAAATAAAGGCGTTAGTCTATCGTTAGAAGCTCATTTGAAACATTGCCGCGGCTCAATTTAAGAAAATGACAGCTCCGAAGAGACGCCGCTTTAGTTTGAGGTAGTGCTAACAATAATAAAGAAAGATGATGATCATCACCACCTTATCTGTAACCACTGAAATGTAGATGTAATGTATTTCCAAATCTAAGCCCATCTTATGCGGAATGTTGCCTAGGCTAATAGACTGCAACACGATAAAACCAATGGATAAAACAGGCACCTTCAGAATGCGTAAAAGACGCACCGGGCAAGGTAGGTCTAATAATGTACAGAACAAGTCGCATTTTCAGGTGATACATCATAGATGATGTAGGCCTACTGTATTTAAGCACTGTATCACACAAGTTGCAACTTACATCTGTGTCATACTTTTTGATGAAACGGTCCCACACACTACTTTTCTTTGCACGCCTCATCCTGTGGTCTGCCCTGGCTCTTACCTCGAGAGTTTTAGACTGTAGCCTTACCTTTTCGCAAACCTTGTGAGCGCGCGAACCCAAACGCTGTGACCTCGCGTCAAATGTTTTTATTGGTTTATAAAAGTACAAACAGGCGAGTTATGAAAAACTAAGGTTGAGGGATTTGTTCACTTCACACAAAAATATATTGGAATGAGATGGCTAACTGTAGTAGCGAATAGTCCACTGTCTATAATAGCCTAATTTAGAGATCACTTTTTTTAACCGACTACCGACAACTTTGATCGGTTAACGTTGATACGGTCAACCATCGGTCAAACGGCCCAAGTCTGGCCCAGCTCTGCTGACCCCGCAGAGCGCAGCGATCAGAACGTGGAGACCATTCGCCCCCTAGCTACATATATAAAAGCATGGGAAGCCATTCCAGGGGTTTCAGAATGGGTGCTGAGCACAATAAGGCACAGCTATTCGCTACAGTTTGCTCGCCGTCCTCCGCGCTTTCAAGCACGGACCGCGACAACTGTGAATGCAGAAGTAACACATCTACTTCGCGCAGACATAGCGAAGCTGCTGTGCAAAGGGGCCATAGAATTGGTACCACCTTCTCTGAGTGAGTCAGGCTTCTATAGCCTTTATTTTCTCGTGCGGAAGAAGGACGGAGCCCTCAGACCCATCTTAGATCTGAGATCTTTGAACGAGGTGCTTATGAAAAGACCGTTCAAAGTGTTTACAGCCAGAAAAATCCTTGCGCACGTTCCCCCGAGGGACTGGTTTATTTCTCTCGATCTGAAAGATGCCTATTTCCAGATTCAGATGATACCCTGTCACAGGCCATTCTTGAGATTCGCCTTCGACGGTCAGGTTTATCAATACTCCGTCCTGCCGTTCGGCTTGTCCCTGGCACCCCGTACATTTACAAAGTGCATGGACGCAGCTCTCACCCCCTTGAGAAATCAGGGTTTGCGAATTATGAACTATCTGGACGACTGGCTGATTTGGCACAGTCAGAGACAGAACTGCTATCTCACAGAACTGTGCTCCTCAGTCACATGGAGAGCTTGGGTCTCACGGTCAACTGGACCAAGAGCTCATTACTGCCCAGTCAGTCAAATTCCTTTCTAGGAATAGAACTGGACTCTGTGGCCATGACGGCTCGTTTATCGACACAGCGCGCGCGCCGTGTTCGACACCTAGCCGAGTCTTTCCAGAAGGGCAGCATCATTCCTCTGAAGATATTCCAGAGGATGCTGGGCTGTATGGCCTCAGCTGCAGCAGTGCTTCAGCTGGTTTTACTGCGCATGCGCCCGCTTCAACGCTGGCTCAATGCTCGTGCGTCTCGCCGAGCTTGGGCTGCTGGCTGCAAATGAATCAGAGTGACTCAGACCAGTATTACGGCTCTGCAGCCCTGGTTAACAGCCGGCTGGTATCAGCGGGCTGTGATGATGGGAGCGGTCTTGTACTGAAAGCTACGAGACCACGTAGCAAATGCGTCCAACTCAGGTTGGGGTGCGTTCTTTGAGGGCAGATCTATCTTTGGCCTGTGGTCAGACCAGGAGAAGCTCCTTCACATAAACTGTCTGGAAATGTTAGCAGTCGAGAACGCGCTGAAGCGCTTCCTCCCGCTCATACAGGACCACCATGTTCTAGTCTGATCAGACAACATGTCAGTGGTTTCCTACGTGAACCGTCAGGGCGGCGTCAGATCCAGGAACCTCTGCAATCTGACAGAGCGCTTCCTCACGTGGTCTCAGCATCACCTGCGCTCGCTGAGAGCTGCACATGTACCAGGCCACCTTAATGACGGCCCAGACAAACTATCCAGGGACAACGTTCCCCCAGGGGAATGGTGCCTGCACCCCCAAACGCTCCAGAAATTATGGCGCCTGTTTGGCAAAGCGAAAGTCGACCTATTTGCGTCAAATGACAACGCTCACTGCCCAATGTTCTTTTCGAAGAATGAGGACGCGCTGGCCCAAATCTGGCCCAGCCGCCCTCTGTATGCCTTCCCTCCGATCTCTCTGCTACCGCAGGTAATCAACAGGATCAGGGAAACGCGCCACTCGGTGCTCCTCATAGCCTCGCGTTGGGAGAATCAGATTTGGTTCCCGGAGCTGACGCGGCTGTCACTGACAGCCCCGTGGCCGATTCCGGTGAGAACGGATCTCCTCTCACAAGCTCGCGGCTCGATCTGGCATCCCCATCCAGAGCGCTGGTCTCTGCACGCATGGGTAAACTACGGGTACCCGTTGCCCTGCTAGAAGGAGTGATGAACACGATCACGCAGTCTAGAGCTCCCTCTACTAGAAAGCTTTATGCGTCTAAATGGTCGGTGTTCTCCAAATGGTGCACTGACAAAAACCTGGACCCACGGACGTGTGGGGTCTCGCGGCTACTCAGTTTCCTACAAGAGCTGTTGGATAAGGGGAGGTCCCCATCCATGCTCAAAGTCTATGTGGCGGCCGTTGCAGCGTTCGCTGAGTCGACGCGCGGCCGGTCGCTAGGGAAAAATGAGCTTTTTATCCGCTTCCTCAGAGGAGCCAGAAGGATGAACCCTCCGCGCCCCCCGTCGGTTCCTATGTGGGATCTTTCATTGGTCCTCGAGGCCCTGAAAGCTTTCCCCTTTGAACCACAAGACTCCGTGGAGTTAAAGTACCTATCACTCAAAACCGTTTTCATTACAGCACTGTCATCAGTGAAACGTGTGGGGGACTTACATGCGCTGTCTGTCAGCGCCGCGTGTCTCGAGTTCGGGCCAAATGACTCAAAAGTCATACTCAAACCTAGACACGGTTATGTTCCTAAAGTGATTGGCACTCCATTCAGAGCGCAGGTCATTTCTCTATCGGCTCTGCCTTCATCCGATAATGAGAGCGACGTTAATCTCCTCTGCCCATTCAGGGCACTGAGGATTTACACTGCGCGCTCCGCCCCTTTCAGGCGCTCAGAGCAGCTTTTCGTTTCGTTGGTGGGCGCACCAATGGTCTCGCCGCCTCGAAACAAAGCCTATCCAGATGGATTGTGGACGCTATAGCAGCCGCTTACGTGTCGACAGGTCTGCAATGCCCCCTGGGCATCAGGGCTCATTCCATCAGAGGCATGCAGCGGAATTTCTATTCACGACATATGTGTGGCGGCGGGCTGGGCCTCCCCGTCCACCTTTGTCAGGTTTTATAACCTAGAAGTTCCCGCTCTGCGGAAAAAACTTCTGTCAGTTTGAGTGAGATGTACGTTCTGTCCACAGATGTTCATGCGCAGGCTACTCTCACGTATACTAGCTCTTCTGGTTGAGCTACACTATTGGGTATGTGCTATATGCTTATACAGAACGGCGACGCCGCTATGAGTGCTTATGTACAAGTGACCGTCATGAGACAGGTTAGTTTTACCCTACTGATGTCCGTGTCGTTGCAATAGTAATCCTGCTCAGTACGAGAGGAACCGCAGGTTCAGATATTTGGTGCGTGTGCTTGGCTGAGGAGCCACTGGTGCGAAGCTACCATCTGCGGGATTATGACTGAACGCCTCTAAGTCAGAATCCCGCCTAGAAGGAACGATACCGCAGCGCCGCGGGACTTTGATTGGCCCCGGATAGCCGGCCCTCGGGCCGGCGAGGAAGGCCTTCCGTGACCGGAACCGGGGGGCGGCCGAAAGAGCGTCGCCCCTCTCCCCCTTATCGCACCTCAAGTTTGTGTAGAACCCGGTGCTAAATGACTCGTAGACGACCTGATTTGCGACCTGATTTCCTGATTTGCTGACCCGCGTTGCTGGCCACCTTATTTCCCACTTATCTGGGTTCCCCGGAAAGCCCTGGGACTCATTGTGGATGCTTGGCGCGCACGGCGTTGACAAAGGGTTCCCGTAGCGTAAGCTAACTTACGCAATACGAGAGAACCTCTCGTAAGAGAACGTATCGGTTACCTAACGTAACCTCGGTTCTCTCTAGAAGAGGGAACGAGTATTGCGTAACCTGCCGTGCTTGCGCCACGAGCGTTTTTCGCTTCAGTCAATGAAAACCAGAGAATACAGCCTACGACGCCTACGACGCCTCATTGGACGTGACGTCACGTCGGGCTCAGTGGTAGGATGCTGCAGTTCCCGCAGGGCAGCTTATGAGCACGCTAGACAGCCTACTCTAGGTCTGCTAGCTGCTGCACTGCGTTGACAATGGATCCAAAAATTAAGGATAATTTTTTGGCTTCAATATCTCGAGAAGATGAATCTTTCCCGTAGCGTAAGCTAACTTACGCAATACTCGTTCCCTCTTCTAGAGAGAACCGAGGTTACGTTAGGTAACCGATTCGTTTTAGTAGCTAATGGATTTTTTCATCTCGCTACGCCTGGAAAAAATGAGCTAACTTACGCTTCAATTATGAGTTTCCTACATTTGAAATAACGAACTTGAGCACGCAAAAGATGCGATATGTGAACGGCCCCTTGGCGAGCTACCTCCAATCAGGCCACGAGCTACTGGTAGCTCGCGAGCGACGTGTTGGAGACCCCTGATCTAGGTGAACCGAACGCGAACAATGGTGTAATCAAAGAGTATAGAAGTAACAAGAGGCGAAACTCTGTTGCAGTTTTGGTAACAATCGCTAGATGGCGCTGCTGTCGCGCTGACGCCATTTTGGACTGAACCAACGGTTTTACCGTTTGCACAACTGTACAGCATTATGTCTGGAAATAATTGGAAACAAAGAAAACAGTGTTCTGCCATCAACTGCAACAACTACCAGTGTACAACCAATCAACTAGCATTTCATAGATTCCCCAAAGATCCAGAGGTCAAGTAGAAAAGGTTTTTATTAACGTTAAAGTGCGCGGCGTACGTAGGCCTACGTCTCCATACGTAAATAGCGGCATGGAGGTGAACAACAGTGAGTGCAGGGAAGTTGTGTGTGACAAGGAAAAGTGCAAAAACACTGTATTGTATACATGGTGAAACTAACGTTATTCAATAGAGTCAGAATCCATCATATATTACGGACACAAAATCGGACAACTCTCACAGCCCAAAACAGAAGCGCAAAATAATTTTTTTAACAGATTTTTTTTTTAAAGCTAAGTCATCTGTAAATTTGTACATTAACTCTCTCTTTCTGTATCATATGTAACATGTGTTGTACGAAGTTTTTATCAGTCAAGATGAATTAAATTATAATAAAACTAAAGACTAAAACATATTGAACATATACTTACCATTGCCATTCTATTTGTAGTAAATGTGTGCACTTTACTTGCACAGTTTGATTTTTTGTGTTTAATGCAGCCAGAAATTATGTGATCTACTTACCATCACCAATTTTATTACTGTTCATTTTGTGATGATCTTCTATTACTATTACATAGCTTATTCTCTCTTGACTAATGTGTTGTCCCTTTCACCTACTCACTGTTCGTGTTTTGGCTTTTTCAATGAATTTGTCAATCATTTCATGAGGATGGGCTGTTGTTACTTGTGTTGTAAAATTGTGCTGTGTATGAAAACACACACCCAAGTACTTTTTCAGCTGTTACTGCATTATTGCATTTAGTTAATGTCAGTTTTGCATTTGGAGAGGCAAAGAAATACTGTATATTACTTAGATAAGTTTTATGTTTTTTTTGGAGGGAAAAGCTAGTGTTCATGTTCGCATGGGTAGTAGCACTGGCTTTAGCGGCTTTCATCTGATGATGGACGTCTCATGATATTTATTTTAGCACAACTGGGCTGTATTAGGCTATTGATCCGTGATCTTGCTTATAAATTCCGATTCAGCCATTAGCCTACCATCGTGATCACGCAAAGAGGTCTGCAGTGGCGGTTCGTTCAGAATTCTAACCAACAGAAAATATAAATAATTATGCTGTGCATGTACAAATGAATGATTTAGGAGGGAAATGGACTGCTCCCTTAACGTGGAAAGCAACGACTATATTTGCAGCAATGTTCGGTAAATATTAACTTCATAAAATGAAACCGGAGAGATAGTTAATGAGTGAATTAACTATGTTCCTAAATACGTAGCTAAATAACTGTTAACGGGATTCAATGTACCTCTTCATCCTACCCTAATCATAGACTAAACCATTCATCAGAAAACACACACAAATACATGTATACGATGTACTGTGTACAGTACACATGTATATATATTTCAATTACACATAACTAACCCTAACCCATACACATAATATATTAATTGTGTATGTATATATATATATATATATATATATATATATATATATATATATATATATATATATATATATATATATATGAATGCATGTGTATTTATGTAGGTCTATATGTACTACACAAACACACATTTTGACAAATATGCATATATACACACATAACCCTAAACCATTTAAATAAATATATTGTGTGTGTGTGTGTGTGTGTGTGTGTGTGTGTGTATGCATATATATATATATATATATATATATATATATATATATATATATATATATATATATATATATATAAGATTATTATTAATAATATTATATATTATATACATCAGGTTACCGTAAGTTAGCTAACGTTAGTGTCACCTAAGCTATAGCTGCAATTAACTTATTATCTTCCAATAAACATTAACTAAAACTGGCTACATAAAATATAACTACTGACTAGATTCACGAGAGGTCGGCTAATGTGTTTAAAAGTAAAAAAAAAAAAATACAGTAATTTCATTAATTTACCAGCGAGCGTACTTCGGAAACACTGAAAATGAATGGGGTTCAATGCTGGAACTATTACCCCTTTTCCACCAAAGCATTTTGAGAGCCGGTTCGGAGCCGGTGCCTACTCGCGAACCAGTTCTTTGTGTTTCGACAGGCAAAGAACCGGTTCTCGGCCAGGAAAACTGGTTCCAAAGCGGCACCAACTCTTTGCTGGACTAGAACCAGAGAACCGTTCTTTTACCACGTCATGCTTACGGCAGGGGCTGGGGGCGGGTTTAGATGTGTTCTATACATCTTTTCTGACCATAATATAGGATCGCAAAGCCAGGAGAAACATTTGCAGAAACACGATGTAGTCCGCCATTGTATTTGTATTTAAATTTTTTATTGAAAACATTATGTAAGCAAAGAAGAAAACAGTTACAATATAGAAAAAATAAACGGAAAGAAAAAAAGACACAAGACAGGGGTACATAACTAATCAGAAAAGATTACATATCAATGGAAAAGATTAAAAGACTTACATATTTCAATTGTTTTTAAAGCCTTCTTGGTACACGAGTTAGAAATAATCCCAAAGTAATGTTGTACTTGCAAGCATTTCTAGCTGAGACGTATAGCGACGTACACAATGACGTAACGACGTCGTTCGCTGGGCGCTCTAGTCAGTGGAAAGACAAACCGGTTCTGAGAAGGTTCGCAAGTTGAACCAACTCAGAACCAACTTTGAACCAGCACCAGTTCTGAACCAGTTCTTTTTTGGTGGAAAAGGGGTATATCAGTGTTTGGAACTATCAGCTGCTCCACGACACGCGTTACTTCCGCATTCCAAAGTTACTTTGGCGGCCTATGGGAGTGTCGCAACTCTTTCTCTCTATGGCACTGGGTACTTCTATACTCTTTGGTGTAATGATTCAGTTCGACTCCCAAGACAAGATGATGCTCACCCAATAGGAACGTTCCAATAGGAAAAAACACAGCTAAAGCAAAATCCTGACACGAGAGCAAAAAATTTTTTAGAGAGATTTTGTATTTTTTTATTTTCTATGAGAAAATACTTTCTCTCAAAACTTTTTTTAGTCTCAAATATTATTTTTTGCTATTGGTATGAAAACTTTTTCTCTCATGAAATGCTTTTTTGCTATCAGTGTGATAACTTTTTCTCTCAAACTTTTTTTCTTCTCTCAGATCAATTATTTTCTCGCATGTAATAAAGACACATTTCTAGCTCCATAAGTGAGGGAGAGCCAGCATCGGTTGCCATCAGAAGGTCATTTGTGACTCTGACCAGAGCTGTTTCTGTGCTGTGGGAATAAACATGAATTATGATATGCATAAACATGAATTATAACTCTCAATAAATCTAACATCACTAATATTCTGCACAATTTAATCCTCCCACAATAACAGACGGTTTCAGTAATGATCATCACAGATATCTGTCTTTCATTTTGAGTGATTTCAGTAAAGTTGCCCTTTTTAGGGTTATAATTTAATGTACATACATTATTTTAAACCTTCTCACTCATTCAAAGTTTGTCTTGGGTGAAAATTTTATGATTTTGGTTAAAATACAGTTTTCCCTTAAACAGCAGCTCAGTTTAAGAAATCAGTCTACGAGACAAAGACTTAAAACTTAATTATTGTAACGCTAGGTGAAAATAAGCAGGCATGAGAGAGAATCTAAATGCAAGGAAGTTAAGTAAAAACACAAGGAAACAGGGTGACAGAAAGCAAACTCATACAACAACGTATGTCATACAAAGGTGTTTAGATCAGAACACATTTGTTGTTGTTTAGATCAGACAAACGATCTAAACAAGATAATAAAGGGACGTGGTTAAATGGGAAACACCTGGGTAACTAAATCAACATGAAAAACTTCAAAGCAAAGCACACGAGAGGAAATAACATAAAGTCCACAAGTAATTACCACAGGTAATATATAACAATTATGCTAATTTTAAATAGTTTTCCAGGATGGTTATGGTGGAGCTGGAGTTTTCTGGATCATCAGAGAAATATCCCGCAACATCATTTTGAATGTGGTAGTAATACAGGAAGAGGAAAAGCCCTAAACAAACAAACAAAAAACAGATAAGAGAAACATGTTTTATCTGATTTAAATAGGCCTACATTCAAAATACAATTAAAGGTGCAGTATGTTATATGAACTGGGTATTGCAGTCCAAATTCAAAATATTGGAGAGAGTCTATATTATAGATCTCTATACAAAGCATAGCCTACTTTATTTAAAATTGATGGGCAGGATTTTGAACAGTAGCTGGACGGTGCGCCGCCAGTATGTGTACACTCATAGAAAATAATAATAATGTGTTCAAACACAATGAGTTGCTGCTCTTCTCGTCTGGTGTGCGACAGTGTTCAGTCAAACCCTGTCAGAAGGCGGTCGCACAGCGGACAAGGGAGTCACGCAGATAAACTCACAAGTATCACACACAAGACACGTACTGACTGTTGATTTTACTTAAAATATTCATTCCTACTAGCAGCCTGGATACATTAGCAAATTAACTTTAGCGAATTCTTACCTATCAAGGAGAAAATTAGCCAATTCAGAATTAATTTTGAAACCTTACTGGGTTTTAAGCTTTCTCCATCTCTCAAGCGCATCTCCAATATTTATACAGCTTTTCAGGGGCGGAGCGGGGGGGTGGCTAATTGGGCTTAAGCCCCGAATGGTTTGTCAAAAGCCCCGAATCTTTTAGGTTTTTTAAAATAACTTCAACTTTGTTTAATTTCCTCTCAGAATTTCTGATGGAGCGGCAAAAAATTAAAAAATGTGCGTGGTGGCGGACGGTAATGCATCGCGCATCACTCAGCTTGTTTGCCAACTGCCAATAAAAACTAACGAAGAAGAATATAAATTAATCTTCTTCGCCGTTGTCATCAGGGGTTGGCCGCTTGCGGGCTGTTGTATGTTTAAACCGGCGTTGTAGCGAGCTTACTGGCTAACCGGCTGAAGTTATTATGGACATCATAAAGTTTTTTTATACGGAACACTAACAGTAAACCTCACCGGCCGGAGAGAGATTCAGAAGCAGCGTCAGACGAACCGCGGACAAGTGTTACATGTGAATCTGCTGTTGTAGGCCTAACACTTGAGTTAAGCGATGACAACAATTCCAAGTACAGATGCATCAATATCGTCAATAAGTTATTTTTCCCCCATACTTTAATTTAAAAAGTAAATCTTTAATATATTCTAGATTCATTACATAAAAAGTTAAATATTTCAAGCCTTTTATTGTTTTAATCATGATGATGGGCTTACAGCTCATGGAAATCAAAACTTACGCCTATCTCAAAATGTATTAGAATTTTAGAACAAAGAATTTTTTATACGACCTGACAAGATCTCTAATCAGCTAATCAACTCAAAACACCTGCAAAGGTTTACTGAGAATTCAATCTGTCAGTTTTGTTCTGGTGGTGCAGCACAATGACCTTTTCCACAATATTACATTTTTTTGAGATGCGCCTGTAATAATGTAATAAACATATTAGTATTTACATAATTAAAGGAATTGTTATGGTGAACAGTGATAATGAATAAATGGTAGCAGCAGAGTATTATTAGTACTAATTAAATGAATATCACTGTCCACAATTTTATATGTAAGCTTTTTGGGCAACGCATCATTAATTTACTGTAACATATTGCACAATATCATCAATATTTAATGCAGCAATTCTGAACAAAAAGTATACATATTTAATAATAAGACACAGGTCTTTGGAACTTTTATTGCACACATGAGACTTAAATTATTCTCAGCGAGTTATGGTGGCGTTTTGGCCCCAGTCTAAAAGGGCTGCTATATAAGTTTTACACGCCACCAGATACCACTGTGTTTTACCTATTTAGGCAAACTTAAAAATAGTCAGATAATGGTTGCCTCTTTTTAGTTGCCAGGGGTGAAAATGAGTCATCCCTAACATTTTTGGTGTTTTGGATTCACTACAGCTGGAGAACAATTACATACAAAATAGGTTGTAGGCTCTACTCTGTGATTTTTTTTTTTTTTACTGAGTAGGCCTAACTATCATAATTTTCCCAGGTAGTGTATAGATTTTTAGGCTTTCTAATATCTCAAACAGCCTGAAAAATAGTGCATTTAGCTGACGTAAATGGGGAAAAAATCTCCAAGGGAGTATGCCCCTGCCTGGACCGCCCCTAGGTTTGGGCTAAGCCCCGAATGTTTACATCGTGTGGCTCCGCCCCTGCAGCTTTTATTATACTTTTGATCATACAGCTTTTTATATGGATGCCGAGGCTTTTTAGGCTTTTTAGGATGGGTAGAATGTTCGATTTCGGACCCTTTTTTTTTTTTTTGCCGGTTTCCATGACTGAAATACGCTGTTTTCCGCGGTGCCCAAATATAATTGGGTAAACTGGCAGTGGGCGGAGTCACACAGACCAAAACCAACACAGACATTCCGACACAGAACGCACATTTTCAAAGGAGAATAACTGAAGCATTGTTTTTCAGACAAACAAGTATGCAAACTTAGCATGTTTCTTAAATATCTGCAAACATATTATGGTATTTTTATGCTTTAGAAAAGTCAAAAACTTACATACAGCAGATTTAAAGGCATTTGTATAATTTTTTTAATGTAACCAAAAATAAACTTTATAAATTTATAAACCCTTATAATCAATAAAACGAATGAATAATAAAATGTAAAAATACTAATTTAATAAATTAATAATTATATATAAAATAAACAATTACGTGTCACCCATGAATGAATTGAAATAATTTACTGAAATCTGTTGGAAAAATAGAGGAATTCTACTAAACCAAATGTAATGATGCATGTGATTGTTTCTCACCCTGAAACGAGTTCAACACAGTGAAGATGTAATATGAGGGGATGAGCATCGGTCCATAACTGAAGAACGCCACAGCCCACGTCAGGCCGAAGAGCAGGAACAAACTCAACACCATCATGAGCTGCTTTCTGAACGTCTTTCTCTTGCCGTCAGCCGCTTTTATGTGTCGAGCTTGGAGAATATTAGTGACGATCATGATGAAGATTCCTGTCGTGAAGATGAAGACTAAAGCGTAGTAGCCAATGTTCACTATGTAGTGAATTAACAGATCTGTAATCCAGCACCTATAATTAGAAGAGAAGAGAAAATGTTGACATGTTAAAAGCTTCATCATTTCATGCATTTCTGACATCAGAACAACTTACATTCGTGGTGTTGCGTTTATAATCACTGCTTTATATCCTCCTAATGAAACAACAGCTTTGATTATTGGAGCCGGAAACGCTGAAAGCACACGGAGACAAGGGTCATTATAGTTCCCTTTTGAATAGAATCATTGATGCTGTGTCAGAGCGTTGACACTATGGGAACGCTTCCAAGTGAACCGGTTTCTGATGCACGTGTACAGCCCGACCGATATAGATTTTTGGGGGATATATCGGCCGATATTATTTATGTGTATATTATAATACAGTAGCAATATTATTTAAGTGTATATTATAGCACAGAACCAGTCAAAAGTTTGGACATACTTTCCCATTCGTATGTACAAACTTTTGACTGGTACTGTATATAGAATACAGTATACATAAACAGAATATATATATATAACCCCTTTTTTTAATGATCACTCAAATGTTGTGATCAAACCGCTGTGTGACAAAGATGTGTAATGGAGGCAGGGTGAATGATAGAATGAGAATGATCCATTTGAGCTCTAACCAAACTAGTTTGCATTGCATGTTCTATTCTAAATTATATTCTAAATACTGTTGCATAATCTTCACTAATGACTTTGTCTTTTTATTTAGTCACGTTATATAAAAAATAACTTATATCAATAAATATATCAAAAGTGTCACTGGCAAAACCTGTTATCTTCTATTACCAGTGAAGGAAGGAAGTACTCAGATCTTTTACTAAAGTAAAAGTAATAATACCAGAATGAAAACATTTATATACACAATATTTTTTTTTTACAAAATGTACTAAACATGAAACTACTCATTATGCAAAATGCCCTATATAAAGTGTTATAATTATATAAATTATTGGAATATTGCTTGATGCTATAACGTAGCTGGAACCATGGCCGTATACCCGGCCGTATACTATAACTATACCCGGAATCCCTGTCCGGCGGAAGAACACGCTCTATGGCCTCCTTTACCAGCAGGGAGTTTACTGCTTGTTCTAATACCGACCCTGCTCTGGGTCGACTACAGTCCAGACAACCCCGTTGACCTTTGGTAGGCGGAAACCGAACGGCAGTCTTGTTCCCCTTTTAAATGGTGCGCAGGGCCCAAGGAGAAATATTCGTTAGATTTTTCCATGCATCAAAATATTTTACCAAGGAAACCAACCTCTCAAGGCTGGTTTCAGGTATCGTTCGAGATTCGTTTTCGACCCCCTGAAGCAGCTCCCCGGCAGGGTTCGACCGAAAACGATTCTCGATGGGTGGACGCGAGTGCTGCTGGCCGCAGTCCTGTGGGGCGGACAGTGCAACATGCGTGTTATGACTGACTCAGGGCCATAACAAAAGATAGGAGACCATGCCACGAGCAAACAGTGCAAATCATAAGTTTATTGTGTACCTAACACAAAATTAAACAACAGAACCAACAATGGTGTGTGAGTGTCAGTGTCAGTAGTGTAGAGCAGGTGTATGAATATGTTGTGTGTGTAGGTGCAAGTGTTTTGTGTAAAAATTGTGTAAAAATAAAAGACATAAACTTAAATGTGCATCTGTGTGAAGTCCTGTCGTCCCGAGCGAGCCGTGGACCCGGACAGGCCAACAGAGCAGCGTTCGAGCCTTCAGCCCCCAGCCCAGAACAGGAAGAGAGAGAATGCAACTGAGAAGCTCCTATTTAAACACCAGCTTCCCAGATGCCAGAAATTAGACCTGAAAGAGAGGAGGAGGGGCAGGAGAGCGAACAGAAAAAGGCCAAGGGCCGTAACAATGCGTTCGCTGGAAACCGATGCGTCCCAAAGCGCACTTAATGGTGGGAAGTTGACATCGATTTCCTGCGGGCTCCGCGGAGGAGGCGACCTCGATCGCTCCGCCACAGGTGGGACTTATACTTTTAGTTTCAGATTTAGACTTTTAGTTTTCGTTTAAGACTTTTAGTTTTAGACTTTTAGTTTTCAATCTAACCCAATAATCCCTCCATAAACTAACCCTATAAGGCAACACTATAACAGGTGTTTTCTCCATATAACTCACTCCAGCCGAACACGGTGATCTTCCTCATGTAGTTTGTGATGGTGACGTTCTGTCTGATGAGCCATAAGTACATATGAAGAGCTTTAATGAAGAACCAGGTGAATGTAGTCAGCATGGAGTAATGCATGAGCAGCGCTATGAAGACACACGCAGCCTTGACTTCTGTGTTTTGGCGACGCTCTCGTTTGACAAAAAGGATAAATTCAGGAGAAACAAAGCCACAAACATGTTCATCAAGATCTTCGGGGCCTGATTTGATCTGACATCTCTATTAAAATACAAAAACAACCTGTATTCGTAACATGCATGTATGCATTTAGCAGACACTTTTATCCAAAAGAGGAATCAAAGCAATTGGTCAAAAAAATGTACAGTAACTGTTATATTTTAAGATACTCTACCATAGGAAATGCATGAACAGAGACACGGTCTGAAAAAACATGGAGATGCTGCAGCCGATAAAAGAGACGTAGCTCAATGATTCTACATTTACATCTGAAGGAGACTGAAAGAACAGAGAAAACACAACAGAAAATATTTTTTGTATGACTTTAGTCATCTTTTACAAGTTCACCAGCATATTGACTTTGATATTTATTTCATGGGGTCTTTAAATGAAACTCTGAGAAGCTTCTCACCATCAGCACTGCAAAGAACGTCAGATGTGAACACGAGCACTTTATGGTGTTATTGTTGATTTTTACTGTCTCACAGCCAGACGTCGTCCATGTAAGATTTCCTTCGAAGAAAAGAGAGAGAGGAATTAAATATATAAAATAAATTAGGTTTGTTGATGGGAACTGATCAATTCAGACATAAATAAATGTACCTTTGCCATCCCAAGAACTGCAAGACGCCTTACCGACCTGGAAGAACATTTTTATTTTGCTTTTGAGTTGTCTGGTCGTTATTAAAAAAATAAGTTTCACAACAAAACCTTCATTACCAGATCTTTCTGTGTAAAGAACATTTCTATATTGTTGGTAAGGTCGGAAATATTGGCCCTCATCGTTATTCCATAAACCTCATTGTTCAAAACGCTGTAAATTTTAGTTTCATCCTAAATAAGAAATAGAGCAAATCAAATACAAACATGTGTGAAATACAATAGATCAAGAAACATTTGTTAAAATAATAGTTTTAACACAAAAATGTCTCTTATGCTGCTATATTTTCACTGGAACACAAAAGTAGAATTTTAAACTTTTCAAACAATTCATGGTCAGAAAGAGGGTACAAAACACCACAGAAGCATAATAACAGTAGTGGTTATGACATAATGTACTAATATCCAGCTCTTCTGAGGTCAAGGGATTTTTGTCATAATGGAAAAGAAATTAGTGTAAATGTATTTGATTGAACTTGGCTGAAAATATTTGGGTAAACTGTCCCATAAACATTCCTTAAAATGTTCAAACATGGAATTTTAAATGTTTTAATTGTGAGTACCTTTCCCATGTTTTTGAACCGTAGAAATCCAAGTACCGCACATCCATGGTTTTCCAGTCGTGATTTATTAAAGGCCTCGCTGGGAATCTTTACATACCAGGGAATGTCTGTCTTCAGATCACTTTGACAATCATCAACCTGTGAGAAAAAAGAATTATAATAATAAATAAGGAATCATACCATGTTTTATTGTTTCTCAAGTCTTACGTTTATCCTGTTCGGATCTGAAGAGTAACATGTGTCTCTGTTTTCTGTGTTCTCGTCTTGTATGTGAAGAAGACCAATAACATCCCCCATGACAATCCGTGCGCTGCTTATATTGTTGTGTTCCATCTCTTCCATCTTAGACTCCAGATTGTCCAAGGCGTCTCTGCAAAATGTAATAATCACTGTATTCTGTCATTTTAATTTTAAAAGTTGCTGGTAACCACACACTTACGATGCTTTTGAGGGATTAATAAATCCATCCTTGTCTTTTAGATCATCTGTAGTTGAATTGTTAGTTGTCTCAGATGTTGTGAAACTAGTAGTTGGATTGTTAGTTGTCTCAGATGATGTGAAACTGGTAGTTGAATTCTTAGTTGTCTCAGTTGGTCTGAAACTGGTAGTTGAATTCTTAGTTGTCTCAGTTGGTCTGAAACTGGTAGTTGGTTTGTTAGTTGTCTCAGATGGTGTGAAACTGGTAGTTGGTTTGTTAGTTGTCTCAGATGGTGTGAAACTAACAGTTCGATTGTTAGTTGTCTCAGATGTTGTGAAACTAGTAGTTGAATTGTTAGTTGTCTCAGATGTTGTGAAACTAGTAGTTGAATTGTTAGTTGTCTCAGATGGTGTGAAACTGGTAGTTGAATTCTTAGTTGTCTCAGTTGGTCTGAAACTGGTAGTTGGTTTGTTAGTTGTCTCAGATGGTGTGAAACTAACAGTTCGATTGTTAGTTGTCTCAGATGTTGTGAAACTAGTAGTTGGATTGTTAGTTATCTCAGATGTCTTAAAACTAGTAGTTGGATTGTTAGTTGTCTCAGATGGTGTGAAACTAGTAGTTGGATTGTTAGTTGTCTCGGATGGTGTGAAACTGGTAGTTGGATTGTTAGTTGTGTCAGATGATGTGAAACTCGTAGTTGGATTGTTAGTTGTCTCAGTTGGTCTGAAACTGGTAGTTGAATTCTTAGTTGTCTCAGTTGGTCTGAAACTGGTAGTTGGTTTGTTAGTTGTCTCAGATGGTGTGAAACTAACAGTTCGATTGTTAGTTGTCTCAGATGTTGTGAAACTAGTAGTTGGATTGTTAGTTATCTCAGATGTCTTAAAACTAGTAGTTGGATTGTTAGTTGTCTCAGATGGTGTGAAACTAGTAGTTGGATTGTTAGTTGTCTCGGATGGTGTGAAACTAGTAGTTGGATTGTTAGTTGTGTCAGATGATGTGAAACTCGTAGTTGGATTGTTAGTTGTCTCAGATGGTGTGAAACTAGTAGTTGGATTGTTAGTTGTGTCAGATGGTGTGAAACTAGTAGTTGGATTGTTAGTTGTCTCAGATGGTGTGAAACTAGTAGTTGGATTGTTAGTTGTGTCAGATGGTGTGAAACTAGTAGTTGGATTGTTAGTTGTCTCAGATGGTGTGAAACTAGTAGTTGGATTGTTAGTTTTCTCAGATGATGTGAAACTAGTAGTTAGATTGTTAGTTGTCTCAGATGGTGTGAAACTGGTAGTTGAATTCTTAGTTGTCTCAGTTGGTCTGAAACTGGTAGTTGGTTTGTTAGTTGTCTCAGATGGTGTGAAACTAACAGTTCGATTGTTAGTTGTCTCAGATGTTGTGAAACTAGTAGTTGAATTGTTAGTTGTCTCAGATGTTGTGAAACTAGTAGTTGAATTGTTAGTTGTCTCAGATGGTCTGAAACTGGTAGTTGAATTCTTAGTTGTCTCAGTTGGTCTGAAACTGGTAGTTGAATTCTTAGTTGTCTCAGTTGGTCTGAAACTGGTAGTCGGTTTGTTAGTTGTCTCAGATGCTGTGAAACTAACAGTTCGATTGTTAGTTGTCTCAGATGTTGTGAAACTAGTAGTTGGATTGTTAGTTGTCTCAGATGTCTTAAAACTAGTAGTTGGATTGTTAGTTGTCTCAGATGGTGTGAAACTAGTAGTTGGATTGTTAGTTGTCTCGGATGGTGTGAAACTGGTAGTTGGATTGTTAGTTGTGTCAGATGATGTGAAACTGGTAGTTGGATTGTTAGTTGTCTCAGATGGTGTGAAACTAGTAGTTGGATTGTTAGTTGTCTCAGATGGTGTGAAACTAGTAGTTGGATTGTTAGTTGTCTCAGATGGTGTGAAACTGGTAGTTGGATTGTTAGTTGTGTCAGATGGTGTGAAACTGGTAGTTGGATTGTTAGTTGTCTCAGATGGTGTGAAACTAGTAGTTGGATTGTTAGTTGTCTCAGATGGTGTGAAACTGGTAGTTGGATTGTTAGTTGTGTCAGATGGTGTGAAACTGGTAGTTGGTTTGTTAGTTGTCTTAAATGTCTTGAAACTGGTAGTTGGTTTGTTAGTTGTCTCAGATGGTGTGAAACTGGTAGTTGGTTTGTTAGTTGTCTCAGATGGTGTGAAACTAGTAATTGGATTGTTAGTTGTCTCAGATGGTGTGAAACTGGTAGTTGGATTGTTAGTTGTGTCAGATGGTGTGAAACTGGTAGTTGGTTTGTTAGTTGTCTCAGATGCCTTGAAACTGGCAGTTGGTTTGTTAGTTGTCTTAAATGTCTTGAAACTGGTAGTTGGTTTGTTAGTTGTCTCAGATGGTGTGAAACTGGTAGTTGGTTTGTTAGTTGTCTCAGATAGCTTGAAACTGGTAGTTGGTTTGTTTAGTTGTCTTAAATGTCTTGAAACTGGTAGTTGGTTTGTTAGTTGTCTCAGATTGTGTGAAACTGGTAGTTGGTTTGTTAGTTTTCTCAGATGTTGTGAAACTAGTAGTTGGATTGTTAGTTGTCTCGGATTGTGTGACACTAGTAGTTGGATTGTTAGTTGTCTCAGATGTCTTGAAAATAGTAGTTGGATTGTTAGTTTTCTCAGATGGTGTGAAACTGGTAGTTAGCTCAATAAATCCATCCTTGTTTTTTAGATCATCTGTAGATGGATTGTTAATTATCTTGTCTGTTGTGAAACTAGTAGTTGGACTGTTAGGGTTCTCAGATGTTGTGACACTTTTTTGTTGGATTGGTAGTTGTCTTCCAATCTCTGATTTTTTTTATAAAATACTCGATTTACGATTTAAAACATTTAAAACAAAATAACTGCGAACTGTAATTATTTAAAAAATATATATTTATTGTATTGAATTAAAGTGCATCAACATAAACAAAATTGCAAAGGCAAACCCTTTCTCTAACTGAAAAGTCACTGTGCAGTGTAAAACAAAGATTGTTAAACATCCAAATTATTGGAGAAAAAAAATCTAAAAAATCGATTTTTTGAACATATGAATCACTTTGACCTACCAACTCGATTTTTAAATCAAATCGATCTTTTTTCCCAGCCCTACTTTTTAACGTTTAAACCGTTTAACTGGTAGTATTAATCGGTTAAATTTTAACGGTTAAACGGTCAATATGAGCATCCCTAATTACAGCGCTTACAGGACAATAAAAAATTCAGACTTCATTCAAAAAGCTTGTTTTGTTGATTAATTTAGCCTTAGGTATGTTCAGATCTGTTTATGTTTTGAACCGACAACAGTGAACAATCATAGTGGACAGTTATACACTTTTGTGGAAAGTACATTTAATCTTATGTGAAAAAGAACAACACCACTACTGTGGGTGCGTCCCAATTCGCATACTATCCGTCCTAAATAGTATTCGAAAATAGAATTGGTACATCCCAAACCGTAGTATGTTGAAATGAGTGTTCCAAAGATACCCGGAGGGCCTACTATTTCCGGTCAGAGTCCGAAGTGTAGATCGATGCGCACTCTAACGGCTAATATTGCCCACAACCCATCGCGCGTTAGACGAGGATTCGATTAGAACTACAAACACGAGTGAAAAGTGTTAAAAAACTACAGACATGGAGGGCGCGCGAGTCGGCCGGTTGTGTAGAGTGGTTTAGATAAAGGGTTTTGAGCGATTAATAATCAGTATCTAACCTGACGAAAATTTTTTTATTCAATGTTGTCTACATGATATTGCATCTGCAGCAGCATTGTGAACTTTTGTAAAGATACGTTTAGCCATTAAGTTTTAAATGCATCATTATATTCAAATTGCAAACACATGATAGACTCCACATGAAAGACCCACGACTGCAGATGAACGTGCTACTAGATTTCTCTCCGAAATGCTAGGAAATTAAATTAGATTGAATGGAGGATTTTAACTTTGACAAGATGATTGACAGGGCAGTTTATGGTGACAGGATGATTGACAGGTCAGTTTACGGTGATGCACGCAACAGATCTGTCCGTTAAAGATGACGAAGTAGTATGTCCCAAAGCTTGCCTGCTCTTTTGCTGCAGAATGTTGGAAAGATGGCGCCGCTGTGTTTGGCCTGCCACTTGGTCCTCTGTTTTGTTATGTTTGTTTTTGCTACCGTCTCACCGTTTATTGTTTATGATCGCACTACGCTGTTGGAATTGCGTATTACAACTAATCGCCTCCTAAATGCCCAGTCCTTCAAACAACCACCGCCACTATTGACATCAATTCCTCCTTTCCTGAGATGCCCTGTCTGCTTGCTACCAAGCGGTAAGCGCCGCAGAAGACGCGGTCAGAGAGGCGGATTATGTGTAAGGCTGAGGACTCACCTGGATTCTCCGTCGCCGAGGAGTGGAGATCGATCAAGGCTTGGCAGTGTTAGAAGATCGCGGGAATGCTATCGGTGGCTTCGGCCGGTTGGTTCCGACACTGGCGTTCCATTTTCGTGCCCCCGCCGTGTAAATACATCGACCCGGAGCAGTGTCCAAGGAAACCTCCGTTCAATTCCTCGTGTGACACCACCGCCTGTCCACTCGACCACGCTCAGCATGGCTCTTTGTAACACCAGATCGCTCAATAACAAAACTTTTGTTCTCAATGATCATCTCCTCTTAGAATCTGGATTTGTTTTTCCTCACCGAAACCTGGCTTCCCCCAGGTGACGTCAGTGCCTTTTCGGAACTCCTCCCCGCTGGCTATCTTTGCTTAAACACTCCGCGGCAAACGGGTAGGGGCGGGGGGATAGCTACTGCACACAGACAGTCCTTGAAGTGCCACCAGTTGCTCACTAGAGGGTATTCCAGCTTTGAGTTACAAGTATTTGTACTCACACTATTTTATGTGCAGTAATCTATCGGCCGCCTAAGTTAAATAGGGATTTCTTAAATGAGTTCTCAGAGTTTCTGACGGAGTTTTTGGCAAAGTTTGACAATATTTTAATCTGTGGTGACTTTAACATTCATGTTTGCTGCCCCTCTGATAAACCTGCTAACGATTTTAATGCACTTTTAGACTTATTGGATCTGACTCAGTCCATATCCTGTCCCACTCATAGGTTAGGTCAAACTCTTGACCTTATCATTACTCGCGGGGTGACTGTGTCAACTTGTGAGGTCCTGGATTTTGCCCAGGATTTTTTTGCCCAGGGTCGGCATCGGATTTTCCCATCTCTGACCACTCTCTTATACGGTTTGACATCTGTGCTGTTCCTCCTGCTCCCACGTCCACGAGGAGTTGAGAACTTTGAGGCTGTTTCTCTTGTGGACCTTAAAAAAGCTGTCCATGAGTTATTCGCTGATTTTGACAGTGTTTGCACTTTCAGTAAACAAATATGTTCCACATCCGTGTGCGTGAACTTTGTTAAGCTGTTTTATCAAATTATAATGAAAATATCTAAATCCACAGATGTGTGGACATTGTTTCATCCTGAAGATGTAAATTTGTTTTCTAAAAGAGGTTCAGCATAGTTCAGTACATTGTCGTACGAGATTTGCAGCGCGGGTATCAAATAGGAAGCGGATGCAATTACCATTTGTCTTTTGTTTCGGAGCCGAGCAGTTCTACTGAATGCTTTCTCTGGGAGTGTACTACTACGTGACGAGTTCTTAAGGAAGAAGCCTCTCCAGCGGTGGCCGTGAGCTCACAGCTCTGAAAGTACAGTTTGAGGACGTCTTCGAAGATGTAGCAGACCCCTCCCGAATGACGGACAAAACTTTACTGATGTTGATGAAGTTTATTGAGTCCGTTTTCACTGCAAATATCACCTCATAAATCACCGTAAGAGCTGAACAAAGGAAATACAAAAGCTCGCATTAACGACTCGTACAAACTCTCTCTCCGTTACACTACGAATAACATATAGCAAAATACATAAATAACAATAAACCATAAACAAATGTTAATACAGACCTTATGCCTTTTCCGGGGGGTGCTTATCACCGTTAAACATTAATAGCCTGCACAACTCCTACAACTGCGTGCACTCCCTTTACTTTCCTTCTATCCGTTTAGCCCCGAAGACCACAAAACCCGTCAAAATAAAAGTCCCTCCTTAATAAGACCTAAATACATTACCTAAACCTAATTTAAACTAACAGGACTATCAAAAAAGTATATAAAAACAAATTAGAAGAATTAACACATCAAAGTCTGTTACACTCCCACCAAATTATAAATGTAATATCAACATGCATAATTTTCAAGCATAAGTAATATCACTTTTCACTTATAAAGACCTTTGTGTGTGTTACCACGTAAAGTCCTTTTGAAGAGGTGTTCACTCCGATTCCAATAATAAGACCAACTTCTGAGCTGGCCTCTCTACTACTGAGACCTTGTTCAATCGTTCTCCTTTCTTGTTCAGTGTTTTGTCACCAAGTGTCAATGTGACTTTCCTTACTAACCCATCTTGGCTAGTTACAGTGTCTATGATCCGACCTAGTCTCCATACATTCCTTGGAAGGTTCTCATCCGTATCCATGACAACATCACCAATCTGAAAGTTCCTTTTTGGAGCATGCCAGCATTGTCTAGTAGCAATGTTGTGGAGATACTCCTTTTTCCATCTACTCCAGAATTGCTCAGTAAGGTACTGCACCCGTCTCCATCTCTTTCTCCCATAGAGATCTTCTCTTATGAACTTTCCTGGTGGTGGTAGGACTGTGGTGGCTTTCATAGTAACCAAATGGTTAGGTGTGAGTGGTTCCAAGCTCTTGGGGTCGTTCAAGTTATCCAATGTAAGAGGACGACTATTAACTATTGCCATGGCTTCATAAAACAATGTGCGCAGTGAAGCATCACTGAGCCTGCCTGATGCAAGGGAAGCTGTAGCATTAAGAACACTCCTAACAGTTTTGATTTGACGCTCCCATACACCACCTGCATGACTGGAGTGAGGGGGATTCAAAACAAAATCACACTGTTTATCTGCAAGAAAAGCAGTAAGCCTTTCGGGATCAAGTTGCTGTAATGCGGAGTTCAGTTCGTTCTTAGCACCGACGAAATTGGTACCTTGGTCGCATCTGATCTGCCGTACTGTGCCTCTGATAGCAATGAAGCATTGTAAACTGTTGATGAAAGCATCCGTGGACATATCCTCCAACATTTCTATATGAACGGCTCTTGAACAAAAGCAAGTTAGAAGCAGACCATACCTTTTGTGCTGTTTTCTTCCTTCTGTAGTCATGAAAGGACCGAAGCAATCCATACCACAATACACAAACGGTGGGGAAGACTCTACCCGTTCTGCAGGAAGATCACTCATCCGTTGTCCTTCAACAGATTTTCTCAACTTTCTACAAGGTACACAGTTGTGAATGTAAGATGTGACAGCTCTGTTCATTCCAGATATCCAATAGCCTGCAGATCTGATAGCATTAATCGTGAAACCTTTCCCTTGATGCTTTACACTTTCATGATAGTGTGCAATTATCAGCTTAGTTACATGATGCTCTCTGGGAAGAATCAGTGGGTGCTTGAACACATGAGTGCATGACGAGTGACTTAATCTTCCTCCCACCTTAATCATACCATCCGTATCTATGAAGGTGTCTAGATGATGAAGTCTGTTATGACCTGGAAGTTGTTTACCTTGAGTCAAGACATCCATTTCTTTCTGATACACTTGTTTCTGCACTCCTTTTAGAATCAAGCATCTTGCATGTTCTTGTTCACTCACAGATGCTGGTGAATTAGACTTATCCTTCTTGATCCTTCTCAGAAGACGTGCAATGGCCTTGACAGTATTAGACCAGGATGAAAACTTAGACAAACGGTCTACAAGATCTTTGCTTTCTGTGGTTTCTGTTCGAAACGTCTGAACTTTTCTAACTTCTGGATCACCTACTGGAAGTTCTGGTACAACATCTACACTCTGTATTTCTTTCTTCCACAGGAACGACGGACCTGAAAACCAGTTAGAAGAGAGCAATTCATTTATTGTTCTACCTCTTGAAGCATTGTCTGCAGGGTTATCATTCGTTGGGACGTACAGCCGTTGTTTGGGTGCTGTGCTTTGACGTATCCTTTGAACTCTGTTGGCTACAAACGTATGAAAACGACGAGCATCATTATTTATGTATCCTAAGACCACTTTTGAGTCAGTCCAAAAGAATTCATCGACATTGGTGAGGTCAAGCTCTTCTCTCAGCATATTGCTCATTTTGACTGATACCACAGCTGCCGTCAACTCTAATCTTGGTATTGTAGTGATTTTTACAGGAGTAACCCGGGCTTTGCCAATGAGGAAAGTGCAATGAATCTCATCCTTCTCACTGATCATTCTCAGATACGAACACTGACCGTAACCACAGGTACTTGCATCAGAGAAATGATGTATCTCTGTTTTCACAATTTTGCCGAAATTAGTAGGTACATAACATCGTGGTATGTTAACCATTTCCAGATTAACAAAATCATGCTGCCATTTCTCCCACCGTGGGCTGAGAGCAAGAGACAGTGGATCATCCCAGCTTGTACCCTTGCGACACATTTCTTGTAAGATCCTCTTACCATTGAGAACATAAGGAGCTACAAAGCCCAAAGGATCATATATGGAGGCAACAGTTGACAATATGCCACGACGTGTTGTAGGTTGACCTTTTAATGGGATGTGGAATTTGAAGCTATCACTCTGTATGTTCCAGTGAATACCCAGAGCTCTCTCAAGTGGCATGTCATTGAAGGTAAGATCCTTTGTCTCAAAGTTTACAGCACGTTCTGATGCTGGTATGCTCTGCAGCACAGTGTTGTCATTAGACACAAATTTGTGAAGTCGAAGACCTCCTTTTGCACACAACTCTCGTGTCTCTTTTGTTAGCTGAATAGCCTGTTCCACTGTCTCTACGCTTGTGACTCCATCATCAACGTAAAAGTCTCTTATGATGAACTGGGCGGCTAATGAGTGTGACTGACAATGCTCACTGGCTAAATATCTTAGTCCATAATTTGCGCACCCAGGCGAAGAAACAGCACCGAAGAGATGAACTTTCATACGGTAATCTTGAAGCGGTGAATTTGTGTCTCCGTTCTGCCACCATAAGAAGCGCAAGTAGTCTCTGTCATTTTCCTGAACATGAAATTGGTGAAACATTTTTTCAATATCACATGTTACAGCTATAGGGTGTTTTCTGAACCTGACAAGGACTCCTGTGAGATTGTTTATCATGTCTGGCCCTGGTAACAAATGTTCGTTGAGACTTGTGCCTTTGAATTTAGCGGAACAATCAAACACAACACGTAGCTTGTCTGGCTTTTTCGGATGGTAAATGCCATGATGAGGTATGTACCACTTTTCACCATCAGCTCCATCATCAATCACTGTTTCTACATCACCTCTTTCAATGATATCATTCATGTACGCAATGTAGTCTGACTTGTATTTCTCATCTTTACAGAACTTTTTGTTCAAGTGATTGAATCTGACTTTGGCAAGCTCTCTGTTATCTGGTAAGTATGGACGTTGTTTAAACGGAAGTGGCATTTCATAATGTCCTTGAGCATTTCTCTTTATGCCTTCTTTGAGTTTGTCCAAAAACACAATATCATTCTGTGAAATTGTCTTGTCACCTACCGTGACATCTTTAAAGTCAGACTCGAGCACACGTATGGCATCCACAGGTGTCAGAGCTGGAATCTCTTTTGTGGCTATTCTGTGACAAAGACCAATTGCTGTGGATTCATGAATGCCTGGTGTGGAGCTGCCTACAATACTCCAACCTAAGTCAGTTAGAATAGCATAGGGTTCATCATCTTTACCTAGAATGACTTCTCTGGGAGCTAGCACTCTGGGGCAATTGTAACCAATCAGTAAACCTACTTCACAGCCGAGAAGAGGGGACATTTCCTTTGTGATTACCTTCAAGTGACTCCAGTTCTTTGCCGTTTCCTGCGTTGGTATGTGGTCACGATTGACAGGAATACACTCTTTGGTGTATAATGGAGGCAGATTGATATGTACTGATGAATTATACCCTCTCACTTGAAGATCAGATATCCTTTTGCTATTAATGATCATACTGTCTCCCATCAGAGTAGTAAGTTTGAGTTTAATTGGATGAGCATCCACTTGCAGTACTTTACTCACTCCTTCATCAATGAAAGTGGTGTCACTTTGAGTGTCAAGCAAAGCATAGACAAGCTGTTCATTGGATGGATTTTGGATGGACGACACCCATACAGGTACAATCATAGATGTAATGACTGAACGACCTTCTCTTGTTACGTTAAGTGATGTGGCATCCGTAATCTCATTCTCATGTGCACTGCTTACCGTTGGTTGCTTTCGGTTTCCATAATACTCGTAGTTGTAGTCATGAAGACTTGTGGGATGTTTCAATTTGCATACATCACATGTGTGGCGACGACGACATTCCTTAGCAAAGTGACCTGGTTTCATACATCCAAAACAGAGTTTGTTATCTTTGACATATGACCTTCTGTCTTTCAGAGACTTCTCCATGAATTTTGGACACTTATTGAGTTGATGGTTGTCATCTTGACACAACATGCATGACGTTTTAGACTGTGTTTTAGCCACTGTCTGTTTATCACCATTTACTATTGTCTGCGTCTTATAAACAATAGCCTTGTTTCTTTTTACTTCATTAGAGACTCTTCTCTCCAGAGGTGACTCACGTGAATGAAGAGCGTGTAAAGAAGTGATAGGATTACACATAATCTCTGCTTCAGTTGAAAGGAACTTTACGAAGTCTTGAAAGCTTGGAAATTCCTTACTGTCCAAAAGCGCTGTTGTGACCTGGCGGTTCCATCTGGAGGCTGCCCAGTCAGGAAGTTTCTGTACCAGCTTTTGGTTCTCTTCACAATCGTTCAGTATTTCCAAGCCTTTAACATGCGGTATGGCTTGCAAACATGCATTTAAGAAGTCTGAAAATGTTCTCAGACCATCTGCATCTTTGGACTGTATTCTATGCCACTTAGACAGCCTTTCACGGTATGCTCTTTGAATGACGAAGGGCTGGCCATATCGTTGGTTAAGCTTATTCCAAGCATCTTTGTAAGCTTCTTCATCACTTCTATAAAAAGTGCCTTCGAGATATCGGTGTGCTGAACCACTGACATACTTTTTCAAATAATAGAGTTTATCAGCTGCAGAGATGCCCTTTCGATCTATAAGTGACATAAATGAGGCTTTCCAGTCTACAAACTGAATTGGGTCTCCATTGAACACTGATGGCTCTGGTATGGGTAACCTGTTGATCGCTATGCTATCCTGAACTGCCTGAGCAAGCTGAGACACTTCACTGAGAGTTGTTGACTGGATAACACTGCATTGTCGTTCTGTCTCAGAGAAGATTTTCTTTTTCTGACTTTCGTGTTCATTCTGTATTGACTGACTCTTAGTCTCTTGCTTTATTTCTTCGTCATACGATTTTACTCTGGCTCGAGCGATCTCTATGTCCTTTTCTACCTGTAGCCGTTCTAATTCAAACCTTTGAGTATCTAGCTCTTGTCTGAGCTGCTCTTCTAGAGTTCTCATTTTTTCCTTTTGTTGTCTTTCCGTTTGCATCATCTTGTATTCAGCTTCTTTCGCAGCCAGCTCTGCCGCAGCATCTGCACGCTTGCTTGTACAAGAAGATTTAGAATGGCTGCTGTCACTCGTTTGCGAAGCACTGGACCCGTATATGGAATGGGCATAACTATGGGCTAAAAGTTCATGCAGACGGCTCTTTTCCTGTTCTGCATCAAAATCGCCATCTACTGTTGCCAACCTTTCCAGCACAATTTTGACGAAGTCCTTGGTCACGGCTTCACATGCATCAATTTTACGTCTTAAATCAGTAGCGGGTGTACTATGTTCCCTTATCTCACTAAAGATTTTCATAATACAGTTCTTTTTATCCTCCAGTGAGTCAGCAATTTCAGCGAGCTGCTCATCAGAGATGTCTGATTTTAAATCATGTCTTGCTTTACGAGCTGCTACTTTCCATAGCTCATACAAAGTGATAATCCTTTTTTCTTTCTTACAGCACTCATCTTTCTGGTAAGCAAGCATTTTCTCTGAAGGAATATGTGGACGCTCTGAGCGTCGAGGCAATCCTATATTGTCTTGTGAATGACACTGAGGTTCAGAAGTATTTTTCTCTTTACATTTAACTGATCCTTCTCCATGCTTTTCCTTTATACTTTCTGCCTCCGTCTGAAGCAGACTTTCAGAATCTGTATCTTCAATATCAATTTCCATAGTCAACTCACTTTTATGGCGTTTCATTGACCATCACGCTGATCCCATCAGCTGCACTCCGTTAACGATCGTCACGTTGCCCCCTTCACAAGCACGTGCGGCGGAGATCCGAACCAGCGAAGGTGAAGCTCTTACTGTAGCAGACCCCTCCCGAATGACGGACAAAACTTTACTGATGTTGATGAAGTTTATTGAGTCCGTTTTCACTGCAAATATCACCTCATAAATCACCGTAAGAGCTGAACAAAGGAAATACAAAAGCTCGCATTAACGACTCGTACAAACTCTCTCTCCGTTACACTACGAATAACATATAGCAAAATACATAAATAACAATAAACCATAAACAAATGTTAATACAGACCTTATGCCTTTTCCGGGGGGTGCTTATCACCGTTAAACATTAATAGCCTGCACAACTCCTACAACTGCGTGCACTCCCTTTACTTTCCTTCTATCCGTTTAGCCCCGAAGACCACAAAACCCGTCAAAATAAAAGTCCCTCCTTAATAAGACCTAAATACATTACCTAAACCTAATTTAAACTAACAGGACTATCAAAAAAGTATATAAAAACAAATTAGAAGAATTAACACATCAAAGTCTGTTACAGAAGAGATCGCTGTTTATACAGCAGAGTGAGTGCCCACTATAGCAGGCTGCACCATTCCCTGCCAGTGTTGCCGCGGGAACATGACCATTGTGGTGTTACGGTCAAGACTCCTATACCTCAAACGAGGTGGAGTCCGCTTACAGATACCTCGATCTGAATGGAAAGACGCTATAAGCAGGCTTTAAAATTTTTGGAATTTAAGGTCTAATTTATATCGTCATTGTAAAATTTTAACTAAATATGAGTTCTTAAATTGGGAAAAAAAATGGAAAAATGATTAAATTTGCGGATATTTTACTTGTGTATAAAATTTTGCATGGTATGGTCCCACCTCCACTTAATGAGTTTATTACACAAAATCATAGGCCTAACTGATCTACTAAAGCTACTACTAGAGGGGACTGTATAATACCATATAGAAGGAGTGCTTTAGGGCAGTCAGCTTTTTCGAATAGAGCTACAAATGCCTGGAATACTATACCTACAAGTTTAAGAAATATTACATATTTTTCTTCTTTTTCTGCATCCATAAAACAATGGTTATTGGATAATCAATTATGTTTTCATAATTTGGAGTAGTGCCTTGTGTTTGTCTCCTTGTATCTAAAGTCATTCTATATTTGTATTAATATGCTTTGATTGTGGTTAAGCTTGTTGGAATTGTTTGTTTTTTTTTGTACGTTTTTTTTATGTTTTATGGACTTGTGGATTTTACCATCAACCTGCCAGGGACTACAGATGAAAAATAGCCTGTATGGCTAAATCTGGCACATTTACATGATGGACTTGAGTGCTCATGTTAATTAATGTGCATTGTCCCTTGTAAAATAAATAAATTCAAATTCAAAATCTAGTTCCTCTTCTGGCCAACCCCAGAAGTGGCAGACCAGTGACTTAAGGATCACAGTGAGGGCTTCCCCGCCCGGTATCCAATCCCTGTGGACCCCTCACTCCTCTCAAACACAGCAAGCCATCAAGCTTATGGTTGAGCTTGCTGGCCCCTCTCATGGGTCGGCCAGTCATTTAATTTGGGGCTCCAGCTTAAATTAAATGAGGTTCCATTGGGGCTTCAGCTCCAGAGGGTGAGCTTCAGTCATCTGGGGATGAAGAAATGGCTGCGTTGCCTCCTTCTGGGAGAGTACTGTTGCCCAATCCTGCCCCAGAAATGACAGCTGTGCTTTCCAGGGCCGCCGAGAGAGTCGGGCTCGAGTGGAGTCCTCCACCGTGTCCCGAGCCCTCAAAGTTGGATGATTGATATCTCTGGGCGGGCCATGCTGGTTCTCAGCACCTAATCCCTTTCTTCCCGGAGGAGCATGAGGGGGTAGTGGACGCTGCTACCTCCTCTCCCCTCACTACCCTTCATGGTAAAGCGGCCAAGGGTTACGTGGGTATCACTCACGTTGAGTGTTCTGTCGCGATGCAACTGTATCTGTAATCATACTGGAGGGGTAATCCGCACCTCCCATCCAAGGCCTGTAAGTTTTCATCCTTTCTCACAGGCAAGGCTTACAGAGCCTGTGGACAGGCCTCCTCCTCCATGGCGCTGCTTCAGGTCGCCTGGCCCTGCTCAACACCGGCTTTGGCTGGAGAGGCTTTTTCCTGAAGAACTCGACAGGTAGTGCTACACTCTCAAAGACAGCATTCAGTAGAACTGTTCTGCTCTTGGAGCTAAACTGTTCAGCTCCGCTTCCTATTTATACCAGCGTTGTGCAAGATGCAAATCTCGCACACCAATGTGAATTGGCTAGTTCTGTTTAGACTCGAAGATGATTGTAGCTCTCTGATGCAACCCAATACATTGGTGATGTAGACGTAACGTCTCAGTTTCCTCCTTCAGGGAACGAGGGTTACAAACATAACCAAGACACTATAGGTAGCTAAAAATATGAATAAAACTAAAATAAAATAATAAAATAACAGTGATTGAGACTAATTATTTTGTTGAGTGCTCAGATGCTCTTTAAAGGAACGGCTCAAGAAAAGGACAAAAACACCATAAAAGTATCATGAGAGAAGTTCATATGTCTTGTGCACAATATATTTCCTTCTTGAGGGAACACTATAACAGGTGTTTTGTTCATATAACTCACTCCAGCCGAACACGGTGATCTTCCTCATGTAGTTTGTGATGGTGACGTTCTGTCTGAGGAGCCATAAGTACATATAAAGAGCTTGAATGAAGAACCAGGTGAATGTAGTCAGCATGGAGTAATGCATGAGCAGCGCTATGAAGACACACGCAGCCGCTGTCTTCTGTGTTGGCGACACTCTCGTTTGACAAAAAGGATAAATTCAGGAGAAACAAAGCCACAAACAAGTTCTTCAAGTTCTTCGTGGCCTGATTTGATTTGGTTTTCCTGTTGAAATATAAAAAACAACCTGTATTTGTAACGTGCATGTATGCATTTAGCAGACACTTTTATCCAAAAGAGGAGCAAAAGCAACTGGTCAAAAAACTTGAAGTAACTGTATGTTTAGGGCAACATTTACAGCAACTCAAGGAGCTGTAGAACAAGAATCTGGTGGAGTGTGCAGAAAACAATTTGATTATTTTTTTATGAATTTATAAAATAGGGCTATATAGCAAGGCAAACCGAATTGGTCATGGCTTTGGTAGGCAATTATTACTAAATGAAACAGTAAAGCAACATGAAAATCACCACAGCGGTACTCAAGGAGATGATATAGAACAAGAATATGGTGGAGTTTGCAGAAAACAATTTGAATATATTTTTTTATGAATTTATATAATATGCCTATATAGCAAGGTATGTAGTATTGGTCGACTTTGCCAGGCAATTATTACAGAATGAAACAGTAAAACAACATGAAATTCCCCACAGTGGTACTCGGGGAGACGTACAACAAGAATCTGGTGGAGTTTGCTGAAAATGTTTTATTTTATTATGTATATTTTTTAACATGTCTACCAACACCAAGCCCCCTTAGCCTACCAAGCAGTAATAGCCTAAATCTTAAAGCATTTCCTTATTTCATTCTTGAGATGAAAAGTCCACAGTCCAAGAGGAGAGAGAGTTTCATCTGTTGACATATGAAGCCGTATGATTATGATCCGCAGATCAGAGCCGCTGGAACAATGACATACGGTTCATTTGCAAACATGAAAATTGGGACTTTTTGGGTTTTAACTGAATTTCAGTATTTTCGGTGTCTTGCAATTCCCATAACCAAATACAGGTCCTTCTCAAAAAATTAGCATATTGTGATAAAGTTCATTATTTTCCATAATGTAATGATAAAAATTAAACTTTCATATATTTTAGATTCATTGCACACCAACTGAAATATTTCAGGTCTATTATTGTTTTAATACTGATGATTTTGTCATACAACTCATGAAAACCCAAAATTCCTATCTCAAAAAATTAGCATATTTCATCTGACCAATAAAATAAGTGTTTTTAATACAAAAAGTCAACCTTCAAATAATTATGTTCAGTTATGCACTCAATACTTGGTCGGGAATCCTTTTGCAGAAATGACTGCTTCAATGCGGCGTGGCATGGAGGCAATCAGCCTGTGGCACTGCTGAGGTGTTATGGAGGCCCAGGATGCTTCGATAGCGGCCTTAAGCTCATCCAGAGTGTTGGGTCTTGCGTCTCTCAACTTTCTCTTCACAATATCCCACAGATTCTCTATGGGGTTTAGGTCAGGAGAGTTGGCAGGCCAATTGAGCACAATAATACCATGGTCAGTAAACCATTTACCAGTGGTTTTGGCACTGTGAGCAGGTGCCAGGTCGTGCTGAAAAATGAAATTTTCATCTCCATAAAGCTTTTCAGCAGATGTAAGCATGAAGTGCTCCAAAATCTCCTGATAGCTAGCTGCATTGACCCTGCCCTTGATTAAACACAGTGGACCAACACCAGCCGCTGACATGGCACCGCAGACCATCACTGACTGTGGGTACTTGACACTGGACTTCAGGCATTTTGGCATTTCCTTCTCCCCAGTCTTCCTCCAGACTCTGGCACCTTGATTTCCCAATGACATGCAAAATTTGCTTTCATCCGAAAAAAGTACTTTGGACCACTGAGCAACAGTCCAGTGCTGCTTCTCTGTAGCCCAGGTCAGGCGCTTCTGCCGCTGTTTCTGGTTCAAAAGTGGCTTGACCTGGGGAATTCGGCACCTGTAGCCATTTCCTGCACACGCCTGTGCACGGTGGCTCTGGATGTTTCTACTCCAGACTCAGTCCACTGCTTCCGCAGGTCCCCCAAGGTATGGAATCGGTCCTTCTCCACAATCTTCCTCAGGGTCCGGTCACCTCTTCTCGTTGTGCAGCGTTTTTTGCCACACTTTTTCCTTCCCACAGACTTCCCACTGAGGGGCCTTGATACAGCACTCTGGGAACAGCCTATTTGTTCAGAAATATCTTTCTGTATCTTACCCTCTTGCTTGAGGGTGTCAATGATGGGCTTCTGGACAGCAGTCAGGTCGGCAGTCTTACCCATGATTGCGGTTTTGAGTAATGAAACAGGCTGGTAGTTTTTAAAAGCCTCAGGAATCTTTTGCAGGTGTTTAGAGTTAATTAGTTGATTCAGATGATTAGGTTAATAGCTCGTTTAGAGACCCTTTTCATGATATGCTAATTTTTTGAGATAGGAATTTTGGGTTTTCATGAGCTGTATGCCAAAATCATCAGTATTAAAACAATAAAATACCTGAAATATTTCAGTTGGTGTGCAATGAATCTGAAAATATATGAAAGTTTAATTTTTATCATTACATTATGGAAAATAATGAACTTTATCACAATATGCTAATTTTTGAGAAGGACCTGTATGTTCCACATCCGTGTGTTTGATCAAGGAAATATCTGAATCCACAGACATCTGACATTAGTTTCATCCTGAAGATGTAAATTTGTTCTATAAAAAAGGTTCAGTATAGTTTGTGTCTCTTTGACACGCATATGCATAAACAGATTATAACTCTCAATAAATCTAACATCACTAATATTCCGCAAAATTTAATCTTCCCACAATAACAGACAGTTTCAGAAATGATCATCACAGATATCTGTCTTTTATTTTGAGTGATTTTAGTAAAGTTGTCCTTTTTAGGGTCATAATTGAATGTACATCATTTTAAACAGTTCTCACTCATTAAAGATTATAAACGTATAACATATAAACATTTGTCTTGGTGAAAATGTTATTTACATTTTATGATTTAGGTTAAAATACAGTTTCCCCTTAAACAGAAGCTCAGTTTAAGAAATCAGTCTAAGAAAGTCTTAAGAGACAAAGACTTAAACCTTAATTATGCTAATTTTAAATATTTTCCTCAACATTAATCCTGGATTGAACGATGGTTATGGTGGAACTGGAGTTTTCTGGATCATCAGAGAAATATCCCGCAACATCATTATGAATGTGGTAGTAATACAGGAAGAGGAAAAACCCTAAAAAAAAAAAAAAAAAAAATGGTAAGAGAAACATGGTATTTGGTTTGTGAAGTTTTATTGCATTTATTTCTGCAAAACAAAAGGCTGATTTGATAGGAAGATGGAGCTGATGTGCAAATAGTTCGGGCTATGTGCCAATATGTAGTTCATGCAGTGATATTTGTGTATATTTTATATGACAGACCTATAGGTTTGGATGTTTTGTCAATGGCATTCCTGCAAAATAAAAGGCTGATAACTTGCTCTTTGTGATTAAGAAGATTGAGCGAATGTAGATAATAGTTCCGGAGGATGAAGGGCCTCTCAAGAGCTGAAGCCCAGGAGCCCCTTATAGTCTTAATGTGGCCCTGAACGCGAGTACTGTCTGAATGTTGAATTTATTTAGATTATTAATTCCTGCTAATAGCCTGGATACATTAACAAACTAACTATAGAAAATTACTTGCCTATCAAGGAGAAAATTAGCAAACTCAGCTTAAAACCAGAAAGGTTTCAAAACGAATGCTGTCTCCACCTCTCAAGCGCATCTCCAATATTTATACAGCTTTTAATATACTTTTGATCATACAGCTTTTTAGGATGGGTAGAAGGTTAGATTTCTGACCCTTTTCGTTTGCCAGCTTCCATGACTGAAATACGCTGTTTTCCGCCAACTGGCAACCCAGGGTGCAGAAATATAATTAGGTAAACTGGCAGTGGGCCACACAGACCAAAACAAACACAGACATTCCAACACAGAACGCACATTTTCAAAGGAGAATAACTAAATGTATAGCATTGTTTTTCAGAGAAACAAGTATGTGAACTGAAGTGAATGCATGTTTCTTAAATATCTGCAAACATATTATGGTATTTTTATGTTTTAGTACAGTCAAAAACTTACATGCAGTACCTTTAAAGTCATTTGCATAATTTTTCAAATGTAACCAAAAATAAACTTTGGGCCAAATGCTTTTGGTCAAATTGATTGTTACAATAGCTGCCATTATAAACCATTATAATCAATAAAATAAATGAATCAATAAATAAATGATTAAATAATATTTAAAAAAATATATATATATAAATGTAATAAAATAATAATTATATATAAAATAAACAATTATGTACGGATAAATTGAAGCATTCTACTAAACCAAATGTAATGATGCATTTGATTGTTTCTCACCCTGAAACGAGTTCAACACGGTGAAGATGTAATATGAAGGGATGATCATCGCTCCATAACTGAAGAACGCCACAGCCCACGTCAGGCCGAAGAGCAGGAACAAACTCAACACCATCATGAGCTGCTTTCTGAACGTATTTCTCTTGCCGTCAGACGCTCTTATGTGTCGAGCTTGGAGAATATTAGTGACGATCATGATGAAGATTCCTGTCGTGAAGATGAAGACTAAAGCGTAGTAGCCAATGTTCACTATGTAGTGAATGAAAGGATCTGTAATCCAACACCTATAATTAGAAGAGAAGAGACAATGTTGACATGTTAAAAGGTTCATCATTTCATGCATTTGTGACATCAGAACAACTTACATTCGTGTGGTTTTTCCAGATGTTGCGTTTATAATCACTGCTTTATATCCTCCTGATGAAACAACAGCTACGACTATTGGAGCCGGAAACGCTGAAAGCACACGGAGACAATGGTTATTATACACTGTAAACATTTGCTGTAACGGACAAATTTTGACAGTAATATGCTGTTTTCCATTAAAACAGCATTATACCATAGAAAAAATGCAATCTGGTAGATATATGTCGTTTTCTGTGTTCCAAATCACACCCTATACCCTCAGTCACTATTCCCTACATTACTTCACTAATTTAGTCTAATTGACTGAGTGATTTAAAAAAAATTGCAACTCTACAAACAGCATTACCAGCTTCACTTATTACTAACCAGATTGACTTTATTTCTGTCAGTCGTCTACAGAAGTTCTAATTAAAAGGTGACAGAAGTTTAGATGTCATTTCATTTCCATTTGATGTTACCATGATGATGATCAGTGATTGCTTTAGTTGGGCTCTTGACCCTTGACTTTTGAACATTAATTTTTTTTGGCTGCGGTAACTGTGTCTTTAAAATACATTTGGTATTGCAAAAAAGCTGAAAGAAGGATTAGATGACATTTGTTAATGGTCACAATCATCATCTAGTGGCCTGATTCACTGATCTCATTCATTGTCTAATGTGTTAAAATGGGTGACGTTTTGTATTTTTGATTATGGTATTATTGTGATTTTACAGATCGAGATCTATCGGAGTTTTGACAACAAGAAAATAAGATGGATTTTAAAAAGTTAATGCTCAGAACATTTTGAACTTCAATATTAGACAGACACACACAGACATCAAGAATTGGCGTATGAATCTCAACAATAGTGACAATCAAAAAAGTTTTATGCTGCAATGCCTGTTGGGTTGGTACCCATAGTACAAACAAAAAATCGTGCATGACTCCCAGCATACATTGCGGCATGATTAAATTATGCAGCTGAATTGTATGGTTATTTTCCTTAATTTTTATTTTTTGCTTTCATTTTTGCTGTTGGTTTTGTTTACTTAAAGTAGTGTGTTTTGTGATGTTCAGATTTGATGTTATCTTTTTTGTTGATTGTCACCATTGTTGAGATTCATTGGCTTATTCTTGATGTCTGTGTGTGTCTAACTGAAGCTATAGTTAATTTTTTTTGTTGTGAATGATGATTTTAAAAAAAATCCTTCATAACTGATTGTGCAGGCTGCTTGATTTTTTGCTGTAATTTCACAGTGTAATAATATAAAATTAAGCTGTATTAAAAAACACATTTTTGTTAAGTGGTTAGATACTGGATTAGATCGGTGATTTAAACAGTATGTGATGTAATATTCAAAACATAACCAGCGACACCTGATCTCATTTTTGTTGGCTTTGCTTCTGCCACAACAAATGTGTCTTAAAACGTCCTGATAGGGAACGAGACGCTGCGTTTGAGACACGGTGGGAACGCTCTGCGTGATACGTTGTGAAGCACGTGTAAAATCAGTCCAATGGAAGCCCGCTACGACATAGGTGACGTCATTGACCAGGAAACTATAAAGCACCCTTGAAATCAGACCGCGACAGCTTCTGAAAGGCCTGAAATCAAGTCGATCAGGGCATGCAGGAAGTATGGCAGGCAAACGCAGCGTCTCGTTCCCTATCAGGGAACCAGGGTTCCCTTTCGTTGTCACTCCGAGTTACGCCGGATGACGACGAATGGGGTTTCGCTTAGAACACCTATCGACTTCGAGTATTACAAAACGAGCCAATGGCAAAGAAATGCCATGGGTCTGCGGAATTTGCATGACGTAACTCCGCCCCACCTCGTGGGTATACAAGGAGGACGCCGGCAACAGGCAGATATGTTTTCGCTTCGGAGCCAAGAGCATTTCTTCACTCCACAGTCATCTCTGACTTCGCTCTACGAGACGAGCTTCTCTCTCCGGTGTTGGTGTGACGGCGATTTGCAGCGAGCTCACAGTGCCTGCTGATCTGTGCAGTAATCTGCCAGTGTGTGTGTGTCTCCCTGTGCGCTTCAACATCGCAGAGTTTTTTTCTCTCCTCTCATAAAAGAGCTCGCACGCGGCACGTCTTTTTAAAGACGGCTCGCCCGTGCATTTCTGGTTGCAGCGGACTGGTATCGGACTCTGATGGGCACGAGCGCTGTCTAGTGTGTTTGATCATGCTTGAACAGCGCTCGTGGGTGACTCATGTTCTCGCAAGGGAACGTGATCATCGCGTCATAAATAGGTCGAGACTCGGTGAACTCGCAAGAGTGAGAGTCCCCTCATCCACCCCCCGATCTTCGGCGGGTGGCCAGGGTGACCTGAGGGTTACGGTCTGGAACAAGGCGCCGACACTGTGTCCGTGACCCCAGCCCCCCTCTTCAATGACGGTGCCCGCTAGTGAACTGCTGATTCCCGCGAGTCTACCCTCTGGTGGCCCGCGTGTTTCAGTTGAAGCTACAGAGGAAGATGCCATGTCTGTTGCAGCATCACTAGGTGGGCTTGAGTCTTCTGGAAGTGAGGACTCGTCACAGCTGCCACCTTCCGGTGTGCATACGGCTGTGCCTGAGTCTGATCCGGAGATGACGGCCATGCTTTCCTGGGACGATTGGTTTTGGGTAAGGCCGCCGACCCTCGTCCGTGGCAAACCCCAATGCCTCTCTTCCCGGACGTGCATGATGAGATCTCGAAGTCCTAGAAGACCCCCTTGTCTTCTCAGGACCGCTCGCTGATCTCATCCGCCTTTCCTCCCCTTGATGGGGCCGCTGCCCTTGGGTACACTGGGGTTCCCCCGGCTGAACGCTCTGTTGCGATGCTATGTGTCCTCAGAGTGCTTCTTCTCGGCGCAATCCTAAGCACCCGCCCGTGGCCTGTAGTTTTTCGTCTACGCTTGTGGCGAGATCCTTAGTGCCACGGGACTGGCAGCCGCCTCTCTGCATGCCATGGTCATTCTGCTGGTCCACCTGACCCAGATGCTCATGGACCTGCACGAGGGCGGGACTGACCCAGGGCTCTTCACTGAGTTGCGCGCCGTCACTGACCTTGCTCTCCGAGCGACGAAAGTGGCCGTACGCTCCCTGGGTCAGGTGATGCTCACCATTCTGTGGCTGAACCTGTCTGATGTGCTGGATGTCGCGCGGACCCGTCTGTCCGACATTCCCATATCCCAGGTCGGCCTCTCCGGCGGTGCGGTTGAGGGCTTGACCAACAGCTCTCAGCCGCTCATGAGCAGACTGACGTTGATTCCGTCCCGACGGCCCCGCCGTCCGCCCGGGTCCCTCGGTCTGCCCACCGCCGAGGACGCCCTCCCACGGCTCCCACCCCGCCCGTTCACCCGGGCCGGCTCTGGGGGCCGCGGGTGGACGCCACAGCCCCTCTCCAGCCCCGCCCCCCGCTACACGCCGGGTTAAGCGGCGCTCCTGAGACGGGCTCCTCGGGGATGGAGCAGACTGAGGTTGACTCTGTCCCGACGGCCCCGCCGTCCGCTCAGGTCCTTCGGTCTGCCCACTGCCGTGGGCGCCCCCCGCGGCTCCCACCCCGCCCGCTCAGCCGGGCCGGCTCTGGAGGCCGTGGTCGGACGCCAAAACAGTCCTCTCCAGCCCCGCCCCCCGCTACACGCCGGGTTAAGCGGCGCTCTTGGGATGGGCTCCTCAGAGATGGGACTCAGTTCTTTCCAGGAGCTGGTAGCAGGACTTATTCTCCAAAGAACTGACTCTCCCGTCTCTGAGCACAGAGAGTTCGGACGTCACAGAGCGCCGCCCACATGCCGTGCTCTCCTCGTCCCCCTCTGTCCCTGAGGTGGTTGACACGGCGTGCCGTCCACGACCGCTTTGCCCCTGTCCCCCTCTGTCGCCAGACCCTTGACAGAGCAGGCCCCCGTGGAACGCTGGTCCTTCCCTGGCCTCCTCTGTCAGGGTGCGGTTTTGACCTTGCCCCCACTCCGGGCCGCTATGCCGTCCACGTCTGGGCCGGTCATTCCGCTTCGCTGCACCACCGGGGGGACGTCTGTGGTTCTCGACGCCGCTGGCACAGTTGGGAGCCTGCCTAGAGCTTCCCTATCTGTTCCGCTGGGTCGCGCGAACCATCGGCTCGGCTATGCGATTCAGTTCGCACGGTCTCCTCCCCACTTCAGGGGAGTCCGCTCCACTTTGGTCGATGGCTATGCCCTATCATGAGAGCGGAGGTTACTACCCTACTGGCGAAGGGTGCGATTGAGACTGTCGCTCCAGCCGAAAGGAGGTCCGGGTCTACAGCCCCTACCTCATTGTCCCGGAGAAGTCTGGTGGGTTACGGCCAATCCTGGTCCGAACCGCTCCCTTCACAGGCTGCCATTCAAGATGCTCCTGGCCAAACGCATTTCTGGATGTGTGCGGCCACAGGATTGGTTTGCAGCGATCGACCTGAAGGATGCCTACTTTTATGTCTCCGTTCTCCCTCGACTCAGAACATACCTACGGTTTGCTGTCAGGGCGCGCATATCAGTACGCTGTTTTCCCATTCGGGCTAGCCCTGTCTCTTCGCGCCTTCACAAGGTTGTTGAGGCTGCCTTTGTTCCTCCATGGGAACACGGGGTTCGCATCCTGAACTATCTCGGTGACTGGCTGTCTTAAGCTCACTCCTGAGACCAGGTTTGCGAATACAGGGACCCAGTGCTCCGGCACCTAGCTCGTCTGGGCCTTCGGGTCAACCGGGGAAGGAGTAAACTTTGCCCCGTGCAGAGGAGCTCTTTTCTCGGTATGGACTTGGTCGCCTTCTCCACTCAGCCATTGCTGACTTGCCTGAGACTATCAAGCGCAAGAGTGCGGTTCCACTGAAGTTTCTTCAGAGGCTCCTGGGGCATATGGCATCTGCAGCCGCGGTTCGCTGCTCAGATTGCTTCATATGAGACCGCTTCAGCTTTGGCTCCGCGACCGAGTCCCGAGGTGGGCATGGCAACACGGCACCCTCCGAGTACCAGTTACTCCGACCTGCCGTCAGACCTTCACCCCGTGGTCGAACCTCAGTTTTCTACGGGCCGGAGTGCCCCTGGAACGAGCTTCGCGGCATGTTGATGTAACGACAGATGCCTCCTCCACGGGCTGGGGTGCCATGTGCAATGGACGTGCTGCCGCGGGCTCCTGGACAGGACCCCGTCGCCTCTGGCACGTCAATTGCCTCGAGTTGCTGGCCGTACATCTTGCTTTGCGCCGCTTCCGGGCCGTGCTCAAGAACCAACACGTACTAGTCCGTTCAGATAATACCGCCACTGTAGCGTACATCAACCATCAAGGTGGTCTACGCTCTCGCCGTATGTCGCAACTCGCCCGCCACCTCCTCATATGGAGTCAGAAGCATCTGAGGTCGCTTCATGCCATTATATCCCCGGAGCCCTGAACTGTGCAGCCGACGAGCTCTCACGGCTTCAGCCCCTCCCGGGAGATTGGCGACTCCATCCCCAGTCGGTTCAGCTGATTTGGGACCAGTTCGGGGACGCACAGTTAGATCTGTTTGCCTCTCACGACTCGACCCATTGCGACCTGTATTATTCCCTGACCGAGGGCACGCTCGGCAAGGATGCACTGGCGCACAGCTGGCCGCAGGGGCCGCAAATATGCGTTTCCCCCAGTGAGCCTTCTTGCGCAGACCCTGCGCAAGGTCAGGGAGGACGAGGAGCAGGTCATTCTGATCGCGCCATACTGGCCCGCCCGGACCTGGTTCTCCGAACTAGTACTCCTCGCGACAGCACCTCCTTGGCCGATTCCCCTGAGGAAGGACCTCCTTTCTCAGGGACGGGGCACCCTATGGCACCCTCGTCCCGATCTCTGGAACCTCCACGTGTGGCTCCTGGACGGGACGAGGCAGGTTTGAGTACCCTACCACCAGCGGTGGCGGCTACCATCACTTCCGCTAGAGCATCGTCCACGAGACACGTCTATGCGTTGAAGTGGAACCTCTTCGTCAACTGGTGCTCTTCTCACCGAGAAGACCCCCGGAGATGTTCGATTAGTGTCGTGCAGAGATGGGGACTCGAGTTTGAGACTCGGACTCGAGTGCGACTTAAGTCGCACACACAGTGACTTCAGACTCGACTTGAGACTCGTCCTCGAAAGACTTCAGACTCGACTCGGACTCGAGCTGCGGGACTCGTGAACAATGTTTATTTTTAGGAAACGTCTGATGAGCACGCTGTTATTCCCCTCCCTCTGACCCGTTACCTAAAACCTGCCTACATAACACGTACTACGTGCGCGCGTGCGGCCACACATGAGAGGACAACAAACAAACATGTCGACTGCACCGGCCGTTGCTGTGCCATTCATCGTCAGCTTTGGGTTTAAAAACTTCAAACAAGACGGGCCAAACAAAAGAAGCGCTCAATGCAAAATATGGGGTATCTGCGCGCGTGCACCTCATGGTGTTCGAGCGCGAGAGGTGGGTGTACGAGAGAGAGAGAGAGAGAGACGTGCGAGAGGTAGTGCTGCGCGAATGCGCTACGGCGCTCTGCAATCAAATACGATTTTAAATAGGCTTAGTAAAAATAAAAAAATAAATCGAAAATCAATGTGTGGCGGGCCGCCACAAATATATGAACCATGTATTTCACATCATTTGGTTGCAATAGTGTTTTGCATTTAGCTACTGTGATGTTTTGCACTATGTCAATTTTAGTGCTGTGAGGTAGGCTATAACATTTTCTATATTTGGTCTAATGGCTCCACAGAGCCAGCACAATAGGAGCCAAGGCCTTTCATTATAATTCAGCAACAGGCATGAGAGTCCTTTTTCTTCAGAACCTCAATTTTTACAGATACAGATATTAACTTAAAAGTAAAGTATTCTTGGTGTTTTTGTCATGTTGAAATAGCCTGTTTACACTGATTATATACCTAAATCAAAGCTGTAATTGTATGCTATTAGATAAAGGAGTCATAATAACATATTACATGCTTTGAATTCCTTAATAGCTATGCAGTGTTCTAAGCAGCCTGGATGGGTCGCTGTACGTGATGCAACACTTATTATAACTAAAAGAGACTTGAGACTTGACTTGGACTTTAGCTCAAAGACTTGAGACTTGACTTGGACTTTAGCTCAAAGACTTGAGACTTGACTTGGACTCTAGCTCAAAGACTTGAGACTTGACTTGGACTCTAGCTCAGAGACTTGTGAGCATCTCTGGTGTCGTGCTTTCCTTCCTTCAAGATAGGCTGGAGCGAGGGCTGTCTCCCTCCACCCTGAAAGTCTATGTTGCCGCTATTGCCGCACACCATGACCCGGTCGAAGGTAAGTCTGTTGGAAGGCACGACCTGATCATCAGGTTCCTGAGAGGAGCGAGGAGACTGAATCCTCCTCGCCCTCCTCTCGTTCCCTCTTGGGACCTCTCAGTGGTTCTAACTGCCCTGCAGAGTGCTCCCTTTGAGCCGTTGCAATCATTGGAGCTTAAGTTCCTGTCTACGAAGACAGCGCTCCTGGTTGCATTGGCCTCCATCAAGAGGGTGGGGGACCTGCACGCATTCTCCGTTGACGAAGCGTGCCTGGAATTTGGGCCGGCTTACTCTCACGTGATCCTGAGACGAAGGATATGTGCCCGAGGTTCCTACCACTCCCTTCCGGGACCAGGTGGTGAACCTGCAAGCGCTGCCCCCGGAGGAGGCAGACCCAGCCTTGGCACTGCTCTGTCCAGTACACGCCCTCCGCGCCTATGTAGACAGGACGCAGTGTTTCAGGACCTCAGACCAGCTCTTTGTCTGTTATGGTGGGAAGCTGAAGGGAAAGGCTCTCTCCAAGCAAAGGTTGTCTCACTGGATAGTGGACGCCATTGCTTTGGCATACCAGCAGCAAGGTCGACCGTGCCCCCTTGGTGTGACTGCCCACTCCACCCGGAGTGTGGCATCCTCTTGGGCTCTAGCGCATGGCGCCTCGCTAACAGACATCTGCAGAGCTGCAGGCTGGGCGACACCTAACACATTCGCCAGATTCTACAATCTCCGAGTGGAGCCAGTGTCCTCTCATGTACTCGCTTCAACCGGCTAGTACTGGACCCGCTCAGGTGTCTTCGCTTGCTCGCCATTCCACTCCACGGACTGGATACGTGCGATATTCTCCTCAGGTGAGCTTCCCCGAAAGCCCTGAGTTCCTCCAGCACTCCTGACGTTGGCGCCAGTGTCTATTGCCTGTGCGTTGGCTAGGTGCCTCCCGTGTGCATGGTCCCTCCCCTGAGCGACCCCCACATGTGTATTTCCACTGTAAGCCTCTTGAGCATGTGTCTTTCCCTTGGCAAGCCACCTTGCCACCCCTGGGGTTGAAATATTCCACCTGCGGCTGGACACCCCAGTGTTCTCCATGTCTCCTTTGGGTCACATGTGTATTCTCTAAGTCCCCCCCTCTGGGTTGGCAGTAATTGCATATTTCCCCTGAATTTGGGATATGCTCCCCAGTGTACCTTGGTATTCCTGTGCTAAATAGGAGTCCTTCGTCCGTGCCAGTCTCATGACAGGGATCTCAGATTTACGCAGGGCACTGGAAGACAGCTGAGAAGATGGCGTGATTAGACTGGTAACCCCATTCGTCGTCATCCGACGTAACTCGGAGTGACAACGAAAGGGAACGTCTCGGTTACGTATGTAACCCTCGTTCCCTGAGTAGGGAACGGAGACGTTACGTCTGCCTGCCACTTTCCGCTGTACCGCGGGGATCACCTGAGCTCAGTCTTGGCTCCTCAGCGAAGAAACATATCTGCCTGTTGCCGGCGTCCTCCTTTTATACCCACGAGGTGGGGCGGAGTTACGTCATGCAAATTCCGCAGACCCATGGCATTTCTTTGCCATTGGCTCGTTTTGTAATACTCTAAGTCGATAGGTGTTCTAATCGAAACCCCATTCGTCGGCATCTGACGTAACGTCTCCGTTCCCTACTCAGGGAACGAGGGTTACATACGTAACCGAGACGTTACATACGTAACCTGAGACGTTCCCTTTCAAGGGAACTCGAGCTGCGTTTGAGACGCGGTGGGAACCCCATCCCCACTATGCCATAATGACAAATGCCCGTTCTGTGTGAAGTCCTGCGCACACTAAGAAGCAAGCAACCTCGCCCCAGGAGTGGAGAGGTCAAGGTCATAAAACCTGACAAATGTATGCGGAGAGGACCATCCTGCCGCATTACACACGTCAAGAAGGGAAACTCCCGAAATAAAGGCCATAAAGGCCGCCATACTCTGAGTAGAATGGGCCCGCACAGCCATAGGTGAAGGCTGTCCGGCCGCTTCATAAGCCAATGAAATAGCCTCGACTATCCATTTACTCATCAACTGTTTAGATGCAGGGCATCCTCTCTTGAGTGACCCAAAACAAACAAATAATTGCTCAGATTTACGCCACAGAGCAGCTCTGTGAACGTAGGCATCCAAAGCCCGGACTGGACATAACAGGTTAAGCTGTTCCTGATCTGGGGTATTAAAGGGTGGAGGATAAAAGGCCTGCCGCACTATTTGGCCCCCAACATTTAGTGGGACCTTAGGAATATAACCCGGTCTAGGGTAGAGGAATGCTTTCACCATACCAGGTGCAAATTCCAGACATGAAGGAGCAACCGACAGAGCATGTAAATCACCAATTCTCTTTATTGATGAAATAGCAAGGAGAAATATAGTCTTTAGAGTGAGGAATTTTTCTGAAACCTCCTAGATGGGCTCGAAGGGAGCCAAGGCCAGACCCTCAAGTACAATGGCCAAATCCCAAGCCGGTGCTCTAGATTACAGTGCAGGCCTGAGCCTCAATGTACCACGGAGAAAACAAATAATAAGAGGATCTCTCCCAAGAGAAGAAGCCCCTAGAGGGGTGATAAGCAGATATGGCCGCTATGTACACCTTTAAGGTGGAGGGAGATAATCCAGCAGAGAAACGGTCTTGTAGGAAATCGAGAACTGTACCAACCAGGCAGTTAACAAGATTAAAAAACGTTCTCCACGCCATGTAGAGAACAGTTTCCATTTCAATGTTAATAGTTTTCTCGTGGAAGGAGCTCTGGATTGATGGACGGTCTCAACGACCTCAGTCGAGAGACCGGATTCTATGAGCTGGGCCCCCTCAGAGGCTAAGCCCACCGTTTCCACAACTCCGTTTAACCCTTTTCTATTTATGTGCAGGACCCATAGAGAAATATTTGGCAGAAGTTTCCACGCTGCCAGAAATTCCAATAAGGGAACCAGTCTCTCGAGATTGGCCTCTGGATTTGATTGAACAATCATTTCGGTGCCCTGAAGCGGCGAACCGGCAGGGAACAACCGAACTGACCGTTCTACAACCCTCCTCAGAGGATTGCACGGGGACACTGACACCTCGGCGCCCTGAAGCGGCGAACCGGCAGGGAACAACCGAACTGGCAGCGCTGCGACCCTCCTCAGAGAGTCACACCCCAGCGGAACTCACGGGAGCATTGATATCGGGGGGAATGTGTACAGGTGCAGCCTCGGCCACACCTGCACCAAAGCGTCCAGTCCGAGAGGAGCTGGATATGTGAGGGAAAACCATAGCAGACAATGGGTTGTATCGTATGATGTGAAAAGATCGACCTGAGCTTGACCAAAGATCTCCCATAGGAGCTCCACCACCTCGGGGTGAAGTCTCCATTCCCCGGGCCTCAGCCCCTGCCTCAACAGGATATCTGCTCTGATATACGAGATCGTCAGTGTGTTGTCCGGACCCTCCGCCGAGCGACCACTCATGATCACTCCCGACTTGTGAGGGAAGCATCCGTCGATAGCATTATGCGTCGACAAGAAACCCCCAACACTGGGCCTGGGCAAGGAACCAAGGTTTTTCCACATGACCGAGGCACGTAGGCATAGCCGCGTGACCTTGATCATGCGAAAACGGATTTCCCCTCGGAGAAAACCCCTTGGTCCTGAGCCACCACTGCAGGGGTCACATGTACAGAAGGCCAAAAGTAATTACGTTGGACACAGCTGCCATGAGACCCACAGTCTGAAACTGTTTCACAGTGAGTGACTGGCCTAGATAAACCCATAATACACCTAGAAAAGTGGTCCTCTGAGCTGGGAGGATCACACTCTGCTTGGTGTTGAGTGGCAACCCCAACATCTTTAAATGAGACAGAACGACATCTCGATGCCGAACTGCCATATGCTCAAATGAGCTAGGATCAACCAATCGTCGATATAATATAATACGTGAATGCCCTGGAGTCTCAAAGGAGCCAGAGCTGCATCCACGCATTTTGTAAAGGTGCGGGGTGATAAACCTAGGCCAACTGGAAGAACCCGATACTGGTATGCTTCGCCCCCGTTTTTAAAGCGAACCTCAGGAACTTCCTGTGATGAGGATGGATAGATACTTGGAAGTACGCGTAAGTCTATTGTGACAAACCAGTCCTTGGACTGAATCTGTGATACAATCTGTTTGAGTGTAAGCATTCTGAACTTGAGTTTCTGAACTCTGCTGTTTAAATGGCGCAGATCTAGAATAGGACGCAACCCTCCATCCTTCTTTGGAACAATGAAGTAACGGCTGTAAACCCCGACTCTCTGCTGGGAGGAGAACCCCTTTCTATAGCTCCTTTTTGAAGAAGTGTCAGTACTTCATGCTCCATAACCAGAGCCTGCTGTGAGTCCACTACCGTAGGGAGGACCCCCTGAAATCTTGGCGGACGAGAACCGCTGTAACCCTTTTCTATTATGTGCAGGACCCATAGAGAAATATTTGGCAGAAGTTTCCACGCTGCCAGAAATTCCGATAAGGGAACCAGTCTCTCGAGACTGGCCTCTGGATTTGATTGAACAACCATTTCGGTGCCCTGAAGCGGCGAACCGGCAGGGAGACCGAACTGACTGCTCTACGACCCTCCTCGGAGGATCGTATGGGGACGCTGACATCTCGGTGCCCTGAACGGCGAACCGGCAGGGAACAACCGAACTGGCAGCGTTGCGACCCTCCTTAGAGAGTGGCACCCCAGAGGGCGCCGAGGAGAAACAATTTCTCAAAACCGTCCCTACCCCGGAGGGGACCACCCTTAGAAGCCTGATAGCCTCGGCATCAGGTCTTCTTCTTTGTACTCTATGCCAGTTTCAGGAAGATAGATTGGTGAGGAAGAAACCTCTGGAACGCCGCTGAAAGGTTTAGTTTTCTTGAAAGCGGACCGTCCAGAAGAACAGACATTTTTATCTTTATTTTTCTTTATTTTTATATCAGAAAAACATATACATATAAACATATATATATATATATATATATATATATATATATATATATATTCTCGAATAGAGTCAATGCTGACATCCTCACATTCATCTATGTCCTTAAATACTTTACCCACCAGTACTGCCTAATAAAATTTATTTATTATTAAAGATGGCTGGTGGGTAACGTTGGGGTTAAAAATGATGACGCCGACTCGGGAGAGAGAAAGCTCGCAAGCGTTTCTATAATCCAAGGCACTGTCATACCATGATACTTAATACCCATAACATTACTCTAGTTAGACGTTTGGGTATTAAACACATAAAATAGAAACCGGTTTATTCCACGATCTCGACACCTCAGTGTGGAGATAGGGAAAAACCAGTAGTCCCCGACGAGGAAGCTGAGATACAGAGTTTTCCTGTTTTTTTTTTTAGATATATTTCATCTAATAAACTCTTTTTATTTTCACTCTCATAATGTTCAGCTGTCCAGTAAATATTTAACTAGGAACAGCATTAGAAAAACCTCCTTTTAAAAGCTCCTCTTTATTCAACAGAGTTATGAGCTGCCTATTTATTGAAAAATCAAACATCTGCCTTTTTCTTAATATTTTTATTTGTTTTGTTCACTTTTTCTTAACAAAACACTAACGATACCAATTCCTCAGAACTGGAAATCGCGGCACACTGGATCTGCAGGTGAAAGCTGAGATAGGGCGGGGCCCGTCCCAACCCACGCTGTCAGATCCGTTTTCGAACCCCAAAATGCGAGTCGCCGCCGTGTCTAGGCAACAGCGGGACCCGCGCGGGGAGCGCAAACCGTACCGTCCTCCTCAAAAAACGATCGGCGAGAGCAGAGCGTCTTCATAGATAGACTCATACAATGCTCACAATCAGCCCCCTCGAGGACTGACTGAGCATGCTCCACTCCCAAACAAGCAACACAAAGCTGATGTGTGTGTCCCCACCCGTATATATGCTCGCCATAATAATGATAGATATATTGGGCTTGACAGACAACAATAAATAGACAAGGACAGATATACAGAGAGCGCTTGCTGAAGGTGCAGAAGCTGTCGCGGTCTGATTTCAAGGGTGCTTTATAGTTTCCTGGTCAATGACGTCACCTATGTCGTAGCGGGCTTCCATTGGACTGATTTTACACGTGCTTCACGACGTATCACGCAGAGCGTTCCCACCGCGTCTCAAACGCAGCTCGAGTTCCCTTGAAAGGGAAACACAGTTACAGCAGCCAAAAAAAAAAAAAACCCAAAAACTAATGTTAAAGTCAAGGGTCAAGAGCCCAACTAAAGCAAACACTGATCTCCATTATGGTAACATCAAATGAAACAAAACAACATCTAAACCCCTGTTAATTCTCAATAGGAATTGCTGTAGACATGAAAAAAATAAAGTCAATCTGGTTAGTAATAAGTGAAGCTGGTAATGCAATTTTTTAGAGTTGTTTAATCCTCCTCTGCTGAGATCTTGAGAGATTTAATGTCTTCTGTGGCTGAAGTCAATTGTAGTTCTTGTGTTTTGCTTTTTTCTTGTTGTTCCTCTGTCCTTCAGTGATTCTGCTTGTTAACATCAGGTGTTCATCACTAATGCTCAATCATCAGTTGATTAATCACTGAATTATATCATTAACTTCAACGCTGCTTCAGTGTTACTCCAACACTCTGTAGTGTGGGCACACAAGTGTTCATTTAAAACTAGATTTTGCAGTGGTGTTAAATGGGTTAAATGTGTCAAATAAAAAAAACAAGCGAAATTTAACGGTAATCAACTGTAAATTAATTTACGGTATAAAACAACCCAGCTGCCAGTAGATTACCGTAAAATCAAGGAAAAACAGTAATATTCTGTAAAACTTAGCCAGATTTACTAAACAAAAGAAGTTAATTTCACTTAAATATTAGTAAAGGTTCATAGAAAAAAGTTATGCGAAGTCAATAACTGATAAGGAGAGTAAATAGTCAAATGAAGAATTTTATGTGTTTTATAGGAGAGATCTGTTAGTGTTTAATGGTGTGTTTTGTGGGTCACCATTGTGCTGGAGAGTAGAGCCTGTGCTTCAGTCAAAGATGAGCAGAGAAATACTGATGTTATGCTGCCTGTTGCTTTATTTTACGGCAGTAACTGTGTAGTAGCTGATACAGTGACAATCTCCTTGTCACGTACTTTAGCACATACGTGTATGCTAATGTTTGCTAAATGCGAACTGCAAAGATTTTAGTTAAAGTCATGTTTTTAATGAATTCACTATTACATATTAGGTGTTTGCAGTTTTAGAGATATTCATTTCCAGTGGATTCTAATGAAGTAAGTTTACAGTACTATCAGTATAATTACTAGTTCTCAAACTATTTGAAGCAATTGGTTTCCCAAATTATATGAGTGACCTTCCATGGTGTTTTACAGTAACATAGAGGGTGGTTGCCAGCAAAGTACTGTTATTTTACAGAGGGCTGTAAAATAACAGTAATTTGCTGGCAACCACAGCTGCCAGTAGATTACTGTTATTTTACAACGCAATTTTTTTAAATTTAGGGAACTACAAATTATTAATACAAAATAAAATAAAATACTAAAATAACACTGATGGAGATTTAGTTGAGTGCTCAGATACTCTTTAAAGGAACGGCTCAAGAAAAGGACAAAAACCCCATGAAAGTATCATGAGAGAAGTTCATATGTCTTGTGCACAATATATTTATAAGTAAACACTATAACAGCTGTTTTGTTCATAATACTCACTCCAGCCGAACACGGTGATCTTCCTCATGTAGTTTGTGATGGTGACGTTCTGTCTGATGAGCCATAAGTACATATGAAGAGCTTGAATGAAGAACCATGTGAATGTAGTCAGCATGGAGTAATGCATGAGCAGCGCTATGAAGACACACGCAGCCTTGACTTCTGTGTTGGCGACACTCTCGTTTGACAAAAAGGATAAATTCAGGATAAACAAAGCCACAAACATGTTTATCAAGATCTTCGTGGCTTGATTTGATTTGGCCTTCCTGTTCAAAAATAAAAACAAAGTGTATTTGTAACATGTATTTATGTATTTAGCAGAAGCTTTAATCCAAAAGAGGAACAAAAGCAGCTGGTCAAAAAACTTAAAGTAACTATATGTTATATTTTAAGATACTCTACCGTAACAGGAAATGCATGAACAGAGCGACGGTCTGAAAAAACATGGAGATGCCGCAGCCGATAGAAGTGATGAAGCTCAATGATTCCACATACGGTGCTGTGATGTTTGTATTTACGTCTGGAGGAGACTGAAAGAACAGAGAAAACAATGGAAACAACCCTTTTAAAACCTCTTTTTTTAAAACAACATTGTTAAAATACGTAATAGAAACAATTATCTTATGTACATTATGTATTATAACAAATGCCTGCTGAACGGCACAGAGAACAAACACTACAATTAAAAACTAAATGTGTCTGCTCAATTCAGCGCGAGCCGAACGAGAGTCACAGATCAGCAGCAGGAGTTAGATTTCATTTATCTGGAGAGTGAGGAGCTGATTGAAAAGACAATGTTGGTGTTTCAAAGAGAAATATAAAAACGCCTATTTAAGCAAGATTGTTATTTTTCACTGTTGTTGTTTTATCATTAAGGGTAATAATGAACCCACCATTCAAGCAATTGTTGCTACCAAATTGGCTCTAATTTGAAAGCAAAAGAAAAATCACTTACTCTGCACCATTATGAATGCTCATGCGCATTTTACTTTAGGGATTTAAAAGAACTTCCTGGTTACGTATGCAACCCACCATTCCCTGAAGGAGGGAACGGAGGACGTAGTCGAGGAGCCGAGAGTAACCCGGGGTCAGCGGTGGTCCAGCGGTAGTGGCAAGGGGACTACGTCCTCCGTTCCCTCCTTCAGGAAACGGTGGGTTGCATACGCAACTAAGACGTTCCCTTTCAGTCGATAACGTCGGACGTAGTCAACGTCGACTGAATGGGGATAACCCGTTCCCTTTCAGTTGATAACGTCGGAAGTAGTCGACGTCGACTGAATGGGGATACCCTTTGAAAACGCCACTAAAGCTGCCACCTTCCAGTGCCTAGACAAAAGCCTCCTGATGCCCCCGCAATTTTAAGGTGGGGAAGGACAGGGCTTAGGCCAGGGAAGTCACTGCTGTTCCTACAGGACCACTGGGAAAGCGTTCCAGCACATTGGAAGGAAGGGATGCTGTGGAAGCCACATCCTACCTGAGTGGAGGTAAGTGGAGAATACACATATGAACTGGGCGGATGACCGGGCAGTACGACATATGGAATGTCACTTGGGTGGCTCCAGCCCAAGACGGGAGGAGACTCACCGGACAGAGACGGCAGAGAGCCTCTGCCGAGGGAAGACACAAGCTCAACCGTAGGGAGCCGTATCGTGGAAGAATACACACATGGGGTCGCTGTAGGGACCGCAACATATGGACCCAGTCTAACACAGGTTCCACTCTGCTTACAAGTGGTAGGCCTAACTCCAGACGTTCCGCACGTCCGACGTCGGAGGGGTGTGGAGGAACTCAACAGGGTTCAGATTTAAGGGAACTCAACTGGAGTAGGAAGTCGCATGTATCCAGTCCATAGGAAGGGAATGGCGCAGAGAGCCGACACTTGAACCGGGCTCACGGTAAAACTGGCTTCATGAGAAGGGAGCCCACGGGAAGTAGCGGTTCACCTAGGTGACGTCCAGCCCCCTACTCTAGAATCTGTTTAGCAAAGCATATCGTCAACGCCCAGGCGGAGCACTTTACACTCATCATAGAGAGGCTCAACACCTAAGTGGACATGTTGCATCTCAGAATTTTTTACCGAAATGAAAGTAAGCACTAAGTGGCCAACTTTGCTTGGAAACAGCCTTCCCTCTCTGCTGAATTCCTAACAGGTAAGAGCTGGTCTGTCGTCTACGGCTTGCGTTCTGTACACGTCTATTCGCTATAAGCGAACGGCCAGAGAAGGCCAGGGCTGGATCTGCCTCCTCTTGGGCAGCGCTTGCAGGCTCACCACCTGCTCCTATTACGGGAGAGGTAGGAACCTTAGGCACAATCCAAGCCGGGGTCTCAGCGTGTGAGAGTTAGCCGGCCTGAACTCCAGGCACAATACGTTGACCGAAAGCGAGCAAGTCCCTACCCTCTAGTAGAGACCATGCGAGCAGGAGAACTGATATAACAGAGTTTTTAACTCACTGCCTGCAGGCGCTCAGGGCCGGTCTCTGCAGTGCACTCTCAGAGACACCAAATGATCGCCTCCGAAGCGAAAGGCAACTAGTGCTTGCATCCACTTCCGTATTTATACCCGCGCCGCGGGGGCAGAGTGTGTGATGCGAATCACGCACGCCAATTACATTGGCTCATGCAATAGTACTCGAAGATGATAGGCTCTCTGATCCCCATTCAGTTGATGTCGACTACGTCCGACGTTATCGATTGAAAGGGAACAGGGCTTTTAGTGTGTGGGGGGTGCACCCCCCCCCCAAACGCCAGTGCGTTAACAGATGTACGTTATAGGCAACCCAAACTCAGCATATGCAGAAATAGATTTTGAGACTCATGTAAATGTTAACAATTCATGTGTAGTGAAATTTACTGTGACCAGAGCCGCTCTAAGACGCATGTAACCAACACGCATGTAAAAAAAAAAAATATTCAAATATATATTAAACTCACAGGGCACATATTTATTTTATTAAATCACAGCCTTTGTGAATTCACAATACTTTTAGCCTTAGAAAACAGTCTAATAATGTGGTTCATGGATTCTCATCTGTGGAATGCGCCACTTACGGTATTTTGCTGTTTACTCAACATAGGTAAATTTCAATCAAGGATTTTTTTTTTAAATCAAGTACTCTAATTTAATGGAGTAATAGCGACAGCCCTAATCAGATCTTTACATTTTAAATGCCTATATCTGTTAAGTTTCTTTAGTCATATTTTACAAGTTCTGTAGCTAATAGACTCGTATATCGATTTCATTGGGTCTTTAAATGAAACTCTAAGAAGTTTCTCACCATCAGCACTGCAAAGAACGTCAGATGTGAACACGAGCACTTTATGGTGTTATTATCGATTTTTACTGTCTTGCAGCCGGACGTCGTCCATGCTAGATTTCCTTCGAAGAAAAGAGAGCAGAGAGCAATTAATATAATTAAATTATTATATGAAGTAAATAGAGTTTGCTGATGGGAACTGATCAATACAGCCATGGGTGAATTTACCTTTGCCATCCCAAGAACTGCAGTATGCATTGCCGACCTGTAAGAACATTTATATTTTGCTTTCACAGTGTCTGATTATTATAACAAAATAAGTTTCACAAAATAACGTCTCGGTTACATATGGTAACCCTCGTTCCCTGAGGGAGGGAACGGAGATGTAGGTCATGACTGACCAATAGGAATCTCGCTAGAGAGGCCAATCTACTTCGAGTGAAACTAAAACAAGCCAATACACATTGGCGTGCAATCATTTGCAACAGCTGTGCAGCCTCGTAGCGCGGGTATTTAACAAGCAGCTGGTGCGATTGCACACTAGTTTTTTGCTGAGGAGCCAAGCCTGAAAAAGCTGGCCGCCCCGGCGGGCGGCAGCAGATGTGGCGACGGGACCTACGTCTCCGTTCCCTCCCTCAGGGAACGAGGGTTACCATATGTAACCGAGACGTTCCCTATCGGTCACTCACTACAACGTAGGTCATGACTGACCAATAGGAATCCCTACCAAAGCGCCACAGCTGCTGCACCCCATCCAGCGCCCCCATGCAAGCCTCTACACCTTCTTGCCTGGAAGGACGATAGGCGGAGGCTTACACAGAGTGAGTCTGACACTGTTGTTCCGTGATAACCCATACAGTGAGATATTGGATAACACTGGGAAAGCGTGCCCTTTCTGTTTAGGAAGGAACGCTGCGGAAGCCACTTCTTCAAAGAGTTATGTGGAAATGCATATGGACTAGCCCGAAGGCTGTACTGCATATGAAATAATGGGTGACTTAGCCCAAGGGAAAGACACAGGCTTCCGATAGGAGCAGCCGTGGAATATACACATATGGGATCCCCGTAGGGTCACACATATGGAACCCAGCCCAGATCCGGTTCTCAAGGATTCAGCGGATAAGGGCCTGGCGCCGGACGCTCCGCCAAGTCCGGGCCGAGGGTTATGGAGGACTCGACAGGTTTTACTCTGGAGCAATAAGGGTGCACAGTAGGGTGCATTAAGCCGACAGAGCCAGACCTCTCAGTGCTTCTACCCGTCTAGGGTGAGAACACGGAAGGAGACCGGCTCTACACGTAGGCTATAGTATCTAGCGAACGTGTTAGGTGTCGCCCAGCCCGCAGCTCTACAGATATCTGTTAAAGAGGAGCCAGGTGCCAGTGCCCAGGAGGATGCAACGCCTCTCGTGGAGTGTGCATACAACCTGAGCGGCCAGGGCACGCCTTGTGCTTGGTAAGCCAAGGCGATGGCATCCACTATCCAGTGGGCCATCCTCTGCTTGGAGACAGCCTTTCCCTTCTGCTGGCCTCCGTAACAGACAAAGAGCTGGTCTGAGGTCCTGACGCTTTGAGTTCTGTCCACATACATACGCAGAGCGCGAACGGGACAGAGCAAAGCCAGGGCTGGGTCTGCCTCCTCCAAAGGCAGCGCTTGCAGGTTCACTACCTGGTCTTTGAAGGGAGTGGTAGGAACCTTGGGCACATAGCCAGGCCGGGGTCTTAGTACCACGTGGCTGTCACCCGGCCCGAACTCTACGCACGATTCGTCGACCGAAAATGCGTGCAGGTCTCCTACCCTCTTGACAGAGGCCAGTGCAACCAGCAGCAAAGTCTTCATGGAAAGAAGCTTTAAGTCTAGTGACTGCAGAGGCTCAAAGGGAACATCCTGAAGTGCTCGAAGCACCAGGGAAAGATCCCAAGAGGGTATGGAGGGGGGTCGAGGAGGATTTAATCATCTTGCCCCCCTCAGAAACCTGACGACCAGGTCGTGCTTTCCAAATGCTTTGCCATCTATGTGGTCGTGATAAGCTGAAATAGCGGCCGCATGTACTTTGAGGGTGGAGGGAGACAGTCTATGCTCCAACCCCTGCTGCAAGAAGGAAAGCACAGACCCTATCGGACATCTTCGGGGGTCTTCTCGGCGAGAAGAACACCACTCGATGAACAGGTTCCACTTCAGGGCGTAAACACGTCTCGTGGACGGCGCCCGTGCTGAAGTGATGGTGTTATGTACCTCAGGGGGTAAGTCACCTAAAACCTCCACGTCCCGTCCAGGGACCAGACATGGAGTTTCCAGAGGTCTGGACGCGGGTGCCATAGGGTGCCCCGTCTCTGAGTCAGAAGGTCCTTCCTCAGAGGAATGGGCCAGGGAGGGACTGTCACAAGGAGCATGAGTTCTGGGAACCAAGTCCGGGTGGGCCAATAGGGAGCCACCAGAAGGACCTGCTCCTCGTCCTCCCTGACTTTGCACAGTGTCTGCGCAAGTAGGCTCACTGGGGGAAACGCATATTTGCGAAGGCCCCGGGGCCAGCTGTGTGCCAGTGCGTCCGTGCCGAGTGTTCCCTCGGTCAGGGAGTAAAACAGCTGGCAGTGGGAGGTCTCTGAGGAAGCAAACAGGTCTACCTGAGCCTCCCCGAACTCTCTCCAGATCAGCTGAACCGCCTGGGGGTGGAGTCGCCATTCTCCCGGGAGCACAGCTCGTGATAGCTCGTCGGCCACACGGTTGAGCAAGCCGGGGACATACATGGCTCGAAGCGACCTCAGATGCTTCTGACTCCAGAGGACGAGATGGCGGGCGAGTTGCGACATGCGACGGGAGCGTAGACCACCTTGACGGTTGATGTACGCAACGGTCGCAGTGTTGTCCGTACGGACCAGCACGTCCCTGTCCTGTAGCCGTCTTTTCAAGCGGGTCAGGGCGAGATGTACTGCTAGCAACTCGAGGCAGTTGATCTTCCAATGCAGTTGAGGGTCAGTCCACACCCCTGACACTGAATGCCCGTTGTACGTGGCACCCCAGCCGGTCGCAGAGGCATCTGTGAATACCACAGCATGCCTGGACACCTGTTCCAAGGGGACTCCTGCCCGCAGGAACGAGGGGTCTGACCACGGGCTGAAGGTCTGGCGGCACTCCGGTGTGATTGCCACCCGGTGAGTGCCATGATGCCACGCCCATCTCGGGACTCGGCCGTGAAGCCAGTGCTGAAGCGGTCTCATATGTAGCAGGCTGAGCGGGGTTACCGCTGATGCTGCTGCCATATGCCCCAGGAGCCTCTGAAAGAGTTTCAGTGGGACCGCTGTCCTGCCCTTGAACGTGTTCAAGCAGTTCAGCACCGACTGAGCACGCTGCTCTGTGAGGCGCGCTGTCTGGGCGACCGAATCAAACTCCATACCGAGAAATGAGATCCTCTGCACAGGGGAGAGTTTGCTCTTTTCCCAGTTGACCTGAAGACCCAACTGGCTGAGGTGCCTGAGCGCTAGGTCCCTGTGTTCGCATAGCTGATCTCGAGAGTGTGCTAGTATGAGCCAGTCATCGAGATAGTTGAGGATGCGAACGCCCTGTTCTCTCATGGGAACAAGGGCCCCCTCCGTGACTTTCGTGAAGACACGGGGGGACAGGGACAGCCCGAAGGGTAGGACTTTGTACTGATATGCTCGACCCTCGAACGCAAAGCGCAGAAATGGCCCTGTGTTGAGGAAGAATCGAGACATGAAAGTACGCGTCCTTCAGGTCGATCGCTGCAAACCAATCTTGGGGACGGATGCATTTGAAAATGAGTCTCTGCGTGAGCATTCTGAACGGTAGCTTGTGGAGGCTCCGATTCAAAACTCGCAGATCCAAGATCGGTCGTAACCCACCACCTTTCTTGGGTACAATGAAGTAGGGACTGTAGTGCCCTGACCTCATATCGGCTGGAGGGACCGGCTCTATCGCATCCTTCGCCAGTAGGACTGCGATCTCCGCACACAAGACATGGGCATCGGCTGCTCTCACTGTAGTGGAGAGGATGGCCCGAAACTTGGGGGGACGCCGGGCGAACTGAATCGCATAGCCGAGCCTGATGGTTCGAATGAGCCAGCGAGACGGCCTGGGGAGGGCTAACCAGGCTCGCAGAGACCGTACAAGTGGGACCAAAGGAACCGTAGGCGTACCCGGAGTGGGGCAGCGAGGTGGAACACAGGGACGCGGCTCGGGAGGCTCTCTCTGGGAGGCGGCCCGTAGCGGGGTCTGAGTGTGCTGTGCAGCACTTACCTGGTTCCAGGGGGCAGGAGGTGCGGGAGGCAGCTCGGTGGCATTCTCGGACCGTACGCAGCTGCCGGCTGGCGATAGAAGAGGCGGATGAGAGTGGTAAGGATTCCGACCCCCCACTGCTCTCCGGGCCCTCTTCAGACCCAGAGATGATAGAAACTGCTCTTTTATTGAAAATTTGGGTACCGCTGGTTTTAAGGCCAGCGGCGGAACACAAACAAAACGAAACAAAGGATTTTCCACCCGGCCCTCTTCCGGGGGAGGGAGCGATGCAGTCATCGTCTCCTGGAGAGCAGTCCCTTCCACCTCTGGGTCGCCCGTCCTAGGGCCGCTTACCTTTGGCTTTGCCGCCCCTCTTGGCAGGGGCCTGGATGGGCGGGGCGCCCTGCCTGCGACTGGCTCCACCGTGCCGCTTGGATGGAGGCTGCTGCTGCGGCGCGGGAGCAGGGGCAGACGCAGGCGGACGCCCACGGCGACGAGCAGACCGAGGAGCCGCGGGCGGTGGGGTGGAGGCAGCAGCTGACCGCCGCGGCAGGATGTGTTTAATGGCCTCAGTCTGCTTCTGTACAGCCGAGAACTGCTGGGCGAAGTTCTCGACCGCGTCGCCGAAGAGGCCGGTCTGGGACACGGGGGAGTTAAGGAACCTGATCTTGTCGGTCTCCCGCATGTCATCCAGACACAGCCAGAGGTGGCGTTCCTGGACCACTAGTGTGGACATCGCACGACCCACTGACCGCGCAGTGACCTTCGTCGCACGAAGCGCATGGTCAGTTGCGGTACGAAGTTCTTGGAGAGCTTGTGGATCATGACCACCCTCGTGCAGGTCCTTCAGTACATTGGCCTGATGAACCTGCAACAACGCCATAGCGTTGCCAAGGCACTGGGGTGGGTTGCTGAGAACCAGCGCGCGCCACCCCTAGATACCAATCGTCCAACCTCGAGGGCTCGGGACACGGTGGAGGGTTCCACACGAGCCTGATCCTGTTGGCGGCCCGGGAAAGCATGGCCATCATCTCCGGGTCCGACTCGGGCACCGCTGACACACCTGAAGGAGGCAGCGGCTCCGAGCCGTCGTCCGCGGAGAGGTCTGACCCACCCTCCGATGCAGCGATCGACATCTGGTCGTCGCAGGGAGCGCCGAACGAAACGACTGGTACACATCTCGAGGATGGTCCAGAACGTTCCGTTGGCAGCTCAACTGGTTGCGGAGCATGAGAGGAGTGAGGGTTCCTAGGGGGTTGGTTCCCCGAAGGAAGCGCGCTCACTGTAATCCTCAGGTCAACCGTGTCACTGCCCGTAGCAACCCGCGAAGGGGGGTTGGAACGAGATGCAGGCACGGGGACTCCGCCCCTTTGCAGGAACGCGAGTCTCGACCTCAGCTCCGAGATGGTCATCTTCCCACAATGGGTACATGACTCATCCACGAACGCTGCCTGTGCGTGTTCGAGGCCCAGACACACAAGGCAGCGATCGTGACCATCCCGCGACCCCAGGTAACGACCGCATCCAGAAACACACAGATAGAATGTCATCTTGAAAAAGACGCAAACTATCTGTGTAAGCTCTTTTAGAGACTGCTCTCCTTGGTGCTGAAGCACGCAGGGGAACGGTCACGGCGAACACAGACAGGAATGTGCACCTGTCTGTGCGCGATTCTCTCTCGCTGGTCTTACCAGCCGTGAAAACGGCCGTTGAGCGCTTTAACCGTGCACCTTACATGCCGTGAAAACAGCTTTTTTGTTTGCTCAGTTTTAAAACAACAAACAAAGAAGAGAGAGAGAGAAGAGAAAAAGACCGCTCGCGCTGCTGTGCCGTCACGCCCGCACCAAAGTGGAGAGATCCAGAAGAGGCTTGCTTTCAAATTCACTCTGTTCAGCATACGAAGTGCTTGGCTCCGAAGCAAAAAGCTAGTGTGCAATCGCACCAGCTGCTTGTTAAATACCCGCGCTGCGAGGCTGCACAGCCGTTGCAAATGATTGCACGCCAATGTGTATTGGCTTGTTTTAGTTTCACTCGAAGTAGATTGGCCTCTCTAGCGAGATTCCTATTGGTCAGTCATGACCTACGTTGTAGTGACTGACCGATAGGGAACCTTCATTACCAGATCTTTTTGTGTAAAGAACATTTCTGTATTGTTGGTAAGGTTGGAGATATTGGCCTTCATCGTTATTCCATAAACCTCATTGTTCAAAACACTGTAATTTTTAGTTTCATCCTAAATAAGAAATAGAGCAAATCAAATATATGTGTGAATACAATAGATCAAGAAACATTTGTTAAAAGAATAGTTTTAACACAAACATGTCTCTTATGCTGTTATATTTTCACTGGAACACAAAAATAGAATTTTTTACTCTTTTCAAACAACAATTCATAGTCACACAAAAGATTAAAAAAAACACCACAGAAGCATCATAAGAGGTAATAGTAATGACAAAATGTACTAATGTGTACATGTACTAATATCCAGCTCTTCTGAGGTCAAGATATTTGTGTCATAATATAAAAGAGATTAGTGTAAATGTATTCGGTGAACTTGGGTGTATATTTTTGGGTGAACTGTCCCATAAACATTCCTTCAAATTTTAAAACATGGATTTTTATTTTATTTTGAGTACCTTTCCCATGTTTTTGAACCGTAGAACTCCAAGTAACGCACATCCATGGTTTTTCAGTCGTGATTTATTAAATGCCTCGCTGGGAATCTTTAAAGACCAGGGAATGTCTGTCTTCAGATCACTTTGACAATCAGTAACCTATGAAAAAAGTATTATAATAATAAATAAGGAATCATACCATGTTTTATTGTTTCTCAAGTCTTACGTTTATCCTGTTCGCATCTGAAGAGTAACATGTTTCTCTGTTTTCTGTGTTCTCGTCTTGTATGTGAAGAAGACCAATAACATCCCCCATGACAATCCGTGCGCTGCTTATATTGTTGTGTTCCATCTCTTCCATCTTAGACTCCAGATTGTTCAAGGCCTCTCTGCAAAAATTAAATATCACCCTGTATTCTGTTATTTTAATTTGAAAAATCACCGGTAACCACACACTTACGATGCTTTTGAGGGATTAATAAATCCATCCTTGTCTTTTAGATCATCTGTAGTTGGATTGTAAGTTATCTTGGGTGTTGTGATACTGGTAGTTGAATTGTAAGTTGTCTCAGATGATGTGAAACTAGTAGTTGGATTGTAACATGTTTCAGGTGGTGTGAAACTAAAAATCCAACAACCAGTTGTCTCAGATGATGTGAAACTGGTAGTTGGATTGTTAGTCGTCTCAGATGATGTGAAACTGGTAGATGGATTGTTAGTCGTCTCAGATGATGTGAAACTGGTAGTTGGATTGTTAGTTGTCTCAGATGATGTGAAACTGGTAGTTGGATTGTTAGTTGTCTCAGGTGGTGTGAAATTAATAATCCAACAACCTGTTCTCTTAGATGGTGTGAAAATGGTAGTTGGATTGTTAGTTGTCTCAGATGATGTGAAACTGGTAGTTGGATTGTTAGTTGTCTCAGATGATGTGAAACTAGTAGTTGGATTGTTAGTTGTCTCAGATGATGTGAAACTGGTAGTTGGATTGTTAGTTGTCTCAGGTGATGTGAAACTAGTAGTTGGATTGTTAGTTGTCTCAGATGGTGTGAAACTGGTAGTTGGATTGTTAGTTGTCTCAGATGATGTGAAACTAGTAGTTGGATTGTTAGTTGTCACAGATGATGTGAAACTGGTAGTTGGATTGTTAGTTGTCTCAGATGATGTGACATTAGTAGTTGGATTGTTACATGTTTCAGGTCGTGTGAAACTAACAATCCAACAACCAGTTGTCTTAGATGGTGTGAAAATGATAGTTGGATTGTTAGTTGTCTCAGATGATGTGAAACTGGTAGTTGGATTGTTAGTTGTCTCAGATGATGTGAAACTGGTAGATGGATTGTTAGTTGTCTCAGATGATGTGAAACTAGTAGTTGGATTGTTAGTTGTCTTAGATGTTGTGAAACTAGTAGTTGGATCGTTAGTTGTCTCAGATGATGTGAAACAGGTAGTTGGATTGTTAGTTGTCTCAGATGATGTGAAACTCGTTGCTGAATGTTTAGTGGTATTGTATGATAATGGTGTGAAAGTAGTTGATCTTTCATCAACACAGATTTCACACATCCATTCACTTCCATTAAAATGCAGAACGTATTTACTTCCTCCTTTTCCATCGATGCAAAGAAATATTTAAGAGATTGATTTTAATTATATATCTGTGCATTTGGATCTCAAAGATAAAAGTGATGCAATATATTGTTGTTTATTTATAAACCTATACATGTATTGTAATTTCATCATGCATATACATCACAGTTGACATAGGCCTATTAACTATTGACAATGAATAATGAGTCCTATAATAAAGATGACAACTGAGAAGAATACGAAGTTCCCTTTCAAAGGAACTCATGCTGCGTTGAAACGCTGTTGGAACGCTCCTGCATGATTGCGCTGTGAAGCATGTATGAAATCAGTCCAATGGCGTGACGGAACATCATAGGCGGTTGACGTCATCGACCAGGAAACTATAAAGCTCACCTGACCCAAACAACGTCAGCATCTGTGTCTTCAGCAAGCGCCCTGTGTGTGAATTTGTGTCCCTGGTGTTTTTTGTCTGTCTTTAGAAGCTGCCAGGCAGATGATTTCACCTATTTAAAAAATACGTCTCGGGTTGCGACTGTGACCCTTGTTCCCTGAGAAAGGGAACGAGAACTGCGTTGATATAACACTTTGTGGAACCGCCCCTTAGAGTAACGCGTCTGAAGTATGAACTAGTCCAATCCTATTGGTGTTGCGTGATGATGTAGAGTGTGACAGCACAACCGCAAGCTACAAAGCGACGGTGTCACACAACAGCATTAGCTTCGCGATGAAGCAAGTAGCTCCCAGGCACGAGAAGGCGTGGTGGAGTGACACAGTTCTCGTTCCCTTTCTCAGGGAACAAGGTTTACAGTCGTAACCCGAGATGTTCCCTTTCGAGGGAACTCAAACTGTGTCGATATGACACTTTGGGGAACGAGTACCCACTATGCCACAACGACACCTGCCTATCCCAGTGTCAAACTGTCTCAGGCACAACTAGGACAAGAGCACTTGTGCACCAGGTGTCGATGGGATGTCCAGACTTTAAAATCTTGTGAATGTGTGCGGAGTGGCCCAGCCAGCCGCATCACATATCTCATGAATTGGTACCCCTAAAAGGAGGGCTCTAGTGGACGCCATGCCTCTGGTAGAGTGAGCCCTCACAGCCAAAGGTGAAGGCTCACTGTGCACCTGATAGGCCAGGGAAATAGCCAGAACAATCCAGTTACCGATGGCCTGCTTGGATGCAGGAAGCCCCTTCCTGGGCGACCCGAAACACACCAGCAACTGGTCCGCCTTCCTCCACTGAAAAGATCTCTGAACATATATGTCAAGTGCTCTAACAGGGCAGAGGAGATGAAGACTACCCTTCTCCAACGTCACATGAGGTGGGGGATGAAATGCCTGTAGAACCGTCAACCTCGCCAAATTAGACGGCACCTTTGGGACGTAGCCCGGTCTCGGGTGCAAGATGGACTTAACTCTCCCAAGAGCAAACTCCAGGCACTGAGGAGATATGGAGAGTGCCTGGAGATCTCCTACTCTCTTAAGAGAAGTAATGGCAAGGGGAAAAACCACCTTAAGCAACAGGTTCTTAGCCTCAGCCAACTTCAGTGGTTCGAAGGGGTCTCAACCAACCCTTCGAGAACCACTGCCAGGTCCCATGTGGGAACTCTGATCCGAGTTGCAGGTCTCATCCACCAAGCCCCACGGAGGAAACGTACGACCAGCTGATGTCTTCCCAGAGACCCATCGCTCAGAGGAGTGTGGAAAGCTGCAATGGCAGCCACATACACCTTGAGTATGGATGGGGTAAGACCAGCAGAGAAACGTTCTTGGAGGAGCTCCAGCACTGAAGCCATCGAGCAGTTAACTAGGTCCACCTCACGCTGTCTAAACCAAACGGTGAAAACATTCCATTTTAGGCAGTACAATTTCCTCGTGGAGGGAGCTCTAGAGCTGAGTATGGTCTCTACTTCTCCAGCCAACAGGCCAGCCTCTAGGTACTGTGCCCCCTCAGGGGCCAGACCCAAAGCTTCCACAGCTCTGTACGAGGGTGGAATATTGAGCCCTCTGCATGTGTCAGCAGGTCCCTCCTGATGTAAATCTCCCATGGAGGGCCGTCCAGGAGCGATATTATATCTGAGAACCACACTCCGGCCGGCCACAATAGGGATACTAACAGTAGGCTGGCCCTGTTGCGACGGACTCTCTCCAAAACTCCTGGGAGCAGAGCGATCGGGGGAAATGCGTACAGACGTAGCCTCTTAATTTCCTAAGGTTCCAACTAATATTATAAAACCTATAGTTCTGCAGGCCTTCTGTCCTTCTCCCTTCCGGACGTCACACCAAGTGAAACTAAATCTGCTCTGCACAGTTATGGCCCTAGATACTTATGTCCTCAGAGCTGCCCTGTGGAGGAAATATGAACTGTCCGTTTGGTTGGGTCACCCTGAAAGTGGTGCCTAGCATGGGCAAGTGGGTGGTCGAGGCCATCTCACTTGCTTATGAGTTATGCCGGGCAGCCTTCACCTTTGATTGTGTGGGCCCACTCTACTAGGAGTATGGCTGCTTCCAAAGCATTACTGTCAAGAGGTTCTCTCCAAGATATTTGTGATGCGGCAGGCTGGTCCTCACCGCACACATTCGTGAGGTTCTACGACCTCAGTTCCAATCCGGGGGCGCAGGTGCTTTCATCTGAATATGCGCACTGACTTCACACAGACGGACACTTGCTCCTATGGCAGTGTGGGTATAGCGTATAGCATTGAAAGGGAATGCCTCGGTTACGTATGCAACCTTAGTTCCCTGAAGAGGGAACGAGACACTGTGTCACCCTACCATACTCCCGGCATGCCCGTAATCGACTTTGCTTCAGCCTATCAGAAGTTTATATACTTTGCGTCAGGCCATTTTGACTGATTCCATACGTTCTTCATGGCGCAATCACGTAGGGGCGTTCCCACAGCGTTTCAACGCAGCATCTCATTTCCTCTTCAGGGAACTAAGGTTAAATTATGTAACCAAGACTATTTGTGTTCACTTTTCTATTTATTTGATATATGATCAAGAAATAAATGTACATTAAGCCAGTGCTTCTTAAACCTGGCGTGGTAACAACCAGCACTGATCTCCCTCATTAAACATACATGATTCAACTCATCAGCTCATTAGTAGAGACTGCAAAACTTGAGTTGGGTGTGTCTGATGAGGGAGGCATCCAGAATCTTCTGTGCTGGGGACAGGACAGATCTGATAGGCACGGGCGGCTGGCACACATTAAATAGGTTTAGATTAAATTGTGGAGATTGTTATGCATTCTAATTTATTTTAATTCTAATTTAACAAAACATAATTCAATTCTAATATAACATCTACTGGTTAATGACAGGCGTCAGTTAGGGAAAAAACTAAATTAACATTTCTAACGGTTGTTTCACCAAGTACAGTGTAAATGTAAATGTAAATATCGGATATGGGTGCCTTTTAAAAGAAGATGCAATCTGGTTGTCAAAAAAAAAATCGGATATAGAAACCGGAAATGCCTGGGCTGTAATAAGTAGAACACGGAAGTCATTGTGCAAGTAGTCCATTTTGCGACTTACACCTCTCTCAAATTATGAATATGAATATGATTGTGGAAAGTAAATGTATATGTATGTATGCAATTGTTCTACTTTATATACTGTTCAAGGAGCTCTGGTGTACTTCCAATAACAGATACTTTACCTAATATAATATGATAACAAATACCAGTTTGCAATATTAAGTAGTTTAAAAGGCTGTTTTCATACAGTTAAAAAATATGTTTAATTTAGCTGTTTAGCTTAAAAATTTAAGAGATTTAAAAATTTAAGAGCAGTGGAATGAAAAAAACGCAACCGATGTAAGGTGATTGTTACAAATAAATATGTAATATTCACACAGTCTACCTGGATTTGTTGATGTCACACAGACTTGGAGATTGGAGTCTTCTGAGCTGGCTGCACAAATACAACATATAAGGCCACTATGTAATGATGTTTAAATTTAAATTTTTTAATTAACATACTTATCTGGCGTGAACAGCAGACGATCATCAGCCACAGCAAATTCTGCATAATTCCCCAAAACAACCTGATAGAGACACGAGTTGAAATTTCTTTTCAACAGATATCAGTAATAAATCTTAAAGCATTTTTTTATTACATTCTTGAGATTAAAAGTCCACAGTCCAAGAGGAGAGAGAGTTTCATCCGTTCACATATGAAGCCATACGATTATGATCCGCAGCTCAGAGCCACTGGAACAGTGATATATGGTTAATTTGCAAACATGAAAATTAGGACTATTTGGGTTTTAACTGAATTTCTGTATTTTCAGTGTCTTGCATTTTCCATAACCAAATATGTTCCACATCCGTGTGTGATCAAGGAAATATCTGAAACCACAAGCATGTGAGTTTAGTTTCATTCTAAAGATAATACATTTTATTTATGCGCTTTTCGAAAACCCAAAGCGCTACAGACAGTAAAAACAAATAAAATACAAAACTACAAGAGTAATACAAAAATGATCATTACAGTACAACACAATAAAATACTAATCATAACAGTCAATATAAGCAATTTTAAAAAGATGAGTTTTGAACAACTTCTTGAAACTGGCTAATGTAGGAGCATCTCTAACACTATGAGGAAGTGCATTCCATAACCTGGGTGCAACAACAGAGAAAGCTCTCTCCCCAATAGATTTTAATCTACAGGGAGGCTGCTGAAGACTAAAGCGAATCAGTAGACCGAAGGGAACGGGAAGGCACGTACAAGCAGATTAAGTCACAGATATATGAAGGGGCTAATTGGTGCATAGCTTTCTATGTTAGTGTGAGAGTTTTAAAAGCAATACGCGACTGAACAGGAAGCCAATGCAAGCTATAAAGTACACATGCTGCTGAATTCTGTATGTACTGCAGCCGTTTTATAGATTTAGCAGGTAAACCAACAAATAGTGCATTACAATAATCAATCCTGGAAGTAACAAATGCATGAATAAGCCTTTCAGCGTCAGGTAGAGTAAGATAGGGCCTAATTCTTGCAATGTTTCTGAGATGATGGAAATAGGCCGCTGTCGGTAGCCTAAAAGAGGCCTAAAAATAGGGTTTCGTTCCACCAAGTGGGGCACTTCCCACTTTTTTTATATTTAACATCAGACATAAATAGAGATTCCTTAGGAAAAAGTTATCCGCACACAACCTTGCAGTTTTTGAGAAAAATTATGGTAAAGGTGCCCATTTTGAAAAAAGGCAAAACATTGGGAATTTTTCACTTTCAAACCTGTTTATCATATAAACCCAAAAATGCCGAATTACCACTTGAAGTACAAAATAAACCAGTTTGAAATGTGTAATATACCTGAAGTTGCTATCTAGGCACAGAAAACTTGATACTGTAAATACTGTAGCATTAACATCCCAATTACTTCTCATTATGTTGTTCCAATCCAAAGGTAATATTTGAGGTAAAATCTGAATAACAGATAGAATTAAGCCAAAATATAATATAATAAAAATATTACATGCTATCTACTTAAAAAAAAAATATGGAAACAATATTACACATATTATATTTAAGTAGATTTTAAGGTTTGTTTTTTTAGTGAAATCTACCCGAATAAATTAAGTAAAATTTCCTAAATTATTTAGTCTATGGCACATGATGAATTTAATATTATTAGTGGAAAGTGCTTTTTTAATTTAAGTTGTCTCACAAATAAATCAAGCAGAATTTGCTCATTTGTATTAATGAAATTTACTTAATTATAACATTTACTGCCTTTTTCAGGTTAAGATAATAATGAATACATAATGCACTTTTTGTTATTGTAGCAATGTTCAGGGAAGAAGGAGTCGGGAACTGGCGAACAATCAAAATATATTTTATATAAAATAAAATAAACAAACCAAAATACCGACAGCAGCCCCTCGCGGACGACTGCTGGCTAAAATAAAATACAAATACAAAAACAAAACACAACTAAAACACAGGCCTGTTCCTCTGTCTATCATCAACGTCGTCGCTCCTCCTTTATGCTTCCGCTCCTCCGTGAGAGATGCGAGGCCGGTGTGCTTCACAGGTGCTGCTTATTAGCAATCGCACCACCGGCCTCGCGCCGTTCTCTCACGTCCCTCAGCCGTCCTGTTCGCCAAATACCCCCATCGCCCCTCACAGGCCGGGGGGTACCCACGAGACTGTGCCTACTCCCCCCCCCAGCGGCGGCGATCCCTGGGGGGTATGGACCGACAAGCCGAGGGAAACGCAGATGGAAGCATGAGGAGCGACAGATCGAGGGATGGGGGAGAAAAAAGAAAAGAAAAAAAATTGGTCCGGTTCCCACAACGCGCTGCCATCTGGTCCCCCACCAGCTGGGTGATCTCCTCCGCGGTGCCTGGCAGTGACGCTGGGTAGGCCTCGGTGGACGGCTCAAAACTCTTCCGCCGCCCGGTGGACGGCGATGGCTCCTTGGGTTCCTAGGGCAGCCGGCAGGAGTCCCCCGCTCCCTGCTCCTCCCCTTCACTGGTGGACGGCAGCAGGCTCCGGCCCACGGCGAGCAGCGCCGACTCCCCCGCTGCCTCCCGGACGGCAGCCGCCCCTCCAACTCCCAGGCGGCCGGCAGCGAGCTCGACCGTCCCACCGGCAACTTACTCCAGCGCACCGCCTCGAGCGTCCATGGCCGCGAGTCCCCCGCTCCCTGCTCCTCCCCTCGTTCGGCGGATGGCAGCAGGGTCCGGCCCCCAGGTCGAGCGGGGGCGACTCGCGCACCATGCTCGATGGCACCGCGGATTCCCCACAGCGGCGATGACTCTCTGACAGCGCGTTTTGCTGTTATTTTCCACATAGCAGCAACATAGACTTAAAATACTCTGTCATTTTTGGTCATAGAGACTTAAGAAAAATTAAAAAAAATAAACTGTTGAATGTCTATTTTTTTATGTGCCCACTTACAATCGAAATAAAACATTGTGCTTTTGTAAATTAAAGAAAATAAACAGGGTGTGCTTTCTGTCTCTCCATCTCCATTAACCTTTTCTCTGGAGCACGTGTCTAAACTTAAACAAAACTCAGGGAATACTAGTCACCAAAGCATGAGCAATATATCTTTATAATCATTTAAGTTTGTACTTTTAAAATATCTAATTCAAAACTAAAATAAACATTCTCTGTTTATGTTATCTATAAAAAAAGAGAATCAAAATATACTTTATATAAAATAAAATAAAGAAACTAAAATACCGCCAGCAGCCCCTCGCGGACGACTGCTGGCTAAAATAAAATAGAAATACAAAAACACAACTAAAACACAGGCCTGTTCCTCTCTCTATCATCAACGTCTTCGCTCCTCCTTTATGCTTCCGCTCCTCTGTGAGAGATGCGAGGCCGGTGTGCTTCACAGGTGCTGCTCATTAGCAATCGCACCACCGGCCTCGAGCCGTTCTCTCACGTCCCTCGGCCGTCCTGTTCGCCACAGTTATCAAACATGCTTTTATTCTGTATTTTTTGCACAAATAAAACAAATCTATATAAAATGTAAGACAGCAGTTTTAAGATATGAAAAATAAAAGCAAAAAAATGCAAACATTTTCCATGTCATTGAGAAAGATCATTTTGTTACACAAAAACGTCTCGGTTACGTATGTAACCCTAGTTCCCTGATAGGGAACGAGACGCTGCGTCAAACGCTGCGGGAACGCCCCTGCGTTGTGCGTCATGAAGCACGTATGGAATCAGCCCAATGGAGAGATGAAACGTCATAGGCGGGTGACGTCATCGACCAGGAAACTATAAAGCACCCCAAAAACACAAGCGCATTAGCTTCTGATAGGCTTGAAGGAAGCGCTAACGGGAGTGCCGGGAGTATGGCGGAGCGACGCAGCGTCTCGTTCCCTATCAGGGAACTAGGGTTACATACGTAACCGAGACGTTCCCTTTCAAGGGAACTTCGAGCTGCGTCAAACGCTGCGGGAACGCGAATACCCACGTCACCATAGGACCAAATGACCGTCATGTGAGACTAGCGCACAGAGGACGAGAGCACCTGTGCCCCAGGGGTAGAGCTTAAGTCTAGGTCATAGAACTTAATAAAAGTATGCGGTGAAGACCATCCAGCCGCATCACAAACATCACTCAGGGAAACCCCCGACAAAAGAGCTTTAGAAGCAGCCATACTCCTGGTAGAGTGAGCTCGGACAACCAAAGGTGAAGGCTGGCCAGCCGACTCATAAGCAAGTGAGATAGCCTCAACCACCCACTTGCTCATTCTCTGTTTAGACGCCGGACACCCTTTCCTGGGGGGCCCGAAACATACAAAAAGTTGTTCTGATTTCCTCCACAGGGCAGCTCTGTGGACATAAGCGTCTAATGCCCTAACAGGGCAGAGTGAATTAAGTTTCTCCTGGTCCGATGACATAAATGGAGGAGGACAGAAAGCCTGCAGAACCGTAGGTCTAACAATATTAGTAGGAACCTTAGGAACGTAACCTGGTCTAGGATGCAGAAAAGCTTTAACCATGCCAGGTGCAAATTCCAGGCACGAGGGTGAAACCGACAGAGCCTGCAAATCTCCGATTCTTTTTAGTGAAGAGATAGCAAGCAAAAAGATAGTCTTAAAAGTGAGAAACTTCTCGGGAACTTCTTCGATAGGTTCAAAAGGAGCTAGGGAAAGACCTTCTAATACAATGGCCAGATCCCAAGTCGGCACCCTCGTACGAACTGCTGGCCTCAGCCTCAAAGTGCCACGGAGGAAACGAGTTATAAGCGGGTGTCTCCCAAGAGAAACTCCACTGAAAGGGACGTGGTAAGCAGCTAGTGCCGCCACATACACCTTTAGTGTGGAGGGGGATAACCCTGTGGAGAAGCGCTCCTGCAGGAATTCCAGCACTGCACCCACTGGGCAGTTAACTGGGTCCTGCAGGTGTTCTCCACACCAAGAAGTGAAAAGTTTCCACTTCAAAGCATAAAGCTTCCTCGTGGATGGAGCTCTGGAGTTAAGAATGGTCTCAACAACCTCGGTTGAGAGACCGGAGTCTATGAGCTGGGCCCCCTCAGAGGCCAAGCCCACAGTTTCCACAATTCTGGGCGGGGGTGAAGTATCGTGCCCCCCGCCTGGGAGAGTAGATCCCTCCTGACCGGGAGCTCCAAAGGAGAACCGTCCAGGAGAGAAATCAGGTCCGCAAACCATACTCGGGCCGGCCAGAACGGGGCTACTAGTAGTAGACTGACCCCGTCCCGGCGGACCCTCTCCAGAACTCCTGGTAACAGAGCAATCGGGGGAAAGGCGTACAGACGTGACCTCGGCCACGGCTGCACCATAGCATCCAACCCCAGGGGGGCTGGAAGAGTGATGGAGAACCACCGATGACAATGAGTGGTCTCCTTGGAAGCGAATAGGTCCACCTCGGCGCGACCGAAACTCAACCAAAGGAGCTCCACCACCTCGGGGTGGAGTCTCCATTCCCCTGGCCTCGGCCCCTGCCTCGACAGGGAGTCTGCTACCACATTCAAATACCCAGGGAGATACATTGCTCTCAGAGATAGTAGCTTCCCTTGGGACCACAGGAGGATCTGACGGGCCAACTTGTAAAGCCGGCGAGACCGCAGGCCCCCCTGATGATTTATATAAGAGACCACCGACGTGTTGTCTGATTGAACTAACACGTGATGGCCTCTCAGGTCTGTTAGGAAGTGTTTCAGAGCCTGAAACACAGCCAACATCTCTAGACAATTTATGTGCCACGAAAGATGATGATCCTGCCACAGACCTTGGGCTGGGCGACCACTCATGACCGCCCCCCACCCTGTGAGGGAAGCATCCGTCGTTAGCGTTATGCGACGACAAAGAGCCCCCAGCACAGGACCTTTGGATAGGAACCAAGTTTCTCTCCACATGACCAGAGCACGAAGGCAGCGCCGCGTGACTTTGAACGTGCGGAGCGGATTTCCCCTAGGGGAGAATCCCTTGGTCCTGAGCCACCACTGTAGCGGTCTCATGTACAACAGGCCGCAAGGTATAACGTTGGACGCTGCTGCCATCAGACCCAACAGTCTCTGAAACTGCTTGACAGTGAGTAGCTGGCCTAGCTTCACTTGTTTCACAGCTGAGAGAATCGAAGCGATGCGGGTCGGAGAGAGTCGCGCCCGCATCGATACCGAATCCCAAACGACACCCAGAAAAGTGGTCTTCTGGGAAGGAGATAATACACTTTTCTTTGCGTTCAGCCTCAACCCCAACTTTCTGATATGAGCGAGGACGACATCTCGATGCCGAACCGCCATCTGCTCGGTCTGAGCTAAAATCAACCAATCGTCGATGTAATTGAGAATACGAATGCCCTGAAGCCTCAGAGGCACTAGTGCTGCATCCATGCATTTCGTGAAAGTGCAGGGAGATAAAGCTAGGCCAAACGGAAGAACCCTGTACTGGTACGCCTCGCCCCCGAAGGCGAACCTCAGGAACTTCCTGTGTTGTGGAAGGATGGACACATGGAAGTATGCGTCCTTCAGATCTATCGTGACAAACCAGTCCTCGGACCTGATTTGAGACACGATCTGCTTGATAGTGAGCATCTTGAATTTTAGCTTCCCTACCGAGCGATTCAATATGCGCAGGTCTAAAATTGGACGCAACCCCCCATCCTTCTTTGGAACGATGAAATATCGGCTGTAATAACCTGACTCCAAACTGGGAGGAGGAACCCGTTCTATAGCCTCTTTTTGAAGGAGCGTTTTCACCTCTTGTTCCAATACCAGAGCCTGCTCGGGGCCCACCACTGTGTGCAGAACCCCTCTGAATTTTGGTGGACGACACCTGAACTGGATAGCATAACCCTTTTCTACTGTCTGCAGGACCCAATGAGATATTTTTGGAAGGCTTTTCCACTCTGCCAGAAATTCTACTAAGGGTACCAGCCTCTCGAGACTGGCCTCTGGTGTAACTTGAGCAGCAGACGCAGCGCCCTGTAACGGCGCACCGGCAGGGAACAACTGGTCTGACCGCTCTGAGACCCTCCTCAGAGGGAGCGAGCGTCCCTCAGGAAAGCGCTCGCTGGGATCGTCTGTGCCCCGGCATAAAGGCGGGGTTGGCAGAACGAGCCCCTGAGGGCACCGAGGAGGAATGGGCACCGTAAAAAGAGGTGAACACCTTTCCGCCTCGGTGGGGACCACCCTCAGCATCCTGAACGGCTTGGCGTCAGGACTTCTTCTTAGCCGAAGCCTTCTTAGCCAATATAACTGTCCTCAGATCAGTTCTACTGGGAGAAGGCTTCGGCTGAGAGTGTCGCGGCTGAGCCCACTGTCCAGCAGGGGGAGCACGAGACGCGACACTCTGCCTCTGCTGCGCTCTATGTGATGAGCTCGAAGACGGCCGGGGCTGCTCCCGCCCAGCAGCCCCAGGGACATGAACTTTAAGGGGAAGAAACTTTTTAAAAGCTGCAGTTTGTTTCTTTTCTTCTTGGAATTTATCGATAACTGAATTCACAGCATCACCAAACAACCCCATGGGAGAAAGAGGAGCATCTAAAAGAAAAGCTTTTTCTCTCTCTTTAATATTAGTCTGATTTAACCACAAATGTCTTTCTGCGGCCACCAGAGCTGCCATAGAACGACCCATTAATTTGGCCGATTCTCTGGTGGCACGCAGGGATAAATCAGCAGCCTGACGCAGTTCGCGAACTACGTCAGTACTGACCTCCTCACTCTCACTCATGTCCCTTAGCAGATCAGCCTGGTATGCCTGCAAGATTGACATAGTATGCAGACATGACACAGCCTGACCTGTTGCCGAATATGCTTTACCCACCAAAGCCGAAGTGTTTCTTAAAGGCTTGGTGGGTAATGCCGGTGCCTTAAAAGATGATGCTGCTTCGGGGGAGAGATGGCTCGCAAGCGTCTCTTCCACACGAGGCAAAGCACCATAACCATGAGCCTTGGCTCCCATAATATTAGCGTATGTTGAAGTCTGGGGACTAAACACTCTATATGACACCGGTTTTCTCCATGATTTCGACACCTCGGTGTGGAGATCATGGAAAAACGGCAGGCACCGGCGTGGAGGCTGCACACGTGACGGCAAAAATCTCTCATCCAACTTTGATTTAGAAACAGACTCCTGTCTAGTCACTGGCCATTCAATATTAAGTTTTTCAACAGCTCTTGTTAACACCTCCATAAGCTCATCACTCTCAGGAGTGTGGGGTGGCGAATCCTCCACATCTCCCTCAACACTAACAACATCAAGTTCCTCAGAACTGGATAGCTGCAGCATTGGTGCCTCAGCCCGAGCGGAAGAAACCGCAGCGCGTGCTTCCGAACCCGGGACTGAGGCACTGGATCTCACACGTGAAGGGAGAGATAAGGCAGAGCCCGTCTCAAACCCCGCTGTGAGATCCATCTGCGATCCCCACGATAAGCGCCGCCGCTCTGCCTCGGCAGAAGCGGGACCCGAACCGCGGGGAGCGCGCACCGAACCGCTCTCCTCAAAGAGCGATCGGCGGGAGCGGAGCGTCCTTAACGGCAAACGCTCGCAATGCTCACAGTCTGCTCCCTCGAGAGCAAACTGGGCATGCTGAACTCCCAAACAAACAACACAAAGATCATGTGTATCCCCGCTCGTTAAATAACGCGAGCAGGGAGGAACACACTTTCTAAACTGCTGTTCGTCCGCCATAATCTCTCAATATATATATATATAGGGATAAATTGTTTGTGTGGTGCAGGGTATGTAAGACAGACAATATCACACAGGGACAGATTCACATGTAGCGCGACTGAAAGCACAGAAGCTAATGCGCTTGTGTTTTTGGGGTGCTTTATAGTTTCCTGGTCGATGACGTCACCCGCCTATGACGTTTCATCTCTCCATTGGGCTGATTCCATACGTGCTTCATGACGCACAACGCAGGGGCGTTCCCGCAGCGTTTGACGCAGCTCGAAGTTCCCTTGAAAGGGAACATGTGCATACAAATTTCTGTTGGAAAAGTCACATTCTTGATTAAAACTTGTGAATAACTTGTAGCAAAACATATAAAATAATCTGTACTTGCTGAAAGCTTGTATGTAGAACAATGTTAAACTTTCATCAATCAATGCAGTTTTTTTTCAGCAGAACTTGGTAATAATGCATTGTCTCAATCTAAGTCATGAGCTTGTTTTTAAGTGTTATAATTTCGGGGGAAACATGCAAACATCCAGTTCCAAGAAGAGCTTCTGAAAGGCCTCAAAAGTGTGCATCAGTAATTTCGGGTAGGTGAGGTGCATACGTGAGTCCAAGAAGAACAGCACAGGCTCTTGCCAGATTTTCCAAGCCATGCCATGACTTGCATCCCCTCCAAGATGATGCTGAAATCCTCCTGATAATCCCTCTTGCAGATGGCAATTTTCATTATGTGCTGCAGGATATCTCCATTGTCACACTGTAAAACAAACATTAAAGAAGTATTTTTATCTTGACTGTCTCATTAAAAGTCTGTCGATAATTATAAAGTTGATTTGTGTACGGTTGTAAAATGTCTTATAACAGCTTAAAATGCTAAGACAACTACAAGTAAACCATAGACCAATGCTAGTTTGGGTCATCGAAGGGTAACGCCCCTTTTTGGGGGAAAACAAACGGATTCCTCTGAGAACAGAACTCGCTCTAGATCTGTAAAGTTTCTTGATAGCAAAAATGGCACAAACATATGCACTCGCACTCTCTTTTGACCGTGAGCGGTATTTAAAGAAGCTACTGGATACGGGGTTACAGAGGTGTCCCTTTGAAATGGTCGAAAACTGAATTAATGACCCCACGCAGTGGCCAAATATGGACTATTCAGACATCTACAACTATCTCGTGGAATCACCAAGTAGCCTATTTTTTTGTCATTAACACACTCACAGTATGACAAACTAGACGATGAGGCCATGTCACTTGGATCATATTTAACTTGATTTAAGCTATTGACATAGTTTTGTTGTCGACTAGCTATACTAGTGTGGTGATGCGCTCCATGACAATGATTAGGGGCGGACCGGGTATGTGCGGCAGATATAAAAAGGGGACAGGAATGACGCCTAAGCGAGCACGTCATTCTCGTTCTAGAAGTTACGTCATCCGGTCATGTTTACGTTTGGGAGGTAAGAAATGTTGGTGGCTGCTTAATTCTGAACGTGCGTTAGAAAAGATAATTTAAGACTCGTTCCATTCACAGTGCGACGGAGGAGGACTGTAGACTCATTGATAACATATCCGTTATGGCGAGCCCGTAATTTGCACCCTATTGAGTACATTGAGCGATGTGATTCACCATTTACCGGTAAGTCATACTCATTTTAATATCAGGTTCACAAGACCTAGAATTCGCAAATTATAAACGATGTGATATATTGTTTTTAGTGACTGATCCTATAATTCGCACCATATTGAGTGCACTGAGCGGTGTGATTCATTATTTACCGGTAAGTCATACTCGGGTCAATGTTAAGTTCATGAGATCATAAATGTGTAAATTACAATTATCGTGTGTTATATATTTTTTTAGTAATACAGGGGTGGTGTTACAGCAGGCTTGGCGGGAGTAGCTGGGCTTAGTGACGACCGTTTGGATTGTGTTTCCCCTTGCCAGAAAATCCTCGACCATTTCTCAGTGACTCTTACTGGAACAGCGCATTTGTTGTGATCGTCTGACTAATACTTTCTCTTATCTCCCATCCGTCTTGAGATGGCCGGAAAAATAGCGCATTTTCGGCCGTAGTGGCGCTTTCCAAACCTAGCAAATTCAGTGCCGATCTTTGGGCTGGCGTACAGCGGCGAATAACTGGGTTGTCATCTCTATTTTGCTCTTTTAGCAGAAACATTGTCATTTAGCGTATTGACGTTTGTAAAATTGTTATTGTCTGTTTTTGAATGTCTTACATGTATCTCTAAATCCGACCTGAGAAGGGTGTACTTTTAAAATACTGTAATCATCAGGCGACGCAGTGTTGGAAAGCTAGTAATGAGCGTTGGCCAGTGAATGGTTGCTTTTATTTTGTGTAAACAACTGATTCCAACTGTCCACATGTGATAAGTGTTCAACCAAAAGACTATTACGTGGAGCGTGTGTGTGTGTGTGTATGTGTGTGTATGGTTGCTTATGTCCCAATTTGTCCTCTCTTTTCTTTTACCCAGAGTTGGGGTGCCAGTTCAACGCCCACGTCCTCTGGTGTGGTGGTGTGCTTTTCGCTTGCTGTGTTCACAGAGGCTGATTGAGTGCTGTGTGGTGAGAGCACTAGTTGAAGTGTTTACCGGGCAGGCGAACTGAATCCCCAATTCTGAAATGGACAAGTGTTATGGTTGACACATTTATTCTAGTGTTTGTTTGTAGTATGCCTTTTGGTATTTGTCTTATTTGTATTTAACAAATGATTTGAAACGTTTCCTGGTTGTCTGTTATCTGACCCAGTCACCACGTATCTGTGTGCTTGGCACTTGAAGTACAAGCGGGTCCCCGGCCCATTTTCCGGGGTGGCGTAGTCTATTTGGTGCCATAATTGGTATTGTATTGCGCTTAAGAGAGCAAACTGCCACATTTGGCGTATAGTCGGCAGGGTGTTGTGACTTTGGTCTAGATTCAGACACTGTGATAGTTTTCTATTTTTGTATTTCTTTGGTTTAAGTTGTGACAGCTCAGTGGAGATTCGTCTGGTAAGTACCCTTTAGTGTTTAATCATGGAAGCTGAATTAAAGGAAATGAGAGACCTTGTGGCCCGGTTGAGTCGCCTTCTCCTGGCGCGGCCTCTAGTAGTGCGTCACGGCCGGCAACGCCTAGTGTTTCTGACTCTAATATCGGTACCGTAGAACGGTAGTTGTTCATTCCGCGAGAACGCCGTTTCCAAAGTTTAATGGCAGGACTGGTATAGGTATTGAGGGATAGGTCGAGGAGGCTCAGGCGTGTATGCGTATGCGGAACATGACGACAGCTGAAAAGGCTTTCTTTCTGTTTGATCATCTCGAAGGAGAGGCGCGAGACGAAATAAAATATCGACCTAGCATGGATAAAGACGATCCAGAAAGAATTGTTTAAGCACTGTGTGAGCTATATGGTTGCGCCGAATCTTATGTTGCACTTCAAGAGGCTTTTTATTTGCGGCGTCAACTGGAGGGGGAAACATTACAAGAGTTCTCCCTGGCACTGTTTGGTCTGTTTGTTAACCTTAGCAACAGTCACCATATGTCATTTCAAATGCAGATGTAATGGTGAGGGATCAAATTATCGAATACGTATTAGATAATTCTTTACGCAGGGAGCTAAAGCAATTGGTACGACGTCAGCCTGCTGTAACACTATTGGAGGTGCGTGGGGAGGCTATCCGTTGGGAACGAGAGGGAATGCCTGGCAGTGCAAGGGGGCGGAGTTAATCTGCACCCCTGGTGCACGGGATTCAATGGGGGGTCCAAGGTAATACAGGACTGAGTCCCGAGCGTAGGGAGCATTCATCGGAATTCGGTGAATTACGGGAAATGCTGAATAAGCAGCAAAAGCAACTTGATCAGGTTACTCAAACTTTAGCCCATAGTCAAAGCCCCCAGTTCATCGGTCATTCGCCCCGTTCCGCGTCTGTGATTTGCCGACGGTGTCAGCGGCCCGGTCATTTTGCAAGGGAATGTAATTGGCATCCTCGTTCTCCTGGTCCTCCAGTCCACCCTCCGATCGCTTCGGCCTCTGGCAATGTAGGGCCGGTTAGGGCTGGTTTCCCTGATCAGTTGGGAAACTAGTTCCCACCGGGCTACCGAGCCACAGTCCGGTTGGGGGTATGCATGGCTCCCGTGTTTTTCATAAGGGCATATCAGTGCCTCGTTTAGTCTCCTCATGTCCGCACCTCGTCGTCGTTATAGGGGGTGTCTCCGTGCCCTGTATGATAGATACGGGCTCCATGGTATCGACCATTACAGAGAGTTGTTTTAGGTCATGGTTTGAACCATGGGGCCAGGATCGGTTGCAGTCATGTCGTTGGTTACAGCTCAGAGCAGCCAACGGATTGGAAGTTCCCTATATTGGGTATATAGAACTAGACATTGAACTGTGTGGTCGCATGGTGTCAGAGTGTGGAATACTGGTGGTCCGTGATCCTCCCGGGGGTAGCCTTAGTACTCCTTGGATCCTTGGAATGAACGTTCTTAGCCGCTGTTACCGTGATCTTTTCGGTCAGTACTGGTCAGCCTTATTTGAGCTACCACTCGTGACGCAGGAGGCGGAATTGTCTCAGGCCTTTCAAACCTGTCAAAGGGTGGATGGTGTCCTTACATGCGGAGGTAATGTAAATGTCCGTGGGCGTCGAGTGTGCCGTGTTCCAGGTGGCTCTTTGAAATTCGTGACCGCAACGTTTTCATCCATTTTTAGTGGTAAGACCGTATTATTTGAGCCCCTTGATACGGGGTTACCTGTTGGCTTATTAGCCTCCCCGTCCCTAGTGCATGTGGGTAGTGGTACCGTCCGGGTGCCTATCGTCAATGTTGGTGTGCTCGACGCTGTCTTATACCCTACCACGATCCTCGGGAAACTGCGGGAGGTGTTTCTGGTTGATGCACCGTCCGGACTGACCGAGGGTCCGGTTGCAAATACTCGAACGGTAGTCTGCGAGGGAATTGTTGCATCAGGGGTAGGGCACGTCGAAAGTGTAGAACTCCAAGGGTTGTCTGATGAGGAACAGGAGCAGGTAAGGGCTCTCCTTAGGGAATTCCAGAGCGTGTTTTCTTCTGGGGAGGGAGACTTGGGTTGCACTGACCTCCTGTCTCATGAAATTCCCTTAATGGATGAGACTCCAGTTCGTCAGCGCTATAGACGTATTCCCCCGTCCGACTATGAGGTAGTTAAGACTCACATTGGCCAGCTTCTAGACGCCCAGGTGATTCGGGAAAGTTGCAGCCCCTATGCTTCCCCACTGGTATTAGTCAAGAAGAAGGACGGTAGCCTCCGCTTGTGCGTTGACTACCGTCAGCTTAATGCCAAGACCCGAAGAGACTCGTTCCCATTGCCTTGCATTGAGGAAACCTTGGATTCACTAACGGTGGCTCGCTGGTTTACCACGTTAGATCTGGCCAGCGGCTATAATCAAGTCCCAGTTGCGGAGTCTGATCGCCATAGAACAGCTTTTTGTACCCCCTTTGGGCTATACGAGTGGAATCGTATGCCCTTTGGGCTGTGCAATGCACCCGGCACATTCCAACGGTTGATGGAGCGGCTCTTTGGCGACCAGCGACACCAGTCCGTCTTTTTGTATCTGGCTGACATTATTGTATATTCCTCATCGGTGCAACATCATTTGCAGCCATTGAGGATGGTGCTGGGTCGCCTACTTGCTGGTCTCAAGGTAAAATTGGAAAAATGTGCATTCTTTAGGGAGAAAGTACAGTACCTGGGACACGTAATATCTTCCCAGGGGGTGGCCACAGACCCGGGTAAGGTCGAAACCGTAGCCCAGTGGCCATGTCCTAAGACCGTGTCGGAGTTGCAAACTTTTCTGGGCTATGTTAGTTACTACCGGCGTTTCGTAGAGGGGTTTGCCCAGATAGCAGCTCCGTTACATCAGTTGGTGGCCAAGGCAGGTGGGGGAAAAGAGAGCAGCAAGAGACAAGTATTGGTGGCGCTGTGGTCCGAACAGTGCGAACGAGCCTTTCAGGTCCTGAAGCAGAAACTCACTACGACGCCGGTCCTTGCATATGCTGACTTTAAGCTTCCATTTATCTTGGAAATCGATGCCAGCAGTGTAGGGCTAGGGGCAGTGCTCTCTCAAGAGGTTGATGGTAAGGTGAGGCCAGTGGCTTACGCTAGCCGAGGTCTTCGGCCGGCAGAGCGTAATACTGCCACATACAGTTCCATGCGGCTTGAGTTTCTGGCCTTAAAGTGGGCCATGGCCGAAAAATTTTGCGAGTACCTGCTGGGGCATCGATGTATCGTGCGCACAGCTAATAATCCACTGAGTCACTTGGCTACAGCAAAATTGGGCGCCACAGAACAGCGGTGGGAGGCGGAATTAGCAGCCTTTGATTTCGAGGTTCAGTATCGGTCCGGCAGGTCTAACCAGAATGCGGACGTGTTGTCGCGTTGCCGTCTGCGGGACCATCCAGGGCGGAGAATGGTCAGTCTGGAACGGTTGTGCCTGAACTACTGAGGCGGGTACCTGTGGGGGATCTGACGGAACCCACTACTGTGAGAGCAATGCAGGCCATGCCAAGTCGATCTGGGCCAGAACTGGTGGTGCTGCAGGAGGAAGATCCCATTATCGGTGCAGTCCTGAAATATTGGCGCCAAGGGCGAGGTCCAGGGCCTCAGGAGCGACAATTAATGCCTAAGCTCGGGTTGGTTTTGCTTCGGCAGTGGGACCGGCTGGAAGAACAGGACGGGTTGCTATATCGAAGGGTCTTTCGTCCCGACGGGGGTTAGGGGGTGTTACAGCTGGTGCTGCCTGCAGTCTTACAGCCTGAGGTGCTGACCCAATTGCATCAGTACCATGGGCATCAAGGCACTGAACGCACCCTGGAGTTGGTGCGACAACGGTGCTACTGGCCAGGGATGTCAGCCAATGTACCCCATTGGGTACAGCAATGTGAGCGGTGCCAGCAGGCTAAGGGGGCTGCATCAGTTGCTCACAGTTATATGGCTCATCTACTGGCCTCTCGCCCGAATGAGATAGTGGCCATTGACTTTACATTCTTGGAGCCTTCTCATTCTGGGCAAGAAAATGTGCTGGTAATGACAGATGTCTTCAGTAAATTCACTGTGGCAATCCCTACTCGGGACCAACAGGTAGAAACGGTAGCCTGTGTCTTGGTAGAAGAGTGGTTCTTTAAGTTTGGGGTCCCTGGACGGATTCACTCCGACCAGGGCCGTAATTTTGAATCTCGTCTCATTCAGCAGTTGTGTAGCCTTTACCAGATGAGCAAATCCCGCACCACTCCGTACCATCCAGCCGGTAATGGCCAGTGCGAGCGATTTAACCGGACCTTGCACAATTTACTGCGGACATTGCCCACCGGGAGGAAGAGGGACTGGGCCTCTTGTTTGTCTCAGGTATTATTTTGCTATAACACTACCCCTCATCAAGCCACCGGGGAAGCCCCTTATTACTTGATGTTTGGGCAAGAACCTAGGCTGCCGGTGGATTTCCTGCTTGGTCGGGTGCAGGGGCCAGTGTCTGGTAGAATCCATCACTGGGTGGAAGAGCATCAAGCTCGGCTCCAAGTGGCTTTCGAAGGTGCCCGGGAGCGGCTGCAGGCAGCAGCCCAACATGGGAAGGCCAAACATGATCAACGGGTAAGGGAGAAGCCCCTGACTGAGGGCCAATTGGTCTACCTGCGAGAACATGGGTTTGTGGGACGACATAAGATCCAAGACCTATGGAGCTCCACGGTATACCAGGTAGTTCGGGCTCCGCAAAATGGCGGGTCGGTGTACACTGTGGCACCAGTACATGACCTGGGGAAGGTCCGTCAAGTGCATCGGGCATCCATAAAACCCCGTATTCAAGATCATACGGTACTAACGGAGTCTTATGGGGGTCAGGCCAAGCGGCCACCACCACTGGTGATGGAGGATGAGATTGAGGAAGGGGACTTAGCCTATGTGGTGGTAGAGGGCCCCCAGGCCCCAGCAAGGAGGTGCAGAGGGGAGTAGACCCCCTTCAGAGGCAAGGGCTAGTCCGGCTTCGGGATTTGTAGGGTTAGCCAGTAGGTTCTTAGCGAGAGGGAGTAGGGATGTTACGAGCTCACAGGCAGGGCCGGGATTAGTTGGTTTTGAATCACCCACTCGATCTGAAAGGGCGCCCAGGTGAACTGGACGGGAAGGGGCAGGTCAGCATTCCAACAGACATCACTTACCACGAACCATAGGTGGTGCGGCTAATCAAAATTCCGTATCTATTGCAGGGCCCCACTCGGTGATGCCCTGGTTTAGGCCTTGGGATCAGTAGAATGTCCATCGTCGGGACTACGATGAGCAATGGGGGGGGGGGGGGGGGTGTGTGTTGTGGTGATGCGCTCCATGACAATGATTAGGGGCGGACCGGGTATGCGCGGCAGATATAAAAAGGGGACGGGAATGACGCCTAAGCGAGCGCGTCATTCTCGTTCTGGAAGTGACGTCATCCGGGCACACAGTGTTTACGTTTGGGAGGTAAGAAATGTTGGTGGCTGCTTAATTCTGAACGTGCGTTAGAAAAGATAATTTAAGACTCGTTCAATTCACAGTGCGAGGGTGGAGGACTGTAAACTCATTGATAACATATCCGTTATGGCGAGCCCGTAATTTGCACCCTATTGAGTACATTGAGCGATGTGATTCACCATTTACCCATAAGTCATACTCATTTTAATATCAGGTTCACAAGACCTAGAATTCGCCAATTATAAACGATGTGATATATTGTTTTTAGTGACTGATCCTATATAATTCGCACCATATTGAGTGCACTGAGCGGTGTGATTCACTATTTACCGGTAAGTCATACTCGGGTCAATGTTAAGTTCATGAGATCATAATAGGGATGGGACGATTACCGGTTTCACTATAAACCACGATAAAATGTACTGACGGTTAGTAATATCATTTAAAATTCAATTATCATTAAAACCGTGTTTGATTATCGCGATTTTAATAACTCACTATAAATCCTGTCCAGCCAGCAACAGTCTGCCACAGGCGCGCAATGTTGTTTTTTTTTTTATTGGAGAAGGAATGGCGGAAGGCGGTGACTGCGTTCGGGAGATTTTTCAGCCTTTTAAGAGGACCAAATCTGAGGTGTGGTCATATTTTGGCATTTACAAAAATCCTGAGGGAAACTTAATCGAGGATGGTCACTCTGTCTGCAGAACATGCTCAAAAAAAGCCGCTGTGATGGGGTAACTTAAACACTTCAAATCTGCCGAGTCGTCCTGTGTGACCATCATCCACTGTTGTATAGCGAATGCAAGGCAAGTTAACTTTGATCTCAATAATAAAACTACGTCTGGGAAATAATTGGGCACAAAATGTTGTTTTGAGTTGAAATATTTTCTCACTCACTTGAAATAAACTTGAAGCTTCCGCGAAGAAGCGTTCAAAGCAAGTGTCTTTGAGCCAAAGACGAACGAACAAGTTCAAACAAGAGTATTAAGAGTGACATTTAAGAGATAATGTATATTCATTGTACACTTATAACACCGATTTTTTTTTACACATAATTACGGGGACATATTGAATAGAGATTAATGTCTCTATTCCTACCTGTTAAATCCATTTTATACAGCGTACAAAACTCGTCCGGACAAGATGATCACAACAATATTATCAAATTCTGTAAACAATAAATCATCTCTGATTTCATTTTCAATACAATCAAAAACGGAGACGTAAGATGACAAGTTATATTTGAATGAAATGAGAGCGTGTGTCCGTTGTGATTTACATGGATGTGCGCTGTGTTATAATATGTTGCTAATGCTATTGACGACGGTCATTATAAGGAAGGAAATGCCACAGAATAGAATCTTGCTTTAGAAAGTGCATAGAGCTGCTCGTTTTATTTTTTGTTTGTTGATTCTCAAATATAAAACTTGTTGAAATGTTTTCAGTGTGAGCATCAGTTCTTTTTTAACACTTTCATCTTGTTTTAACAAAACCGTGATAATATTGATAATCACGATAATTTCTGTCACTATAATCGTGATATGAAATTTTCATACCGTCCCATCCCTAGATCATAAATGTGTAAATTACAATTATCGTGTGTTATATATTTTTTTAGTAATACAGGGGTGGTGTTACAGCAGGCTTGGCGGGAGTAGCTGGGCTTAGTGACGACCGATTGGATTGTGTTTCCCCTTGCCAGAAAATCCTCGACCATTTCTCAGTGACTCTTACTGGAGCAGCGCATTTGTTGTGATCGTCTGACTAATAGTTTCTCTTAACTCCCATCCGTCTTGAGACGGCCGGAAAAATAGCCCATTTTCGGCCGTAGTGACGCTTTCCAAACCTAGCAAATTCAGTGCCGATCTTTGGGCTGGCGTACAGCGGCGAATAACTGGGTTGTCATCTCTATTTTGCTCTTTTAGCAGAAACAGTGTCATTTAACGTATTGACGTTTGTAAAATTGTCATTGTCTGTTTTTGAATGTCTTACATGTATCTCTAAATCCGACCTGAGAAGGGTGTACTTTTAAAATACTGTAATCATCAGGCGACGCAGTGTTGGAAAGCTAGTAATGAGCGTTGGCCAGTGAATGGTTGCTTTTATTTTGTGTAAACAACTGATTCCAACTGTCCACATGTGATAAGTGTTCAACCAAAAGACTATTATGTGGAGCGTGTGTGTGTGTGTGTGTGTGTGTGTGTGTATGGTTGCTTATGTCCCAATTTGTCCTCTCTTTTCTTTTACCCAGAGTTGGTGTGGCAGTTCAACGCCCACGTCCTCTGGTGTGGTGGTGTGCCTTTCGCTTGCTGTGTTCACAGAGGGTGATTGAGTGCTGTGTGGTGAGAGCACGAGTTGCAGTGTTTACCGGGCAGGCGAACTGAATCCCCAATTCTGAAATGGACAAGTGTTATGGTTGACACATTTATTCTAGTGTGTGTTTGTATTATGCCTTTTGGTATTTGTCTTATTTGTATTTAATAAATGATTTGAAACGTTTCCTGGTTGTCTGTTATCTGACCCAGTCACCACGTATCTGTGTGCTTGGCACTTGAAGTACAAGCGGGTCCCCGGCCCATTTTCCGGGGTGGTGTAGTCTATTTGGTGCCATAATTGGTATTGTATTGCACTTAAGAGAGCAAACTGCCACACTAGTTATAAAGACGAAGCTGCTAGCAGCTAACTTACGTGATTAGCTCTCACTAGGCACGCTACCTTGCCTGTTAACTGATTTTACTGTTGAAATAGTGGCAGGCTAGGACTAAAGTTGACTTGGCTGGTTTCTGCTTGTGTCTAGAAAGTGCTAGGACTTTGAAAGTTGTAAAAAGGTTAACAGTGTATGGCAAAATATGTAGCGTTGGTCTATATGATCCTAAAAAATTAACGTTATATCTCTATTCTGCGTTCACTTGCAAAACTTTTGAATTGCCCGAGAAAGTTTTATTCGGTCATAAAATTTCTACGAAAAATTTCCCCACAGAAACTTTGGAGAGTGAAATAAAGAGCTGGGAGGAAATATATAGCCTATATCAACACAAAAGTTATGCAAGTAAACACAAAACTATTATAGCCTAATCTTTCCTGGCATCTCATCTTTTCCCATCACTTTAGGTTTGGTTTAATATATCATTTCACAAGCCATCTTGAACAAACAGAGGCATGGTCTGAGATATATAAGAGCTAGTCTATTTACAGACTACGGTGTTGAATTCTCGGAAGATGAAGAAAATATCCGTCAGATAAAAAAAAAAGTTCCGAAAAGTCATTTCTTCAACAAAATACAAACCGCCACAATGGAACATCCCTCATGGCCTCATCGTCTAGTAGTTTGTCATACTGTGAGTGTGTTAATGACAAGAAAATAGGCTACTTACTTGGTGATTCCACGAGATAGTGGTAACGTTAGATGTCTGAATAGTCCATATTTGGCCACTGCGTGGGGTCATTAATCCAGTTTTCGACCATTTCAAAGGGACACCTCTGTAACCCCGTATCCACGGTCCTCGGTCGGCAAAGAGAGTATGTATGTTTGTGCCATTTTTGCTATCAAGAAACTTTGCAGATCTAGAGCGAGCGAGTTCTGTTCTCAGAGGAATCCGTGTTTTCCCCCAAAAAGGGGCGTTACCTTTCGATGACGCTAAAGTAACGTTGGTCTATTATAGTTTATTTTCTTTGTAATCACTTAAACATGAAAATATTATGTTTGAGTGGACCACAAAGACAAAGACTTTCACAATAACATAAGTAAAAATGATTTCCATTACACAAGAGTAGATATTAAAACTTCATGCTAATTTGTACTTGGCTTTCGCCAAGATAAGCACCAACTAAGACATAGCTTTACAGTAACCTATGCTTCTCCATCCATTTACGCTTCTTTCCATATGGTGATGTAAATCTCCTTCTGTCTAGTGTTAACACGCGTCAGCACACACAGGCTGTCGAGCCCCACTGGTGCGTTAATATGCAGTTTCAGTGGCAACGGTTCCGTATGGCATACCACCTACCGCAAAACACAAAATCTGCCGAACCACCCGTCATTCACGCAATATACACAGGAGCGTAATGACTGTAAATACTATACAACCTATACAAATAAACCAACAGACAAGTTTTCAAGAATTCTACGAAACCGTAGCATGGTGGCCTGTACACAGCCAGCTAGAATCTTTCCGTCTCAACCACAGCCAGTTGCTGCTCCTTTCTGCTGCTTCAGATAAGTTCTTTGCTGTGCGACGCAACTCTTGGTCACTGTATCCGACGTCTCTGAGGAACCGGGTTGTAGAGTGTGCCACAAAACCTCGGCAACCCACTTCCACTGGATAAACCTGGACTCTCCATCCTCGCTGTTCTGCTTCAGTGGCCAGATGAGCATACCGCAGTTTCTTCCTCTCATATGCCTCATCTACCGCATCCTCCCATGGCACTGTTAACTCTATCAGTTGAACAATTCGTGCTGATCCAGACCACAAAACTATATCTGGTCATAGGTTAGTGGTGGCAATCTCAGGTGGAAAAATAAGCCGTTGATCAAGATCAGCCAGCATCTTCCAGTACCTAGCAGCTTCCAGTTGTCCTGGGCGAGAATTGGTGTTAGCACCTTTTCTTGGTGGTTGCTCGCCTGGGCGGAGGAATATTGTCTTCTGCGTGTAATGTTTTTCTAGAACAGGCGGCAACTTATTGGTCATTCTACGCTTGCCTTCCAATGATAAAGCCAAACATCGCAATACTTGGTCATGGCGCCAAGTAAACCGACCTTGGCTAAGAGTCACCTTACATCCTGTCAAAATGTGCCTTAATGTGGCAGGTGATGAACACAAAGGACAAGAGGAATCCTCTCCTACCCAGAGGTTTAGGTTCTGCGGTGATGGGAGAACATCATATGTTGACCTAATAAGGAAACTGATCCTACTCTCTTCCATTGACCAAAGGTCTTGCCAGCCCATTTTGCGTTGTTCCACACTCTCCCATCTCATCCACTCTCCCTGCTTGGCCTGGGAAATGGCCTTAATACATCTCATCCTCTCCTCCTGGTTTCGCACCTCGTTGACTACCAGCTTCCTCCTTTGAGCTGGGCCTGCCTTGTGCCATTTAGGAGGAGCTAAACTGAGCCCAAAACCCCCTCTTCCATGCTGTACCTGTCCCACAATATTCCCAATTTGAAGGTCAGCCTTTGCCTCTACTACAGATTTCTTTGCTGATCACTTTCTACCAGTTTTTACCACAGGGGCTGCCTACCTTACAAATTTGTCGCGTGACTGTTAAAGTCATTTCCAGTCTGACCTTGGCACACTTAAACTCCTCGGTTAAAGCAGAGACTGGCAGCTGCAATACTCCTTTACTATAAAGTCCCACTCTGCTGAGGCAGCGTGGAACTCCCAACCATTTCCTGATGTATGAACTTATTAACGCTTCCAGCTTATCCACTGTTGTCAAAGAAACCTCGTACACAGTCAGTGGCCACAGCAACCTTGGCAGTAGACCAAACTGAAAGCACCAGAGTTTTAGTTTGCCTGGTAGAGAACAGCTGTTTATGCTCTTCAACCCTTCCACTGCTTGTCGTCTAACTTCTCCCACTCGAACTGTGTCCTTTAGATCCCCATCGTATCATCTCTCAAGACTCTTCACTGGCTTCTCAGAAACTGTTGGTATTGCCTCACCATTAATGAAGAATGTTTTATCTACTACCTTTCCTTTAACTATTGAGATGCTCCTTGAGTTAGAGGGCTTAAATTGCATTTGTGCCCATTCAATATTATCTGTTAACTTCCCCAATAACCGATTAGTGCAGGCTACTGTTGTAGTCATGGTTGTCATGTCATCCATGTATGCTCTGATTGGTGGTAGTCGCATCCCAGAAGCCAAGCGCTCTCCTCCTACTACCCATCCTGATGCCCTAATGATTACTTCCATTGCCATGGTAAAAGCCAGTGGAGAAATGGTGCATCCTGCCATTATTCCAACCTCACAGCCATGCGGTGCTGAATTTTGGAGTTGAGAAACTAAATAGCAAATCTCCAAAATAGGCTTTTACTAAATTTGTTATTGACATTGCTACTCTAAAAAAATCAAATGCTGCCCAAAGAAGCTCATGTGGCACTGAACCATATGCATTAGCTAAATCCAGGAATGTCACATGGAGCTCCTTTCTCTCCTTTTTAGCTGATTGAATTCGTTGCCAGATAACATTGATGTGTTCTAAGCATCCTGAGGACCCTGGAATGCCCGCTTTTTGAACTGAAGTGTCAATGAAGCCATTCTTTAATAGGTAGGTTGACAATCTCTGCGCAATAATGCTGAAGAAAATCTTACCTTCGACGTTTAATAGTGAAATAGGACGAAACTGACTGATGCTTGTAGCATCTTTTTCTTTAGGTATAAAGACTCCACCTGCTCGGCACTATTGCTCTAGATACAACCTGCTTTTCCCATGCCACTTTTATCAATTTCCACAGAATTCGTAGAACTCCTGAAGCACTCTTGTACACTCTGTACTGAACTCCATTAGGCCCTGGAGATGATGTAGCCCTTGCCTTTCTCAATTAAATTATATTTAAATAATATATAAAAAAATATTTAACACAAAATGGATTTTTGTCAGCCACTATATGAAAACAGGTAACACTTTATTTTGATGGTATTTTGACTAACTCAGAGTATTAGTAGACTGCTAGGTTAGGGTTAATAGATTAAGTTAACATAGTTGCAGTTACCTATAGTCAGTAGAATGTCTAAAGTGGACCATCAAAATAAAGTGTTACCTTTTTTCATATAGTGACTGACAAAAATCTATTTTGTGTCAAATATTTTCCCACTAGCTTTATATAATTTAATTGGAAAAAAGATTATTGTTTAAGTTTCATTTCTATTTTTATAAATAAAAACAATGTACAAATACATTTCTTAAAACTTCATAAATATATAGAATAATTCTAGTCACTTACATTGTACTCTTGGATGAGGTCATCTTCTTTTTCGCCCAGATAACAGATCAAGCAACGGAGGACAACGTCTCTCATCATGTCAATGTTTTTAATCGAGATTCTGATGTGACAAAAGTTTGTAAATTAGCATCACCAAAAAATGATGAAAAAATATTCATAAGTTATGAAAGTAACTTACCTGCAGCATGGGATCAATAGCTAGCTCCGTAGTGTCCGACGTTTTGAGCCATTCCTTCGCACATTGCTTGATTTTTTCCCCATCGGACTTCAGTAAAGGGCTGCGGACCTTTCCCACCATCTTTTCCGAAATGAAGAATGCACTTTACGAGTGTTAATCGAGCTTGATCGGCGCTATCAGATGAAGATGCGCTGCTTACTGTACGTCCTCCTCCATGTTTACATGTGCGTAGTGATATTGGCTTGATTTTGGCTCTGACCCACTTACTTTTTCGATGCTGATTGGTTGAAAATCTAGCTAAACAGTTTTATATGTCTCAATACGCAGTCAATATAGTGCGCCAATAAATTACAGTTCCCTTTCGAAGGGAACTCAACAATACGTCATCGACGCTATGGGGAACGCCTCAGGCGTGACAGGTGTCTGAAATCAAGTATCAACTCACAGCAATCATGTTGACCGGCGACAGCCCGTGCTTCATCAGCTCGAATGATGAGCACGCAACCTGGATGTATAAAAAGGGCGCCTTGAGACCGTGACAACATCTTTTCGTCTTCAGGGACTGTTTGTCTGTTTTTGAGTAGTCAACAAAAATGAAGCGTGCAGAGAAGGGGAGAAATACTTTCCGCAAGTGTGCCGACCCGTGTCCCAGATATTTGACACCGGAGGATTCACACGATCTCTGCGTTTTCTGCCTGGGAGAAGAGCACGCGCGGGAAGTTCTCGAGGGAGCTTCCTGCGCAAACTGTGAGCGTTTTTCTCTGAAAACGCTCCGTTCTCGTCTGTCCCACTTCTCGAGGGAAGTGGGCGCGGCATCTGAACCCCGCGGTGTTGGTCCCGCTCGGGCTGAGGCTCAGCGGCGCGTGAGCTCGTGGGGCTCTCAGATGGAGCTGGCAGATCGTCTGGAGAGGGGCGTTAACCTCGCGGATGATCTGCCAGCTGACGAGGGTGAGTTACAGGTCGATGTTGAAGAGGTTCTTTCTCTTTCTGATGGATCTGTAACTGGTTCTCTTCGGGCCGGGCAGGAGTTGGCTGCTGATGATGTCAGTCTGGTTGAGACTGAACCATCTCAGCCCTCCTGCTCAGTGTACGCTGAGTTGGTGGATGTTATGGGGCGCGCCACCAACAGATTACAGCTACAGTGGAGGCGCGTCCGGCAGGAACCTGTTCGTGGTATTTTGGACGATCGGTTCCTCCCTTCCCATAAACCACCAGCCCGGACGAGCCTTCCATTCCTTCCTGATCTCCACTCTGAGATCGAGAAGGCATGGAAGAACCCGTTCTCTGCGCGTCTTCATCTGCATCAGCGGAATAATTTCGCTGGTGTGGATGGGGCCGCGGAGTGCGGGTATGTGTCGATGCCACCAGTGGACGAGACGTTGGCCAACTATCTCGCCTCTGGTCGGTCTTCGTCACTAGGAGCTCCGTCCCTGCCATCCAAGCCGCTTAAAACTACATCACGCTTGAATGGCAGAGCGTACACAGCAGCAGGTCAGGCAGGAGCGGTTCTGCACACCCTCGCGGTCCTTCAGGCCTACCAGGCCGACCTGCTGCGGGACCTCGATCAGGGGGGCTGTTTGTCCCCTGACGCGGTCGCAGAGCTGCGCCGCACCACGGATTTGTCTCTCCGGGCCACCAAACAGTCTGCTGCCTCCATCGGTCGTTCAATGGCGGCTATGGTGGCCACGGAGAGACATCTGTGGCTCAACCAGGCTGACATCGGGAAGAAAGAAAAGACCTTTCTCCTCGATTCGCCGGTTTCGCCTTCCGAGCCTTTCGGACCGTCTGTCGACACGGTGGTCGATAAGTTCAGGGAGGCGAGGGCGCGCTCTGCGGCGTTTAAGAGCTGCATACCGCGGAGGTCCTCGGCCCAGCCCAGGCAGGCGGGAGGGCCTGGTCCGTCGTGGTCTGAGGATCACAGACAGACCCAGAAGGCCAGTGTCGCTTCCCGCGCGCCCCCTCCTCCTAGCAGAGGGAGCAGGGCGCGCAGGAGGCGTAACTCCCGCGGGAGGCACGATCTCAGGGAGGTGATCCAGAGCAAACGTTCTCATACCAAACGTTAACCTCCCTGGATCTTGTCTCCACCATCGCTCCCAGGCTCCTCCTACATCAGGCCTGGGGCGGGGCCCATGATGAGCTCATGAATTCTCTGATGGCTCGCTTCAGCTTGGTTGATAGGAGCGCCTTACCTTTACTTGTGAAACAGTAAAAAGAAAGAAAAGAAAGAGGGGGTTACTGAGTTTCTGACTCCCGGTGTGCCTCATTCCGCATGCTGCAGGTTTTTATGCTGAGTGAAAATGTTCTTTTGCGCAAATAACATCTTTCTCTTCTTTTTCAGAACTCGCCTCCTGTACAGAGCCGGGGACATGTTCGGTAAGCAAGGTTGTGAGTCGAGCTCCCACACACTGTGGTCCCCAGGTTACAGGCCTCGCCAGGCCTTCCGGGTTATGAGCTTCCACATGTCAGGTTACAGGCCTTACCCGGCCTTCCTGAATGTGAGCTCCCACATACTGTGGTTGTCAGGTTGCAGGCCTCACACGGCCTCCCTGAATGTGAGCTCCCACATACTGTGGTTGTCAGGTTGTAGGCCTCACCCGGCCTCCCTGAGTGTGAGCTCCCACATACTGTGGTCGCCAGGTTACAGGCCTCATCCGGCCTTCCTGGTTATGAGCTCCCACACACTGTGGTCGCCAGGTTACAGGCCTCATCCGGCCTTCCTGGTTATGAGCTCCCACACACTGTGGTCGCCAGGTGACAGGCCTCACCGGCCTTCCTGGTGATGGGTTTCTACATGTCAGGTTGCAGGCCTCTCCCGGCCTCCCTGAATGTGAGCTCCCACATACTGTGGTCGCCAGGTTACAGGCCTCACCCGGCCTTCCTGAGTGTGAGCTCCCACATCCTGTGGTTGCCAGGTTACGGGCCTCACCGGCCTTCCTGGTGATGGGCTTCTACATGTCAGGTCACAGGCCTCACACGGCCTCCCTGAATGTGAGCTCCCAGATACTGTGGCCCGGCACATTCTGTGGCAGGTGACAGGCCCCAGCCGGCCTTCCTGGTTATGGGCTCCCACATACTGTGGTCGCCAGGTTACAGGCCTCATCCGGCCTTCCTGGTTATGAGCTCCCACGCACTGTGGATGAGCTCCCACCTACTGTGGTCGCCAGGTTACAGGCCTCACCTGGCCTTCCTGAATATGGGCTCCCACATACTGTGGTCACCAGGTTACAGGCCTCACCCGGCCTTCCTGAATATGAGCTCCCACATACTGTGGTCGCCAGGTTACAGGCCTCACCGGCCTTCCTGAGTACGACCTACTGTGGTCGCCAGGTTATAGGCCTCTCTGGCCTTCCTGATATGAGCTCCCACCTACTGTGGTCGCCAGGTTACAGGCCTCACCCGGCCTTCCTGAATGTGAGCTCCCACATACTGTGGTCGCCAGGTTACAGGCCTCACCCGGCCTTCCTGAGTGTGAGCCCCCATGAGCTTCTACAGGTCAGGTTACAGGCCTCATCCGGCCTTCCTGAATGTGGGTTCCCACACACTGTGGTCACCAGGTTTTTAGGCCTCTTAGGCCTTCCTGGGTGTGAGCTCCCACATGCTGTGGTCGCCAGGTTACAGGCCTCACCAGACCTTCCTGAATGTAACTCCCACTCACTGTGGTCGCTAGGGTGTAGTTGTGAGCTTTCACATGTCAGGCCTCATCAGGCCTTCCTGAATGTGAGCTCCCACCCACTATGACTATCAGGTTACAGGCCCCATCTGGCCTTCCTGATCATGGGTAAATTCAGGCCTCAAAACCGGCCTCCTGAATTTAGAGTGATGAAGTACATGCACATTTACTTCATCTATTTTCTTTGTACGCTCCGTACCTTCTTAAACCCATACTTATGGTAAGTCACACGACGAAACGTCTTGTGTACTTTCTAAAATCCATTTTTTATGGTAAGGGTGGTGCGCTGTACGCTTCAGTCCCTTCCTATGTGGCTAGACCCCGGTCTTTCACCTTGGGTCCCACTCTAGATGCGTCCTGTCGTCAAAGTATGCTACGACAGACGCCTTTCTCTAGCTAACTTCCACTTTTGATCCAGGCCTTCCTGGACTCAGAATGGCTAAGTTCATGCACTTTTGTTTCATGTACTTTCTAAAAATCCATATTTATGGCCTTTCTGGAAGTAGCCCCACATGGTGTGGTTGTCAGGTTACAGGCCTCACCAGGCCTTCCTGAAAGTAAGCTCCCACAGGTTGCGGTTGCCAGGTTTCGGGCCTCACCGGCCTTCCTGAGTATGAGCTCCCACCTACTGTGGTCGCCAGGTTACAGGCCTCACCCGGCCTTCCTGAATATGAGCTCCCACATACTGTGGTCACCAGGTTACAGGCCTCACCCGGCCTTCCTGAATATGAGCTCCCACATACTGTGGTCACCAGGTTACAGGCCTCACCCGGCCTTCCTGAATATGAGCTCCCACATACTGTGGTCACCAGGTTACAGGCCTCACCCGGCCTTCCTGAATATGAGCTCCCACATACTGTGATCGCCAGGTTACAGGCCTCACCCGGCCTTCCTGAATATGAGCTCCCACATACTGTGGTCGCCAGGTTACAGGCCTCACCCGGCCTTCCTGAATATGAGCTCCCACATACTGTGGTCACCAGGTTACAGGCCTCACCCGGCCTTCCTGAATATGAGCTCCCACATACTGTGGTCGCCAGGTTACAGGCCTCACCCGGCCTTCCTGAATATGAGCTCCCACATACTGTGGTCGCCAGGTTACAGGCCTCACCCGGCCTTCCTGAATATGAGCTCCCACATACTGTGGTCGCCAGGTTACAGGCCTCACCCGGCCTTCCTGAATATGAGCTCGCACATACTGTGGTCGCCAGGTTACAGGCCTCACCCGGCCTTCCTGAATATGAGCTCCCACATACTGTGGTCGCCGGGTTACAGGCCGCATGGACCTTCCTGAGTATGTACTTCCACATGCTGTGGTCGTCAGGTGTCAGGCCTCACCGGCCTTCCTGATATGAGCCCTCATGTACTGGAGCTCCCCACATAGGGGGTTATCAGGTCTTAGGCTTCAGAAGACCTTCCTGGTTTTGATCCCTCTTACTTTCTCAGTGTTCAGAACAAACACTGGGTAGGCCCATGGATTGAGTGGACGTCTTCCGTCATTTCTTGAGGTTTAGTCACACTCTCCGGGGAATCCCGTCTCTGTGATCCGGAACTGAATGGTTTCTGCCAGCTTTGCAGGCCTTCAGTTTTGGATGCCCTTTCCAAGGCAGTTTCCAGAGGCTCTGTCTCGGACAGACAGGCAACGGCCAGACTGTGCGTCTTAGGATAGATCACCAGGCCAGCCTGGTGGCATGTCAGGAGGCATGCTCTCCTGAATAGTGACTGGCTGGGTGTCCCTTGAGTCCCCTAGCCACACTCCCTAGAAGGGACCCCTTCAATTAGGAAGTTGTGGTCCTAAGCCTATGAGCTGGCCCAGATATACCTCCCGTGAACTATGTTCTGGCAGTTTTCACGGTTCATTAGCTTGGGCTATGATCGGTAGGGAGTGCTGTCACTGACAGCCCAACGTGACCTAGGGTGAGTGGTTTTTAGTGTCCTTTGTATTACTGGTTCTGACAGTTGTCACTGCCATTGGGCATGCACTCCCCTCATTATGGCGGCGTGGGTATTTCGTTCCCCATAGCGTCGATGACGTATTGTTGAGTTCCCTTCGAAAGGGAACGTCTCAGGTTACAACTGTAACCTATGTTCCCTGAGAACAGGGAACGAGACAATACGTCTCCCTGCCATACCTCGGGGCCTGCCTGCAACAGTCCCTTCAGACGATAGGATGTTGTCACGGTCTCAAGGCGCCCTTTTTATACATCCAGGTTGCGTGCTCATCATTCGAGCTGATGAAGCACGGGCTGTCGCCGGTCAACATGATTGCTGTGAGTTGATACTTGATTTCAGACACCTGTCACGCCTGAGGCGTTCCCCATAGCGTTGATGACGTATTGTCTCGTTCCCTGTTCTCAGGGAACATAGGTTACAGTTGTAACCTGAGACGTTTTCTCATTAACTGCAGGATAATGCGTTGAGAACTTTTTGATTGGATACCTTTTATTAATGTTGAACATATTGAGCAAAAGAAAATGTAGTGCCCCGTTTGTCGGAAGGAAACTGAACGATACAGCTCACGTACAGCGGCCTAAAAGCAGATTTTGTAATACTCTTAAAGGGATAGTTCACCCAAAAATGAAAATTCTGTCAGTATTTACTCACCCTCATGTTGTTCAACCCCGTAAGACCTTCGTTCATCTTCGGAACATGATATTTTTTTAAGATTAAATCTGAGAGCTGGATCACTCCTCCATAGACTTCTTAAGGGATTGAAACTTGTTCCCCGAAAATTTATTAAAGACATCGTTAAAATAGTCCAAGTGACTACAGTGGGTCAATCTTAAGTTTATCAAGCGACGAGAATACTTTTTGTGCGCAAAAACAAACAAAAATAACGACTTTATTTCAACTATTCATTTCCTTCTCTCTGGGCCTTTCAGTAATGATCATCACAGATATTAGTCATTTATTTTGAGGGATTTCAGTAAAGGTCGCCCTTTTTAGGGTCATAATTTAATGTACATACATCATTTTTAACCGTTCTCACTCATCCAGAAGTGAAATTTGTCTTTGATGAAAGTTTGATTTAAATTGTATCATTTTGCTTAAAATACAGTTTCTCCTTAAACAGCAATTCAGTTTAAGAAATCAGTCTAAGAAAGTTTTAAGAGACAAAGACTTAAACCTTAATTATGCCAATTTTAAATATTTTCCACAACATTAATTCTGGATTGAACGATGGTTATGGTGGAGCTGGAGTTTTCTGGATCATCAGAGAAATTTCCCGCAACATCAATATGAATGTGGTAGAAATACAGGAAGAGGAAAAACCCTAAAAAAAAATAAAAATAAAAAAAAACCGGTAAGAGAAACATGTTTTGTCTAATTTAAATACATTCAACATATCATTAAAGGTTCAGTATGCAACAGCTAGTGGTTGAACTGGGTATTGCAGTCCAAATTCAAAATATTGGAGAGGGTCTATATTATAGATCTCTATACAAAGCATAGGCTACTTTATTTAAAATCAAACAGTAGTACTGTTCATTTTGAACAGTAGCTGGACGGTGAGGACAGACTCCGGTATGTGTACACTTACAATGTGTTTGAAGACGTGGTGTTGCTGCTCTTCTCGTCCGGTGTCAGACAGTGTTCAGTCAAACCCTTTCAAAAGGCAGTCGCACGCCGGACAAGCGAGCCACGCAGATAAACTCACAAGTATCACACACAAGACGCGTCGTGTTCAGTTTAAAACAGAATCTAATCACAAAACATGCAAAAGTTCATTTCAAGAGCGGCGTCGATAAGTTCGGTGTTTGAAAAACAAAACAAAAAACAGAACAAACGGAAAGAGAAAGTGCGATCTAGGCTTATATTATTATCTCTCTATATGAAACTTAGCTTTATTCAAGCCAGAGAAAGACAAATGTTTTGCAAAAAGATATACAATACACAATATTATTTGCAAGGTAGTCTCCATGATCTGATTACATTTTCAGCATTAAAAAAAAAATAATTCAGGAAGTCATATTTTTTGTAGGCAGTATTTCCATATGAAATTATAAATTAAATCTGTTATGAAGTTTTATTGCATTTATTTCTGCAAAACAAAAGGCTGATTTGATAGGAAGATGGAGCTTATGCAAATAGTTCAGACAATGTGCCAATATGTAGTTCATGCAGTGCTATTTGTGTATATATTATAGGACAGACCTATAGGTTTGGATGTTTTGTCAATGGCATTTATTCCTGAAAAATAAAAGGCTGATAACTTGCTCTTTGTGATTAAGAAGATTGAGTGAATGTAGATAATAGTTCCGGTGGATGAAGGGCCTTTCAAGAGCTGAAGCCTTATAGTCTTAATGTGGCCCTGAACGAGAGTACTGTCTGAATGTTGAATTTATTTAGATTATTAATTCCTAATAATAGCCTGGATACATTAGCAAACTAACTGTAGCAAATTATTAGGGCCCAATGAAATCCGTTTTATTTTTTTCCAAATTCCGTTTTTTCCATTTTAATTTTTGGGAATTCAGTTTTTTTTTACCCTTTACTGTTATTTTACTCATAAAAAGAGTGTGCTTTTAATGTTAATGATTAAAATGTACAGAAATAAAACAGGAATGACCTTAAATTTGAGGCAACAAACATCACATTTACTCAGTACTTTTCAGGACAAATACTGCATGATGCAAACACTGCACACAAAGTACTTCAGGTAACAACAAAATATTAATGGTTATGAGCTTTAAATTGTCCAGTAAAATAAATTATATTAGTTTATATAAGTTTAAATAAAAGTCACACTCAGTCTCTCTCTCACGCACTGTCGAGCGCTCTCTCGAACACACTCGGTCTCTCTCTCACGCACTGTCGAGGGCGCTCTCAGACACACTCGGTCTCTCTCGCGCACTGTCGAGCGCTCTCTCGAACACACTCGTTCTCTCTCGCGCACTGTCGAGCGCTCTCTCGAACACAGTCAGTCTCTCTCTCACGCACTGTCGAGCGTGCTCTCAGACACACTCGGTCTCTCTCGCGCACTGTCGAGCGCTCTCTTGAACACACTCGGTCTCTCTTGCGCACTGAGCGCGCTCTCGGACAAACTCGGTCTCTCTCGCACACTGTCGAGCGCTCTCTCGGACACACTCTGTCTCTCGCACACTGTCGAGCGCTCTCTCGAACACACTCGGTCTCTCCCGCTCACTGTCGAGCGCGCTCTCGGACACACTCGGTTTTTTTCTCGCACACTGTCGAGCGTGCTCTCGGACACACTCGGTCTCTCTCGCTCACTGTCGAGCGCTCTCTCAGACACACTCTGTCTCTCTCGCGCACTGTCGAGTGCGCTCTCGGACACACTCGGTCTCTCCCGCTCACTGTCGAGCACGCTCTCAGACACACTCTGTCTCTCTCGCGCACTGTCGAGCGCTCTCTCGAACACACTCGGTCTCTCTCTGGCTCACTGTCAAGCGCGCTCTCGGACACACTCGGTCTTTCTCGCACACTGTCGAGCGTGCTCTCGGACACACTCGGTCTCTCTCGCTCACTGTCGAGCGCTCTCTCGGACACACTCTGTCTTTCTCGCGCACTGTCGAGTGCGCTTTCGGACACACTCGGTCTCTCTCGCGCACTGTCGAGCGTGCTCTCGGACACACTCGGTCTCTCTCGCTCACTGTCGAGTGCGCTCTCGGACACACTCGGTCTCTCTCGCGCACTGTCGAGCGCTCTCTCGGACACACTCGGTCTCTCTCGCTCACTGTCGAGCGCTCTCTCAGACACACTCGGTCTCTCTCGCTCACTGTCGAGCGCGCTCTCGGACACACTCGGTCTCTCTCGCACACTGTCGAGCGTGCTATCGGACACACTCGGTCTCTCTCACTCACTGTCGAGCGCTCTCTCAGACACTCTGTCTCTCTCGCACACTGTCGAGTGCGCTCTCGGACACACTCGGTCTCTCTCGCTCACTGTCGAGCGCTCTCTCAGACACACTCTGTCTCTCTCGCGCACTGTCGAGTGCGCTCTCGGACACACTCGGTCTCTCCCGCTCACTGTCGAGCGCTCTCTCGAACACACCCAGTCTCTCTCTCACGCACTGTCGAGCGTGCTCTCAGACACACTCTGTCTCTCTCGCGCACTGTCGAGCGCTCTCTCGAACACACTCGGTCTCTCTCTGGCTCACTGTCGAGCGCGCTCTCGGACACACTCGGTCTTTCTCGCACACTGTCGAGCACTCTCTCGAACACACTCGGTCTCTCTCTCACGCACTGTCGAGGGCGCTCTCAGACACACTCGGTCTCTCTCGCGCACTGTCGAGCGCTCTCTCGAACACACTCGTTCTCTCTCGCGCACTGTCGAGCGCTCTCTCGAACACACTCAGTCTCTCTCTCACGCACTGTCGAGCGTGCTCTCAGACACACTCGGTCTCTCTTGCGCACTGTTGAGCGCTCTCTTGAACACACTCGGTCTCTCTTGCGCACTGAGCGCGCTCTCGGACAAACTCGGTCTCTCTCGCACACTGTCGAGCGCTCTCTCGGACACACACTGTCTCTCGCACACTGTCGAGCGCTCTCTCGAACACACTCGGTCTCTCTCGCTCTCTGTCGAGCGCGCTCTCGGACACACTCGGTCTTTCTCGCACACTGTCGGGCGTGCTCTCGGACACACTCGGTCTCTCTCGCTCACTGTCGAGCGCTCTCTCAGACACACTCTGTCTCTCTCGCGCACTGTCGAGTGCGCTCTCGGACACACTCGGTCTCTCCCGCTCACTGTCGAGCGCGCTCTCAGACACACTCTGTCTCTCTCGCGCACTGTCGAGCGCTCTCTCGAACACACTCGGTCTTTCTCGCACAGTGTCGAGCGTGCTCTCGGACACACTCGGTCTCTCTCGCTCACTGTCGAGCGCTCTCTCAGACACACTCTGTCTTTCTCGCGCACTGTCGAGTGCGCTCTCGGACACACTCGGTCTCTCTCGCGCACTGTCGAGCGTGCTCTCGGACACACTCGGCCTCTCTCGCTCACTGTCGAGTGCGCTCTCGGACACACTCGGTCTCTCTCGCGCACTGTCGAGCGCTCTCTCGAACACACTCGGTCTTTCTCGCACACTGTCGAGCGTGCTCTCGGACACACTCAGTCTCTCTCGCTCACTGTCGAGCGCTCTCTCAGACACACTCTGTCTTTCTCGCGCACTGTCGAGTGCGCTCTCGGACACACTCGGTCTCTCTCGCGCACTGTCGAGCGTGCTCTCGGACACACTCGGTCTCTCTCGCTCACTGTCGAGAGCGCTCTCGGACACACTCGGTCTCTCTCGCGCACTGTCGAGCGCTCTCTCGGACACACTCGGTCTCTCTCGCTCACTGTCGAGCGCGTTCTCGGACACACTCGGTCTCTCTCGCACACTGTCGAGCGTGCTATCGGACACACTCGGTCTCTCTCGCACACTGTCGAGCGTGCTATCGGACACACTCGGTCTCTCTCACTCACTGTCGAGCGCTCTCTCAGACACTCTGTCTCTCTCGCACACTGTCGAGTGCGCTCTCGGACACACTCGGTCTCTCTCGCTCACTGTTGAGCGCTCTCTCACACACACTCGGTCTCTCTCGCGCACTGTCGAGCGCGCTCTCGGACACATTCGGTCTCTCTCGCACACTGTCGAGGGCGCTCTCAGACACACTTGGTCTCTCTCTCACGCACTGTCGAGCACTCTCCCAGACACACTCGGTCTCTCTTGCGCACTGTCAAGCGCTCTCTCGAACACACTCAATCTCTCTCTCACGCACTGTCGAGCACTCTCTCGGACACACTCGGTCTCTCTCGCAAATTGTTGAGCGCACTCTCAGACACACTCAGTCTATCTCTCACGCACTGTCGAGCACTCTCTCGGACACACTCGGTCTCTCTCGCACACTGTCGAGCTCGCTCTCGGACACACTCGGAATCTCTCGCGCACTGTCGAGCGCTCTCTCAGACACACTCAGTCTCTCTCGCGCACTGTCGAGCGCTCTCTCGGACACACTCGGTCTCTCTCGCAAACTGTTGAGCGCGCTCTCAGACACACTCAGTCTATCTCTCGCGCACTGTCGAGAACTCTCTTGGACACAATTGGTCTCTCTCGCACACTGTCGAGCACGCTCTCGGACACACTCTGTCTCTCTCGCGCACTGTCGAGCGCGCTCTCGGACACACTCGGTCTCTCTCGCGCACTGTAGAGCAAGCTCTCGGAAACACTCGGTCTCTCTCGCACACTGTCGAGCGAGCTCTCGGACACACTCGGTCTCTCTCAAGCACTGACGAGCGCGCTCTCGGACACACTCTGTCTCTCTCGCGCACTGTCGAGCGCGCTCTCGGACACACTCGCTCTCTCTCGCACACTGTCGAGGGCGCTCTCAGACACACTCAGTCTATCTCTCGCGCACTGTCGAGCACTCTCTCGGACACACTCGGTCTCTCTCGCACACTGTCGAGCTCGCTCTCGGACACACTCGGAATCTCTCGCGCACTGTCGAGCGCTCTCTCAGACACACTCAGTCTCTCTCGCGCACTGTCGAGCGCTCTCTCGGACACACTCGGTCTCTCTCGCAAACTGTCGAGCGCGCTCTCTGACACACTCAGTCTATCTCTCGCGCACTGTCGAGAACTCTCTTGGACACACTCGGTCTCTCTCGCACACTGTCGAGCACGCTCTCGGACACTCTGTCTCTCTCGCGCACTGTCGAGCGCACTCTCGGACACACTCGGTCTCTCTCGCGCACTGTAGAGCGCGCTCTCGGAAACACTCGGTCTATCTCGCACACTGTCGAGCGAGCTCTCGGACACACTCGGTCTCTCTCGCACACTGTCGAGCGCGCTCTCGGACACACTCTTTCTCTCTCGTGCACTGTCGAGCGCGCTCTCGGACACACTCGCTCTCTCTCGCACACTGTTGAGGGCGCTCTCAGACACACTCGGTCTCTCTCTCACGCACTGTCGAGCGCTCTCCCAGACATACTCGGTCTCTCTTCGGCACTGTCGAGCGCTCTCTCGAACACACTCAGTCTCTCTCTCACGCACTGTCGAGCGCTCTCTCGGACAAACTCGGTCTCTCTCGCAAACTGTTGAGCGCGCTCTCAGACACACTCAGTCTTTCTCTCGCGCACTGTCGAGCACTCTCTCGGACACACTCGGTCTCTCTCGCACACTATCGAGCTCGCTCTCGGACACACTCGGTCTCTCTCGTGCACTGTAGAGCGCTCTCTCAGACACATTCAGTCTCTCTCGCGCACTGTCGAGCGCTCTCTCGGACACACTCGGTCTCTCTCGCACACTGTCGAGCTCGCTCTCGGACACACTCGGTCTCTCTTGCGCACTGTCGAGCGCTCTCTCAGACACACTCAGTCTCTCTCTCGCACACTGTCGAGCGCGCTCTCGGACACACTCGGTCTCTCTCGCACAGTGTCGAACGCGCTCTCGGACACACTCGGTCTCTCTCGCGCACTGCCGAGCACGCTCTCGGACACACTCTGTCTCTCTCGCGCACTGTCGAGCGCGCTCTCGGACACACTCGGTCTCTCTCGCACACTGTCGAGCGCGCTCTCGAACACACTCGGTCTCTCTCGCGCACTGAGCGCGCTCTCGGACAAACTCGGTCTCTCTCGCACACTGACGAGCGCGCTCTCAGACACACTCAGTCTATCTCTCGCGCACTGTCGCTCTCAGACACACTCAGTCTATCTCTCGCACATTGTCGAGCTCGCTCTCGGACACACTCGGTCTCTCTCGCGCACTGTCGAGCGCTCTCTCAGACACACTCAGTCTCTCTCTCGCACACTGTCGAGCGCGCTCTCGGACACACTCGGTCTCTCTCGCACACTGTCGAGCGCGCTAACGGACACATTCGGTCTCTCTCGCGCACTGTCGAGCGCGCTCTCGGACACACTCGGTCTCTCTCGCACACTGTCGAGCGAGCTCTCAGACACACTCTGTCTCTCTCGCGCACTGTCGAGCGCGCTCTCGAACACACTCGGTCTCTCTCGCGCACTGTCGAGCGCTCTCTCGAACACACCCAGTCTCTCTCTCACGCACTGTCGAGCGTGCTCTCAGACACACTCAGTCTCTCTCGCGCACTGTCGAGCGCTCTCTCGGACACACTCGGTCTCTCTCGCAAACTGTTGAGCGCGCTCTCAGACACACTCAGTCTATCTCTCGCACATTGTCGAGCTCGCTCTCGGACACACTCGGTCTCTCTCGCGCACTGTCGAGCGCTCTCTCAGACACACTCAGTCTCTCTCTCGCACACTGTCGAGCGCGCTCTCGGACACACTCGGTCTCTCTCGCACACTGTCGAGCGCGCTAACGGACACATTCGGTCTCTCTCGCGCACTGTCGAGCGCGCTCTCAGACACACTCAGTCTATCTCTCGCGCACTGTCGAGCACTCTCTCGGACACACTCGGTCTCTCTCGCACACTGTCAAGCTCGCTCTCGGACACACTCGGTCTCTCTCGCGCACTGTCGAGCGCTCTCTCAGACACACTCAGTCTCTCTCGCGCACTGTCGAGCGCTCTCTCGGACACACTCGGTCTCTCTCGCAAACTGTTGAGCGCGCTCTCAGACACACTCAGTCTATCTCTCGCACATTGTCGAGCTCGCTCTCGGACACACTCGGTCTCTCTCGCGCACTGTCGAGCGCTCTCTCAGACACACTCAGTCTCTCTCTCGCACACTGTCGAGCGCGCTCTCGGACACACTCGGTCTCTCTCGCACACTGTCGAGCGCGCTAACGGACACATTCGGTCTCTCTCGCGCACTGTCGAGCGCGCTCTCGGACACACTCGGTCTCTCTCGCACACTGTCGAGCGAGCTCTCAGACACACTCTGTCTCTCTCGCGCACTGTCGAGCGCGCTCTCGAACACACTCGGTCTCTCTCGCGCACTGTCGAGCGCTCTCTCGAACACACCCAGTCTCTCTCTCACGCACTGTCGAGCGTGCTCTCAGACACACTCAGTCTCTCTCGCGCACTGTCGAGCGCTCTCTTGAACACACTCGGTCTCTCTCGCGCACTGAGCGCGCTCTCGGACAAACTCGGTCTCTCTCGCACACTGTCGAGCGCGCTCTCAGACACACTCAATCTATCTCTTGCGCACTGTCGAGCATTCTCTCGGACACACTCGGTCTCTCTCACACACTGTCGAGCTCGCTCTCGGACACACTCGGTCTCTCTCGCGCACTGTCGAGCGCTCTCTCAGACACACTCAGTCTCTCTCGCACACTGTCGAGCGCTCTCTCGGACACACTCGGTCTCTCTCGCAAACTGTTGAGCGCGCTCTCAGACACACTCAGTCTATCTCTCGCGCACTGTCGAGCACTCTCTCGGACACACTCGGTCTCTCTCGCACATTGTCGAGCTCGCTCTCGGACACACTCGGTCTCTCTCGCGCACTGTCGAGCGCTCTCTCAGACACACTCAGTCTCTCTCTCGCACACTGTCGAGCGAGCTCTCGGACACACTCGGTCTCTCTCACGCACTGTCGAGCGCTCTCTCGGACACACTCGGTCTCTCTCGCAAATTGTTGAGCGCGCTCTCAGACACACTCAGTCTATCTCTCGCGCACTGTCGAGCACTCTCTCGGACACACTCGGTCTCTCTCGCACACTGTCGAGCTCGCTCTCGGAAACACTCGGTCTCTCTCGCGCACTGTCGAGCGCTCTCTCAGACACACTCGGTCTCTCTAACGCACTGTCGAGCGCGCTCTCGGACACACTCTGTCTCTCTCGCGCACTGTCGAGCGCGCACTCGGACACACTCGGTCTCTCTCGCACACTGTCGAGGGCGCTCTCAGACACACTCGGTCTCTCTCTCACGCACTGTCGAGCGCTCTCCCAGACATACTCGGTCTCTCTCGCGCACTGTCGAGCGCTCTCTCGAACACACTCAGTCTCTCTCTCACGCACTGTCGAGCGCTCTCTCGGACACACTCGGTCTCTCTCGAAAACTGTTGAGCGCGCTCTCAGACACACTCAGTCTTTCTCTCGCGCACTGTCGAGCACTCTCTCGGACACACTCGGTCTCTCTTGCACACTGTCGAGCTCGCTCTCGGACACACTCGGTCTCTCTCGCGCACTGTCGAGCGCGCACTCGGACACACTCGGTCTCTCTCGCGCACTGTCGAGCGCTCTCAGACACACTCGGTCTCTCTCTCACGCACTGTTGAGCGCGCTATCGGACACACTCGGTCTCTCTCGCACACTGTCGAGCGCGCTCTCGGACACACTCGGTCTCCCTCGCGCACTGTCGAGTGCGCTCTCGGACACACTCGGTCTCCCTCGCGCACTGTCGAGCGCGCTCTCAGACACACTCAGTCTTTCTCTCGCGCACTGTCGAGCACTCTCTCGGACACACTCGGTCTCTCTTGCACACTGTCGAGCTCGCTCTCGGACACACTCGGTCTCTCTCGCGCACTGTCGAGCGCGCACTCGGACACACTCGGTCTCTCTCGCGCACTGTCGAGCGCTCTCAGACACACTCGGTCTCTCTCTCACGCACTGTTGAGCGCGCTATCGGACACACTCGGTCTCTCTCGCACACTGTCGAGCGCGCTCTCGGACACACTCGGTCTCCCTCGCGCACTGTCGAGTGCGCTCTCGGACACACTCGGTCTCCCTCGCGCACTGTCGAGCGCGCTCTCAGACACACTCAGTCTTTCTCTCGCGCACTGTCGAGCACTCTCTCGGACACACTCGGTCTCTCTCGCACACTGTCGAGCTCGCTCTCGGACACACTCGGTCTCTCTCGTGCACTGTCGAGCGCTCTCTCAGACACATTCAGTCTCTCTCGCGCACTGTCGAGCGCTCTCTCGAACACACTCGGTCTCTCTCGCACACTGTCGAGCTCACTCTCGGACACACTCGGTCTCTCTCGCGCACTGTCGAGCGCTCTCTCAGACACACTCAGTCTCTCTCTCGCACACTGTTGAGCGCGCTATCGGACACACTCGGTCTCTCTCGCACACTGTCGAGCGCGCTCTCGGACACACTCGGTCTCCCTCGCGCACTGTCGAGTGCGCTCTCGGACACACTCGGTCTCCCTCGCGCACTGTCGAGCGCTCTCTCAGACACACTCGGTCTCTCTCGCGCACTGCCGAGCGCGCTCTCGGACACACTCAGTCTCTCTCTCGCACACTGTCGAGCGCGCTCTCGGACACACTCAGTCTCTCTCGCACACTGTCAAGCGCGCTCTCGGGCACACTCGTTCTCTCTCGCACACTGTCGAGCGTGCTCTCGGACATACTCGGTCTCTCTCGCGCACTGTCGAGTGCTCTCTCGGACACACTCGGTCTCTCTCTCGCACACTGTCGAGCGCGCTCTCGGACACACTCGGTCTCTCTCTCACGCACTGTCGAGCGCTCTCCCAGACATACTCGGTCTCTCTCGCGCACTGTCGAGCGCTCTCTCGAACACACTCAGTCTCTCTCTCACGCACTGTCGAGCGCTCTCTCGGACACACTCGGTCTCTCTCGAAAACTGTTGAGCGCGCTCTCAGACACACTCAGTCTTTCTCTCGCGCACTGTCGAGCACTCTCTCGGACACACTCGGTCTCTCTTGCACACTGTCGAGCTCGCTCTCGGACACACTCGGTCTCTCTCGTGCACTGTCGAGCGCTCTCTCAGACACTCTCGGTCTCTCTCACGCACTGTCGAGCGCGCTCTCGGACACACTCTGTCTCTCTCGCGCACTGTCGAGCGCGCACTCGGACACACTCGGTCTCTCTCGCACACTGTCGAGGGCGCTCTCAGACACACTCGGTCTCTCTCTCACGCACTGTCGAGCGCTCTCCCAGACATACTCGGTCTCTCTCGCGCACTGTCGAGCGCTCTTTTGAACACACTCAGTCTCTCTCTCACGCACTGTCGAGCGCTCTCTCGGACACACTCGGTCTCTCTCGCGCACTGTCGAGCGCGCACTCGGACACACTCGGTCTCTCTCGCACACTGTCGAGGGCGCTCTCAGACACACTCGGTCTCTCTCTCACGCACTGTCGAGCGCTCTCCCAGACATACTCGGTCTCTCTCGCGCACTGTCGAGCGCTCTCTCGAACACACTCAGTCTCTCTCTCACGCACTGTCGAGCGCTCTCTCGGACACACTGGGTCTCTCTCGAAAACTGTTGAGCGCGCTCTCAGACACACTCAGTCTTTCTCTCGCGCACTGTCGAGCACTCTCTCGGACACACTCGGTCTCTCTCGCACACTGTCGAGCTCGCTCTCGGACACACTCGGTCTCTCTCGTGCACTGTCGAGCGCTCTCTCAGACACATTCAGTCTCTCTCGTGCACTGTCGAGCGCTCTCTCGAACACACTCGGTCTCTCTCGCACACTGTCGAGCTCACTCTCGGACACACTCGGTCTCTCTCGCGCACTGTCGAGCGCTCTCTCAGACACACTCAGTCTCTCTCTCGCACACTGTTGAGCGCGCTATCGGACACACTCGGTCTCTCTCGCACACTGTCGAGCGCGCTCTCGGACACACTCGGTCTCCCTCGCGCACTGTCGAGTGCGCTCTCGGACACACTCGGTCTCCCTCGCGCACTGTCGAGCGCTCTCTCAGACACACTCGGTCTCTCTCGCGCACTGCCGAGCGTGCTCTCGGACACACTCAGTCTCTCTCTCGCACACTGTCGAGCGCGCTCTCGGACACACTCAGTCTCTCTCGCACACTGTCAAGCGCGCTCTCGGGCACACTCGTTCTCTCTCGCACACTGTCGAGCGTGCTCTCGGACATACTCAGTCTCTCTCGCGCACTGTCGAGTGCTCTCTCGGACACACTCGGTCTCTCTCTCGCACACTGTCGAGCGCGCTCTCGGACACACTCGGTCTCTCTCGCACACTGTCAAGCGCGCTCTCGGGCACACTCGTTCTCTCTCGCACACTGTCGAGCGTGCTCTCGGACATACTCGGTCTCTCTCGCGCACTGTCGAGTGCTCTCTCGGGCACACTCGGTCTCTCTCGCGCACTGTCGAGCGCTCTCTCGGACACACTCGGTCTCTCTCGCACACTGTCGAGCACTCTCTCGGGCACACTCGGTCTCTCTCGCACACTGTCGAGCACGCTCTCGGGCACACTCGGTCTCTCTCTCGCACTGTCGAGCGCTCTCTCGGACACGCTCGGTCTCTCTCGCACACTGTCGAGCGCGCTCTCGGACACACTCGGTCTCTGTCGCGCACTGTCGATCGCGCTCTCGGGCACACTTGGTCTCTCTCGCACACTGTCAAGCACGCTCTCGGGCACACTCGTTCTCTCTCGCACACTGTCGAGCGTGCTCTCGGACATACTCGGTCTCTCTCGCGCACTGTCGAGTGCTCTCTCGGACACACTCGGTCTCTCTCGCACACTGTCGAGCGTGCTCTCGGACATACTCGATCTCTCTCGCGCACTGTCGAGCGCGCTCTCGGCACACTCGGTCTCTCTCGCGCACTGTCGAGCGCTCTCTCGGACACACTCGGTCTCTCTCGCACACTGTCGAGCACTCTCTCGGGCACACTCGGTCTCTCTCGCACACTGTCGAGCGCGCTCTCGGGCACACTCGGTCTCTCTCGCGCACTGTCGAGCGCTCTCTCGGACACACTCGGTCTCTCTCGCACACTGTTGAGCGTGCTCTCGGACACACTCGGTCTCTGAAATCTGTTGGAAAATAGAAGCATTCTATCAAACCAAATGTAATGATGCATGTAATTTGTTTCTCACCCTGAAACGAGTTTAACACGGTGAAGATGTAATATGAGGGGATGAGCATCGGTCCATAACTGAAGAACGCCACAGCCCACGTCAGGCCAAAGAGCAGGAACAAACTCAACACCATCATGAGCTGCTTTCTGAACGTCTTTCTCTTGCCGTCAGCCGCTTTTATGTGTCGGGCTTGGACAATCTTAGTGACAATCATGATGAAGATTACAGTCGTGAAGATGAAGACTAAAGCGTAGTAGCCAATGTTCACTATGTAGTGAATAAAAGGATCTGTAATCCAGCACCTATAATTAGAAGAGAAGAGACAATGTTGACATAAGATAAGATAAGATAAGATAAGATAAGATAAGATAAGATAAGATAAGATAAGAAAAACTTTATTGTCTATCACAAGTGACAGAAATTTGTCTTTGACAAGACAGGCTCAGATGACATAAAAACACATAAAAAAACATGGATACACTCAAGACAATTAGCCACATTAGCTGTACAGATTTATGTATTCTATTTATGGTTATTCAGTATAGTAATAGCCATGGGAATGAAAGAATTTTTATATATGTTTTTCCTTGCAAGTGGGACTCTGTAACGTCGACCTTATGGCATTAACTGAAAAGACTGGTTTAGGGGGTGGTTGGGATCCTGTGTGATTGTAGTGGCTTTCCTCAATACTGACCGGGTATAAAGTTCCGTTAAGGGAATTTGAAGGATTGTTAGAAGGTAAGGGCATTATACCAGGCTGAAATATTGAAGGTGAGTATGAATTCAATGAGTGACCGGTAGACCCTAGTTAAAATGTCCTTGCTCACACTACAATCTCTAAGTTTCCTCAGCAGGTGTAAGCGCTGCTGGGCTTTCTTATACACAGTTTCAGCGTGCTGTGAGAAAGACAGAGATGTGTCCATCTCTGTCCCAAGGTATTTAAAAACACTGACTTGTTCAACTGGCTGTCCATTGATGCTGAGGGGTTGAAACATTTGCTGTGTATTCTTGGTTTCCCTGCTCTGACAGCACAGCTCCTTGGTTTTATCTATGTTAAGCTCCAAGGAAATTTATTAGAATGGTGTGACCAGATTATTAACTGTCTGATGGTAATCAGACAGTGCCTTGGTATCAGAAAAGTGGGCTACTAAGGCCATATCATCAGCTTACTTAAAAAGAAACATTCCATCTCTGTTACAAGATATATTGTTTGTGTAAACAGAGAAAAGAGCAGGAGATAAAACACATCCTTGGGGAGCCCAGTGTTTAAAAGCTGTTTCCTAGAATTAAAACCGTTCACACGCACCTGTTGTGGTCTATCCTGTAAAAAGTTCTTAATCCATAAAATCAGTATTGGGTGGACCTGAAGCTCGACTAGATGTCTGGTCACAGTGTCCAAGAGAGTAAGAGTTGCCATGTTAAAAGCTTCATTATTTCATGCATTTGTGACATCAGAACAACTTACATTTGTGACCCGTCACAGAAACCAGGGACACAAGTCGGCAGCACAACTTTCGAGCAAAATGAGAAAGAAGACTTTTTTTTCAAAATTGGTGATTTTCAATTTTTTGGAGAATCTGTTAATTGAAATCACGAAGAAGCCTCTCCATGTTTGAGATAGCAGTATTGGTATATTTAAAAGCTTACATTTTGAGGTTGAAATCGGCTTGTTTTCGGAGATTCTAGCATGCAGTAGGGGCGTGGCGTGTCATTGTCTGTGTGTATTTCCATACTGAATAACCCGGCGCTTTTGCCCCCGCCCTCCAAGTCAACCACATGGCTACTTATTATGCTGTGCTCTGGCCGGCTCTCTCTGATATCAAAATTCAATGAAGATGGATGCCGCAAAGATTGTCGCAGACGAGATGAACCGTCTGGCAGTTACACCGAAAATGTTTTCGCCGCACTTCGTGGGCTCGGGAAACTGAACCGGAGGTATGGGCGCAGCGCGCTCGCCCTCAGTGCTTCAATACGGCGGCTCGGCTCGCTGACAGCGGTGGCTGGCTGTTTCATATGTGACGGAGAATCGAAATAGAGGATGCAGTTAAGACCTTTGCTGCGATGAAGGCCTGCCGTGCGTGTTTCTGAAATGTAAGTTAAGCTTCATTTGCTCTTTAGTCGTTATTTAAGATGCTGAACCTGCTGATGATATAATGTGCTTGCGGACATTTCATTTGTGTGTGTATACGCACATAAGAAAGTGGTGTAAAGAGATTTGCAACAGTAATTTGAGGAGGTGAAATGTGATTATTTGGAAAATTGCAGAAATGACTGCTTAAAGAAAAATGCCAGCAGGCACCCAGATAGCAAAAAATATCGGCACGGCTTCTTTTTGCCGCCGGCCCCAAACTGTCGGCTATAGGTCGGCTATCGCTGGCGGAGATGAAACGTTTGCCGCCGAATACGTCACTCCCATTTCTTGCGAGATGCCGCCGGCGAACAGCCGCCGGGCCGCCGGGCCGCCAACTTCATTCTCTCTGGCGGTTGCCGCCGTCTAAATGAACCGCGGCCCGCTGGCGGCAAGCCGCTTTGAAATCGACCAGCCATGTCATTGGCATGAGTGGAACTGACAGCATTTTAACTTTCACATTTAAAGCGATTATAATTATTATGTGAATTATATCAAATTTTGTTGTTGTTGTTGCTCCAAAGTCATTAGGGTTTATAACAGATTTGACTCAGTCTGATTCCATGATAAGGTTTAGGAAAATACATTTTAATTACGTTGAAACTCTGAAGCGATTCAGTGATATGCCTATGTAAAATATATAGAATTATTTTAGTCACTTGTGACAATTCTTTACATTTCTTTGATTTATGCACAATTGAGATGCACAAATAGTCCAAAAAGAATTCCTTTTGTAAAACTTACTTGGCAATAAATATCTTTCTGATTAGGTTTTAAAATAAATATTTCATTCATGGTATGAACAATTTAGCAGAATAAATGGATGAAGTTAGACTTTTCACCAATGCCTGAAATCAGTGAACAGTGAAAGACATCTGCAACTTGGCCAAAAGCTTGGGTATGCTTTAGATTTTTTTTATTAATTTGCAACCATGGTAATATTTATAATAAACATGAAAATCCCTGTTTTGACCTGAAAGATAAAGTGAAATATTTAGAAATATTTTGTCTCTCTGTCACCCCAGGAAATTTCATTTATGTCTTTAATTTTTTTACAAGCTCGATTTTTTTATTTATTTGACCTTTTACAGGTATAAGGGATTAATTTGCAATTGCGAGTTTTGCAATCTGTACAAATGTTTAAGAAAGTATTAAAGCACAAACAGAGAAGTACCTCCACCGGCCGAGAGGGGCAGTACCTAAAAAACGGAAGCAGATTTACCAACACAACAGTGGCCACACGTCACACGATTTCAGTATTTGGAGAGGATATCCTATCTAGTCATTGACTACGATCTTTAAAGTAAGTACATTTTTCCTTTTTGTGTAACGCAATATTATGTTCATTTTTTACATTTTTAGTTCATCTTTTTCAAATATGTTCTTGCCTTACTCAGAGGTGGAAAGTAACGAATTACATTTACTCGCGTTACGTAATTGAGTAGTTTTTTTGTGTACTTCTACTTTTTTAAGTAGTTTTTAAAATCTGTACTTTTACTTTTACTTAAGTACGTTTTGTTTGAAGTATTGTACTTCGCTACATTTGAAATCATATCCGTTACTGAGTAAAAAATAATAATACAAGGGAGAGAAAAAAAAAATCACACACTCCGGAAACTAGGCTACTGCATTGATTGAAGGGCGGGAGAACAAACGCGCAAGAAAGGTGACGCAGACCCAGCTGAAGCTGTCAGTGGAGCACCCTCGAATTCTTATGAAGCGAATTATGGCCAGTATGAAAATACTTTGTAAGAAAAAAGCGTGGTTTTCCTCGAGGGTAGATATCCAATTTGCAAAAAATGTGGACGCAAAGTGGCTGCAAAAGGAGGATACATAGGACACCATCCCTCCTGCAGATAAAGGTATGTCCCGATTATAATTTAAGGCCGATGACTTACATGATGCAGAGGGAATCCCGGAATCCAGTCATGAAAATGGAATTCACTTTATGCAGATGTCACGTAAAACAGGCAAAATGATGGATGGATGAATACATGGAAAGTAGAACTGTGCAATAAATCCAATCGCGCCATGGTCTGTGAATATTTAAGCACAAAAATACTGCATGTAAATATATAGGCCTAACCTATTTGTTCTGCTGAGCTGCGCCGCTTTGTCCACTACATACTCAAGTACGCGTGACGTTCATGGTGTTTTCAGCGTCTCACAAACAATTTGAGGATATGAATACATGAACATTTCCAGAGCTGCTCTGAGAGAACGCCTAATGAGCATGTTCATAATTTTATTTGAGAAAAACCATTGTCAAATACACTTTGAAACACTTTTTTGTACACTTTTGGTCTTCACTACAACCCGTCAAAATAAAAGTTCGGTTTTAGGAGAAATTATGACAGAAATATATTACTATTGTAGGCATACAATAGAACGTAGCCTACTTCTCAAAATAATAACAATAACAACAATAATAATACATTTTATTTAAACATTATTTAAAGGAATAGGCTATATTTTTGTCCATGGTTTAATTTAGTAAATCTGTTTTTGCAGCGCTTCCCCCAAAAATAAAAGGACACAAGTTTAAATTTACATTTGATTACCACCGTTTGTTAGTTGTTAATCTAATTCATTATCAATTATCGAATTTAATTGATTTGACATGTTTTATTGAAATTCAATAAACAAAACAAACAAATGGTTTCAAGTTTGTTATAATTAAAAGCATTTGTTCAACCAAAAAACCCCGTTTTCATTAATTTAACTGTCATTTTAACTGATGATAATAATAATAATAATAACAACCATAATTTAATAATACAGTTTATTTATTTAATAATTGATTAATACTGTAAACCGTGATATTTTCTGAGACGTTATCATACTGTGAAAATCTCCTACCATTACAACACTACATTGTAGAGTCCCCCACCCCAGCTGTTAAAAAAGTAACTCAGTAACTTTTACTCAGAGTAAATATTAAATGAGCTACTTTTTACTTTTACTTGTAGATTTTTAGACCGGTAATTTTACTTGTACTTAAGTAAAATTTCATTGAAGTAGTAGTACTTTTACTTGAGTAGAATATTTTATTACTCTTTCCACCTCTGGCCTTACTAGTCAAGCTAGTAAGTTAGCCTTGTTTACAAAGTTTCCGTCATGTTTCTGACATAGCTAACGTTAGTTAGGCTAACGTTACTTAGTTTCTTCCTGGCGTTAGTTTTTTCTTTTCTTCTTTTAACTATATTTACGTATGTTTATGCCAGTGTGAGTACTACAGTATGTGGTTTAAGATAGTATTGGTCAGTCGAATAATTAACTAACTTACGTAACCAAATCCTGAAGGACAATTCTCCCGCCCACGTGGGAATGGTAACGTTAGCAAAATCTTTACGACAAGAAAGACTGATCAGTATAACTTGTGTTGTTTTCTAACTAAACATAATGATGTTTTGTTTGATTCGACAACCATGCTGCTAGTCTAGTTTAACTTACAGTGTTAGCTAACACATGCTGCTTCGCCTTTTTTACTCACTGAATTCAAGCATGTTCGACATGTTGAAATTAGGGCTGTAACGATACACCAAACCCACGATTCGGTTCGTATCACGATTTTTGACCCACGATACGATACAAACCTCGATATGGGATGGCGGGGCGGGGCGGGGCGGGGCGGGGCGTTTTGGAGGGGTGGGGACAAAACAGTTCAAAAGATATTTTGAGGAAAAAAATATATTTTTATTAAATAACATTTGAAAAACCTGTATAAACTGAACAACAAATAACAATATTAACTATGCAAATTATTAACAATATACCTAAGTAAAATAAATTATATAGCCAAAGCTATAACACTTCTGTTTTCTTTGTAACAAAATACTGTTTGAAAACAAACAGAACTAAAGCCCATAGAGGAGATGATTCAAGCATGTTGAAAATTCTTCTTCAATCAATCTTACATTTACAAAGAAAATTAAATGGTTTCTGTTTTTTCACACTGAGGTAACTGAGGCTTACTGTCTGTGCTGTAAACCACAAATCAAGTAAGTAAACATTAAACAAATAAACAACTTCTTTCTCTTAAGAAAACCAAACTCGTTGTGGATTTGATTTAAGGGAGTTGAAAATTCTTCTTCAGAAACACCATCATGTCCACATTGTCTGGTGAGAGGCTTGCTCTCTGTGCTGTGACAATGTCCCCTGCAGTGGAAAACACTCTCTCACTGGGGACAGATGTGGCTGGGATTCCAAGGTACATTTTAGCCAACTTGGCTAAATGGGGGAACTGGTTCTGGTTGTCCTTCCACCACATAAGTGGATTTGACTCCAATGAGAGGCTCTGCACTGCTCTGTAATGCTGCACCTCCTCATCCACCACTGCAGACAAAGGCTTGGATGATGACGATGCCTGTTCCATTGGAAAGAAGTCTCTAAACAGTTCAGCCATCATTGGTGCTCTTTTAGCTGGAGGAGGACAGTTACTGGAGCTTGAGGCTGTCTCTGATTGCTCTTCCGTTGAAGTCTGGGCCTAACAGACAAAATCCATTACACAATTGCAACATAATTTTAGATACAATGGAGGATATGAAATCCAGGACAATTACACAAATAAAGTTAGTTTAATAAAGTTAAGTATTTATCATCTGACTATATTAAATACTGACTTTAATTAAATAAGCCTAACTGATTTACACAGCACTTTATTTAATATATTAATATTAAAACAATCAAATACCTGAACAGTCTGTGAACAATTGCAACATAATGTTAGATACAATGGAGGATATGAAATCCAGGACAATTACATGAATAAAGTTAGTTTAATAAAGTTAAGTATTTTTTATCTGACTATATTTAAATACTGACTTTAAAATAAATACTGACTTTAATTAAATAGGCCTAACTGATTTTTACACAGCACTTTATTTAATATATTAATATTTAAACAATCAAATACCTGAACAGTCTGAACAATCTTCCAGAATTCTCTCAGTCAGACTCTTGAAGATTGTGTCATGGGTTGTCTCATCAAGGAAAGGTAGAGATTTGAAACGGGGGTCAAGTACAGTGCTCATATGAAGAAACTGAATTAGTGCCCTATCCGAATCAGGGTATCTGTCCTCAAAGTCATGTGCAATAGCAGCTTTGATGTCTTTCACTACTGTTGAGTCAGAGACACTGTGCTTCATGGAGGCCAGGATTCTGTGTTTCAATGGCACGATCATTGAAATAGTTGGCATCTGCTCAGTGCTCATGAGGGTAGTCACAGTTTTCAAAGGTTTAAGAAGCTGGACCACGTCCTCAGCTAGTTTCACATCATCATCAGACAGAGTGACGATGTCTTTAATGTTCTTCTTGACACTCTTGTCTGTTAATGCAGAGAAAACAGCAGCCTGCTGCTCAAGGTAGCGCTCGAGCATGTCGTGGCTTGAGTTCCACCTAGTAGCCACATCCTGGACCAGCTTGTGTAAGGGCAGCTGCAGCATCACCTGTTTCTCCTTCAACACAGCTGCAGCTGTTGTGCTGCGGTGGAAAAACGTGACCACTTTCCTCACTCTGCCGAGGAGTCGGGACATGTGGTGAACGCCCATCCCTCTCTGGGCAGCCAGATTAACAGTGTGAGCAAAGCATCGTATATGCGGTGAAAATCCGGCAGCTTCGACAGCATTGGCAATATTTCTGGCGTTGTCTGTTGTCACGGGAACGGGGACATTTGTTCTGCTGATTTTCCAATTTATCACAGCCTCTTTAAGTATTTCCGATAAATGTTCGCTTGTATGGCTCTCATACACAGCGCGTGTTTGGAGGACGGGGTTTGCTATTTGCCAATCGGCCGTAATATAGTGTGCGGTTATGGTCATATAGCTGTCTGTGGCACGGGACGTCCATCCATCGGTGGTGATTGCGATGGATTCAGCAGTACTCAACCCTTCCTCCACCTTAGCCTTTGTTTTCTCCAGAAGTTTTGATAGCACATTTTGAGAGAAATGCGCCCGGCTTGGTAATGCATAACGGGGCTCGAGCACACTAAGTAAATACTTGAATCCCTCGTTTTCAACTACCGAAAAGGGGCGCATATCCAGTGACATAAAAATTCCAATTGCATCAGTAATTTTGTGTGCTCGATCTGAATTGGCTGGAAACTTTGCTTGGAATAAACTAGGCAGTGTAGGCTGCTGCTGTTGTGTTGTTTTCTGTGCACGAGCTAAACTGATGTCGGGATGGTGCCTTAAGATATGCATCTGCATGTTGGTTGTGTTGCCGGCCGGTTGGGGAAGCTTCTTGAAACACTCTGCTCATAGCACGGTTTGAGGGGAGTTGCCACGCCCTCGCACCATAGCACATGACCGGAAGAGAAGAGAAGTCGTTTCGAGGGGGGAGGGAAGGGTAACGTATTTGATTAAAGATTATAAGGCTACATGAATTTTAAAAGAATAATGAAGTGCACAGATAAATCATTTATAATAAACACTACAATATTACATATAAAAATACGAATTGTAAAATCTTACTTCAAGAGCAGGTGAAACAAGTTCAACAAACAATGTTGAAGACGTTTGCTTGCACTGAGCAATTAGGCACAACTTGCAAACAGCACCTGTGGTTGTCGGTTTAATTCCCACTGGGGCTACCTGTACATGTAGTAGACCTAGATATAAAGTAAAATTTAAGATTGTATACTGCATATATTACAGTCTGAATCCTTAGCCTTTCACATTTTTTATTTATTTATGAGAAGCTTCAGAGAAATGTAATTTGTAACACTTTTTTGGATTTTCAGCTTGGTGTAGGGGATAAAGCATGTTTTAGAGACATGTTCCTGAAGACCATTGTTCAAAGTAAGTTGGATATTTTTTTTAGATTTAAGTAGATGTGTATGTCCTATTGTCCTCATGCAATTCAAATTAAATGACAGATCTGTATTTTCTAAATTAGCCATCCGGAAGGACCCGGCAACCCAGGATGCACTGATGAGGCGGTCCAGGTTAACGTTACGCGTTACCTGAAAGGAGCATCTGACCGTGAAGGCAGAAAAAGGCGCCGCACAGCTGAGAGGGACCCACAGCCGACCACTTAAAACTAGACTGACTACTGACACCCCAGAATCACTGACAACTGGAATCCTTTCTTTATCTTGCAGTCAGTAGAATCAAGACCCCTAAAGAAGTCAGAAGTGTCAGACTACACTCACTCACTGTGGAAATTACTTTCTTTTTTTCTTTTGCAAATAAAGCTTGTAAATCCTTGTGCCACAGGTCAGCATTGCCGTTATAATGGCCTATTCTACTCCAGAGCTTTACTATAAATTACTACCACTTATCATATTGTTAGAAATGGCTTGTAAATGTAGTTATACTTTTATTTATTTGGTATCTTGCACATTATTTGGTATCAAATATCCTCTTTACTTGTCATAATGTTTACTGGTAATTTTTTACCCTAGAGCTGTCCTTTTTATATGAACACTTATTGTAAGTGTTGTAATTTGCTTGTAAGGCTGTTTAACCAAAATTGAATTGGAAACCTGCATGTTAGTATATTGATTTATTTATCTTTCTGTTATGTTTCAGTGATCTGAAATATCTTGTTTAAATGACAGTTACTGTACTTTGAAATGTGGAATAAAAATGCCAATTGTAAATTTGTCTGGTTTGAGCAATCATTATTCTTGCTAAACTGCATGCTATAAATAAATATATATATATATAGCCAGAATAAGCGGCGGCAGAGCGCTCGAAAATAGCGTTTGCCTCCGGCGGGCCGCGGAAGGAAGGCCTTCAATATAAAGGCGGCGGAACGGCGGTTGGCCCGCGGGCCGGCCGCTTAACGAAGGCGGTATGAAGGCGGCTGCCGCTTTTAAAAAGCGGCTGCCGCCGGCGGTGCGCCGTCCAACGTGTTTGCGATGTCGCCATTCTGACGCTTCTACTGGCGACGGAGGACCGACGGTGGTCCGCCGACTCATTGCTATCTGGGAATGTGCTTGCGGACATTTCATTTGTGTGTGTATACGCACATAAGAAAGTGGTGTAAAGAGATTTGCAACAGTAATTTGAGGAGGTGAAATGTGATTATTTGGAAAATTGCAGAAATGACTGCTTAAAGAAAAATGCCAGCAGGCATTTGCCTCCTACATAAACTTTAATATTGTTGACATTTTGGGCACACGAGCGTTGCGCACTATTTGCGCTATATGTAGGCCTATGGCTTATTGGTCTTTTTTTGTTGTTGCTGGTTTTGCGTTATATGTATATGGCATATTGGTCTTTGTGTGTTGTTGCTGGTTTTGCGTTATACTGTATGTATATGGCATATTGGCCTTTGTGTGTTGTTGCTGGTTTTGCGTTATATGTATATGGCATATTGGTCTTTATGTGTTGTTGCTGGTTTCGCGTTATATGCAGGCTATATGGCATTATTGGTATTTGTGTGTTGTTGCTGGTTTTGCGTTATATGTATATGGCATATTGGTCTTTATGTGTTGTTGCTGGTTTTGCGTTATATGCAGGCTATATGGCATATTGGTCTTTGTGTGTTGTTGCTGGTTTTGCGTTATATGTATATGGCATATTGGTCTTTATGTGTTGTTGCTGGTTTCGCGTTATATGCAGGCTATATGGCATTATTGGTCTTTGTGTGTTGTTGCTGGTACGTTGCAAATAGAGGGGCAGCACAATTGTTTTTCGCCTAGTTCGGCAGAAGTGCACTCATTCGAAGTGTAAAAAAAGCTGTAAAGCACATGGAGCAGCTTTACAGGGGGTATGGCTTATCTAAATGAGATGTAAATGAGCCCTATTGTCACCCCCAGCAGCAGAGACAGGTGAGAACTGCACAATCTTTAGAGCTCGTTTTCTCCTCTTTGAGCTTTTTTAAGTGCCTACTTTAAAATGGCCACAACTTCTCCAAATATTATCAGATTTCCACATGTTACACATCGTTGGAAAGCTTGGATATTACACTCTCAGAATCTATGAATAACTCAAAATGCCCCAGAACCGACTTGTGTCCCTAGTTTCCGTGACTGGTCACATTTGTGTGTTTTTTCCAGATGTTGCGTTTATAATCACTGCTTTATATCCTCCTAATGAAACAACAGCTACGACTATTGGAGCCGGAAACGCTGAAAGCACACGGAGACAAGGGTCATTATAGGTAACTACAAAATATTAATAAAAACTAAAATAAAATACTAAAATAACACTTATGGAGACAAATTATTTTGTTGAGTGCTGAGATACTCTTTAAAGGAGCGTCTCAAGAAAAGGGCAAAAACCCCATAAAAGTATCATGAGAGAAGTTCATATGTCTCGTGCACAATATATTTTCTTAAGTGAACGCTATAACAGGTGTTTTGTTCATATAACTCACTCCAGCCGAACACGGTGATCGTCTTCATGTAGTTTGTGATGGAGATGTTTTGTCTGATGAGCCATAAGTACATATGAAGAGCTTGAATGAAGAACCAGGTGAATGTAGTCAGCATGGAGTAATGCATGAGCAGCGCTATGAAGACACACGCAGCCTTGACCTCTGTGTTGGCGACACTCTCGTTTGACAAAAAGGATAAATTCAGGAGAAACAAAGCCACAAACATGTTTATCAAGATCTTCGTGGCCTGATTTGATTTGGCTTTCCTGTTCAAAAAAACAAACTCTATTTGTAACATGCCTTTATGTATTTAGCATAAGCTTTAATCCAAAAGAGGAACAAAAGCAGCTGGTCAAAAAACTTAAAGTAACTATATGTTATATTTTAAGATACTCTACCGTAACAGGAAATGCATGAACAGAGCGACGGACAGAAAAAACATGGAGATGCCGCAGCCGATAGAAGTGATGAAGCTCAATGATTCCACATACGGCGCTGTGATGTTTGCCTTAACATCTGGAGGAGAGATCTAAGAAAACAACAGAAACACAGATCAGCTGGATGATTTTTTAAAACCTATTGTTGCTTGTAAGCAAGAATCAGATCTTTAAATTTTAAATGCATTTATCCACGGGCAGCTTTGGGGCTCTCTGATCACTGTTTGGTTCATCTCATACCGACCTACAGGCAGAAACTGAAATCAGCTAAACCTGGAATAAGGACTGTGAAAAGATGGACTAATGAAGCAGAGCAGAATCTACAGGCCTGCTTTGATTGCACTGATTGGACTGTTTTTGAAGCTGCTACCAATGATCTGGATGAGCTCACAGATACTGTAACATCATATATAAGTTTCTGTGAGGATACATGCATTCCTACCAGGACATTCTTATCATTCACTAATGATAAACCATGGTTTACTGGGAAACTCAAACACCTTCGTCATGCCAAAGAGGATGCTTACAGAAGTGGGGATAAAATCTTGTATAACCAGGCCAGAAACAGATTGACAAAGGAGATCAGAGTTGCTAAAAGGAACTACTCTGATAAACTGAAAAAACAGTTTTCATCCAACGAAATTTCATCAGTCTGGAATGGCCTGAGGAACATTACCAACTACAAGTCACCATCCCCTCGATCTGTGGACAATCAACACCTGGCTGACGATTTAAATTCATTTTACTGCCGGTTTGAAAAGCCCTCTTTCACACCACACACCCGGTCTGATCTGCACTTCACACATTCAGCATCACCTCCTGTTCTCCAATTATCACTCCCCCCTCCTGCCATCCAACCTGAGCTTAAGGTCTGTGTGGAGGACGTGAGCCGAGTCTTCAAAAAACAGAAGACTAGGAAAGCCTCAGGCCCAGACGGCATCTCATCTGCTTGTTTAAAAGCCTGCGCTGACCAACTGGCCCCGGTCTTCACGCAGATCTTCAACAGATCATTGGAGCAGTGTGAAGTTCCCTGCTGCTTCAAACGCTCCACTATCATTCCTGTCCCCAAAAAACCCAAAATCACTGGACTCAATGACTACAGACCTGTCGCTATCACGTCTGTGGTCATGAAGTCGTTTGAAAGACTGGTGCTGGCCCACCTGAAGGACATCACTGGACCCCTGCTGGATCCCTTTCAGTTTGCTTACAGAGCAAACAGGTCTGTGGATGATGCAGTCAACATGGGACTGCATTATATCCTGCAACATCTCGACAGACCAGGGACTTATGCAAGGATCCTCTTTGTGGACTTCAGTTCGGCCTTCAATACCATCATGCCTGGTCTTCTCACAGCCAAACTGACCCAGCTCTCCATACCATCCTCGATCTGTCAGTGGATCACCAGCTTCCTGACGGACCGGCAGCAGCGAGTGAGACTGGGGAAACACACATCCAAGACACTCACAATCAGCACTGCTGCTCCCCAAGGGTGCGTTCTCTCCCCACTGCTCTTCTCCCTGTACACTAATGACTGCACTTCTAAAGACCCCACTGTCAAGCTCCTGAAATTTGCAGACGACACCACTGTCATCGGTCTCATCCGAAACGGTGACGAGTCTGCTTACAGACTGGAGGTTGAACAGCTGGCTGCCTGGTGCAGTTATAACAACCTTGAGCTGAACACGCTCAAAACAGTGGAGATGATCGTGGACTTCAGGAGGAACAGCTCAGCACTCCTCCCACTCACCATCATGAACAGCACTGTGGAAGCAGTGGAGTCATTCAGGTTCCTGGGCACTATCATCTCTCAGGACCTGAAGTGGGACAATCACATTGACTCCACTGTGAAAAAGGCCCAGCAGAGACTGTACTTCCTTCGCCAGCTGAGGAAGTTCAACCTGCCACAGGATCTGCTGATTCAGTTCTACTCAGCCGTCATTGAGTCTGTCTTGTGCGCTTCCATCACTGTCTGGTTTGGTTCAGCTACCAAATCAGACATCAGGAGACTACAACGGACAGTCCGGACTGCGGAGAGGATTATTGGTGCCCCCCCGCCAAACCTCCAGGACCTGTACTCTTCCAGAGTGAGGAAGAGAGCAGGTAAAATCATCACAGACTCCACTCACCCTGGACACCTCCTGTTTAAACTGTTACCGTCAAGACGGAGACTCAGATCACTGGCCACAAGAACATCTCGGCACAGGAACAGTTTCTTCCCACAGGCCATTTCCCTCCTGAACAGTTAACACTCCTCCCAAGGCATATGCCTGTAAGTGCAATACTCCCACTGTTTAGTGCAATATCCCACAACTCAGTTGATACTTATATGTAGATTTATTTATTTATAATATTCAAAACACTGTAAATAGGTTCATAATCTGTAAATCTGAAAATGTCTATTCTGACTAAACCCAACTGTGATAGTTTTATTCTCATATATTTATATTTTTATTTTTTATTCTTATAATTTGTAGTATTATGTTTCATGTTGTATTTGTATATGTCCACTGGAAGCCTCAGTACCAAAACAAATTCCTTGTGTGTGCAAGCACACTTGGCAATAAAGCTCTTTCTGATTCTGATTCTGATTCTGATCTTTTAAGTTTCTTTTTTGAACTTGTACAAGCTCACTAGCATATAGACGTGGACTAAAATACTCTAATATTTATTTCATGGGGTCTTTAAATGAAACTCTGAGAAGCTTCTCACCATCAGCACTGCAAAGAACGTCAGATGTGAACACGAGCACTTTATGGTGTTATTGTTGATTTTTACTGTCTCACAGCCGGACGTCGTCCATGTTAGATTTCCTTCAAAGAAAAGAGTGCGAGGAATTAAATTTATAAAATAAATTAGATTTGTTGATGGGAACTGATCATTACAGACATAAATAAATGTACCTTTGCCATCCCAAGAACTGCAAGACGCCTTACCGACCTGTAAGAACATTTTTATTTTGCTTTCACAGTGTCTGATTATTATAACAAAATAAGTTTCACAACAAAACCTTCATTACCAGATCTTTCTGTGTAAAGAACATTTCTACATTGTTGGTAAGGTTGGAGATATTGGCCTTCATCGTTATTCCATAAACCTCATTGTTCAAAACAGTGTAATTTTTAGTCTCATCCTAAATAAGAAATAGAGCAAATGAAAAATAAACGTGTGAATACAATAGATCAAGAAACATTTGATAAAAGAATAGTTTTAACACAAAAAGGTCTCTAATGCTGCTATATTTTCACTGGATCAAAAGTAGAATTTTTAACTCGTGATAATATCCAATGTGATAATATCCAGCCAGGTCAAGCAATTTGTGTCATAATGGAAAAAAGATTAGTGTAAATGTGAAAATATATTATTATATTATATTATTAGGTGAACTATCCCATAAAATGTACTTAAAATGTTCAAACGTGGAATTTTTAATATTTTAATTGTGAGTACCTTTCCCATGTTTTTGAACCGTAGAACTCCAAGTACCGCGCGTCCATTGTTTTCCATTCGTGATTTATTAAAGGCCTCGCTGGGAATCTTTACATACCAGGGAATGTCTGTCTTCAGATCACTTTGACAAGCATCAACCTGTGAAAAACAATAGCATAATAAATGAGAAATAAAACCATGTTTTATTGTTTCTCAAGTCTTACGTTTATCCTGTTCGGATCTGAAGAGAAACATGTGTCTCTCTTTTCTGTGCTCTCGTCTTGTATGTGAAGAAGACCAATAACATCCCCCATGACAATCCGTGCGCTGCTTATATTGTTGTGTTCCATCTCTTCCATCTTAGACTCCAGATTGTTCAAGGCGTCTCTGCAAAATTGAAAAACATCTCTGTATTCTGTGATAAATGTTTTAATTTTGAAAGGCACACACTTACGATGCTTTCGAGGGATTAGTAAATCCATCCTTGTCTTTTACATTAACGGTAGTTGGATTGATAGTTGTCTCAGATGGTGTGAAACTGGTAGTTGAATTGTTAGTTGTCTCAAATGTTGTGAAACTAGTAGTTGGGTTGTTAGTTGTCTCAGATGTTGTGAAACTGGTTATTGGATTGTTAGTTGTCTCAGATGTTGTGAAACTGTTAGTTGGATTGTTAGTTGTCTCGGATGTTGTGAAACTGTTAGTTGGATTGTTAGTTGTCTCAGATGTTGTAAAACTGGTTGTTGGATTGTTAGTTGTGTCAGATGTTGTGAAACCAGTTGTTGGATTGTTAGTTGTCTCAGATGTTGTGAAACTGTTAGTTGGATTGTTAGTTGTCTCAGATGTTGTGAAACTGGTTATTGGATTGTTAGTTGTCTCAGATGTTGTGAAACTGTTAGTTGGATTGTTAGTTGTCTCGGATGTTGTGAAACTGTTAGTTGGATTGTTAGTTGTCTCAGATGTTGTAAAACTGGTTGTTGGATTGTTAGTTGTGTCAGATGTTGTGAAACCAGTTGTTGGATTGTTAGTTGTCTCAGATGTTGTGAAACTGTTAGTTGGATTGTTAGTGGTCTCAGTTGGTGTGAAACTAGAAGTTGGATTGTTAGTTGTCTCAGATAGTTTGAAACTGGTAGTTGGATTGTTAGTTGTCTCAGATGTTGTGAAACCAGTTGTTGGATTGTTAGTTGTCTCAGATGTTGTGAAACTGTTAGTTGGATTGTTAGTTGTCTCAGATGTTGTGAAACTGTTAGTTGGATTGTTAGTTGTCTCAGTTGGTGTCAAACTAGAAGTTGGATTGTTAGTTGTCTCAGATGATGTGAAACTGGTAGCTGGATTGTTAGTTGTCTCAGATGATGTGAAACTGGTAGATGGATTGTTAGTTGTCTCAGATGATGTGAAACCAGTTGTTGGATTGTTAATTGTCTCAGATGTTGTGAAACTGTTAGTTGGATTGTTAGTTGTCTCAGATGTTGTGAAACTGGTCGTTGGATTGTTAGTTGTCTCAGATAGTTTGAAACCCTTGGTTGTATTGTTAGTTGTCTCAGATTGGGTGAAAATTTTTGATGGATTGTTAGTTGTCTCAGATGGTTTGAAACTGGTAGTTGGGTCGTCAATTGTCTCAGATGTTGTGAAACTGTTAGTTGGATTGTTAGTTGTCTCAGATGTTGCGAAAATAGTAGTTGGATTGTTAGTTGTCTCAAATGGTGTGAAACTGGTTGTTGGATTGTTCGTTGTTTCAGATGTTGTGAAAATACTAGTTGGATTGTTAGTTGTCTCAGATGGTGTGAAACTGGTTGTTGTATTGTTTGTTGTCTCAGATGTTGTGAAAATACTAGTTGGATTGTTTGTTGTCTCAGATGTTGTTAAACTCGTAGTTGGATTGTTAGTTGTCTCAGATTGTGTGAAACATTTAGATGGATTGTTAGTTGTCTCAGATGTTGTGAAAATACTAGTTGGATTGTTGGTTGTCTCAGATGTTGTGAAACTGGTTGTTGGATTGTTAGTTGTCTCAAATGTTGTGAAACTAGTAGTTGGATTGTTAGTTGTCTCAGATTGGGAGAAACTGGTTGTTGGATTGTTAGTTGTCTCAAATGTTGTGAAACTAGTAGTTGGATTGTTAGTTGTCTCAGATTGGGAGAAACTGGTTGTTGGATTGTTGGTTGTCTCAGATGTTGTGAAACTGGTTGTTGGATTGTTAGTTGTCTCAAATGTTGTGAAACTAGTAGTTGGATTGTTAGTTGTCTCAGATTGTGTGAAACATTTAGATGGATTGTTAGTTGTCTCAGATGTTGTGAAAATACTAGTTGGATTGTTGGTTGTCTCAGATGTTGTGAAACTGGTTGTTGGATTGTTCGTTGTCTCAGATGTTGTGAAACTGGTTGTTGGATTGTTAGTTGTCTCAAATGTTGTGAAACTAGTAGTTGGATTGTTAGTTGTCTCAGATTGGGAGAAACTGGTTGTTGGATTGTTGGTTGTCTCAGATGTTGTGAAACTGGTTGTTGGATTGTTAGTTGTCTCAAATGTTGTGAAACTAGTAGTTGGATTGTTAGTTGTCTCAGATTGTGTGAAACATTTAGATGGATTGTTAGTTGTCTCAAATGTTGTGAAACTAGTAGTTGGATTGTTAGTTGTCTCAGATTGGGAGAAACTGGTAGTTGGATTGTTAGTTTTCTCAGATGTTGTGATACTAGTAGTTGGGTTGTTTTTTATCTCAGATTGTGTGAAACTGGTAGATGGATTGTTCTTTGACTCAGATGTTATGAAACTAGTAGTTTGATTGTTAGTTGTCTCAGTTGGTGTGAAACTGGCAGTTGGATAGTTAGTTGTGTCAGACGTTGTTAAACTGGTTGTTGGATTGTTAGTTGTCTCAAATCTGGTGAAACTGGTTGTTGGATTTTTGGTTGTCTCAGATCTGGTGAAACTGGTTGTTGGATTGTTAGTTGTCTCAGATGGTGTGAAACTGGTAGTTGGATTGTTGGTTGTCTCAGATGTTGTGAAACTGGTTTTTGGATTGTTATTTGTTGTCTCAGATGGTGTGAAACTGGTTGTTGGATTGTTCGTTGTCTCAGATGTTGTGAAACTTGTTGGGTTGTTTGTTTTCTCAGATGTTGTGAAAATAGTAGTTGGATTGTTAGTTGTCTCAGATGATTTGAAATGGGTAGTTGAATTGTTAGTTGTCTCAAATGTTGTGAAACTGTTATTTGAATTGTTAGTTGTCTCAGATTGTGTGAAACTGTTTGTTGGATTGTTAGTTGTCTCAGATGGTGTGTAACTATTTGTTGGATTTTTCGTTGTCTCAGATAGTGTGAAACTGGTAGATGGACTGTTAGTTGTCTCAGATGGTGTGAAACTGGTAGTTGGGTTGTTAGTTGTCTCAGATGTTGTGAAACTGGTTGTTGAGTTGTTAGTTTTCTCAGATGTTGTGAAAATAGTAGTTGGATTGTTAGTTGTCTCAGATGGTGTGAAACTGGTAGATGGACTGTTAGTTGTCTCAGATGATCTGAAACTGGTAGTTGGGTTGTTAGTTGTCTCAGATGTTGTGAAACTAGTAGTTAGATTGTTAGTTGTCTCAGATGGTGTGAAACTGGTAGTTGGGTTGTTAGTTGTCTCAGATGTTGTGAAACTGGTTGTTGGGTTGTTAGTTTTCTCAGATGTTGTGAAAATAATAGTTGAATTGTTAGTTGTCTCAGATGTTGTGAAAATAGTAATTGGATTGTTAGTTGTCTCAGATGGTGTGAAACTGGTAGATGGACTGTTAGTTGTCTCAGATGATGTGAAACTGGTAGTTGGGTTGTTAGTTGTCTCAGATGTTGTGAAACTAGTAGTTGGATTGTTAGTTGTCTCAGATGGTGTGAAACTGGTAGTTGGGTTGTTAGTTGTCTCAGATGTTGTGAAACTGGTTGTCGGGTTGTTAGTTTTCTCAGATGTTGTGAAAATAATAGTTGAATTGTTAGTTGTCTCAGATGTTGTGAAAATAGTGATTGGATTGTTAGTTGTCTCATATGGAGTGAAACTAGTAGTTGGATTGTTACTTGTCTCAGATTGTGTGAAACTGGTAGTTGGATTGTTAGTTGTCTCAGATGATATGAAACTAGTAGTTGGATTGTTAGTTGTCTCAGATTGTGTGAAACTGGTAGATGGATTGTTAGTTGTCTCAGATGATGTGAAACTGGTAGTTGGGTTGTTAGTTGTCTCAGATGTTGTGAAACTAGTAGTTGGATTGTTAGTTGTCTCAGATGGTGTGAAACTGGTAGTTGGGTTGTTAGTTGTCTCAGATGTTGTGAAACTGGTTGTTGGGTTGTTAGTTTTCTCAGATGTTGTGAAAATAATAGTTGAATTGTTAGTTGTCTCAGATGTTGTGAAAATAGTAATTGGATTGTTAGTTGTCTCATATGGAGTGAAACTAGTAGTTGGATTGTTACTTGTCTCAGATTGTGTGAAACTGGTAGTTGGATTTTTAGTTGTCTCAGATGATATGAAACTAGTAGTTGGATTGTTAGTTGTCTCAGATTGTGTGAAACTGGTAGATGGATTGTTAGTTGTCTCAGATGTTGTGAAACTAGTAGTTGGATTGTTAGTTGTCTCAGATGATGTGAAACTAGTAGTTGGATTGTTAGTGTTCTCAGATGGTTTGAAACTGGTAGATGGATTGTTAGTTGTCTCAGTTGGTGTGAAACTTTTAGTTTGATTGTTAGTTGTCTCAGATAGTGTGCTACTAGTACTTGGATTGTTAGTTGTCTCAGATAGTGTGCTACTAGTACTTGGATTGTTAGTTGTCTCAGATGGTGCGAAACTGGGAGTTGGATTGTTAGTTGTCACAGATGTTGTAAAACTAGTAGTTGGATTGTTAGTTGTCTCAGATGTTGTGAAACTGGTAGTTGGATGTTTAGTTGTCTCCGATTGTGTAAAGGTTTTAGTTGGATTGCTAGTTGTCTCAGATGGTTTGAAACTGGTAGTTGGATTGTTAGTTGTCTCAGATTGTGTGAAACTGGTAGATGGATTATTAGTTGTCTCAGATGTTATGAAACTAGTAGTTGGATTGTTAATTATCTTGTCTGTTTTGATACTGGTAGTTGAATTGTTAGTTGTCCCAGATGGTGTGAAACTGGTAGATGGATTGTTAGTTGTCTCAGATGATGTGAAACTGGTAGATGGATTGTTAGTTGTCTCAGATGATGTGAAACTAGTAGTTGGATTGTTAGTTGTCTCAGATTGTGTGAAACTGGTAGTTGGATTGTTAGTTGTCTCAGATGATGTGAAACTAGTAGTTGGATTGTTAGTTGTCTCAGATTGTGTGAAACTGGTAGATGGATTGTTAGTTGTCTCAGATGTTGGGAAACTAGTACTTGGATTGTTAGTTGTCTCAGATGTTGTGAAACTGGTAGTTGGATGTTTAGTTGTCTCCGATTGTGTAAAGGTTTTAGTTGGATTGCTAGTTGTCTCAGATGTTGTGAAACTAGTAGTTGGATTGTTAGTTTTCTGAGATGTTGTGAAACTGGTTGTTGGATTGATAGTTGTCTCAGAATGTGTGACACTTTTTGTTGGATTGTTAGTTGTCTCAGTTGGTGTGAAACTAGTAGTTGGATTGTTAGTTGTCTCAGATGTTGTGACAATAGTAGTTGGATTGTTAGTTGTCTCAGATGATGTGAAACTAGTAGTTAGATTGTTAGTTGTCTCAGATTGTGTGAAACTGGTAGTTGGATTGTTAGTTGTCTCCGATGTTGTGAAACTAGTAGTTGGATTGGTAGTTGTCTCAGAGTTGGTGAAACTAGTAGTTGGATTGTTAGTTGTCTCAGATGATGTGAAACTAGTAGTCGGATTGTTGGTTTTCTCAGATTGTGTGAAACTGGTAGATGGATTGTTTGTTGTCTCAGTTGGTGTGAAACTTTTAGTTGGATTGTTAGTTCTCTCAGATAGTGTGCTACTAGTAGTTGGATTGTTAGTTGTCTCATATGGAGTGAAACTAGTAGTTGGATTGTTACTTGTCTCAGATGGTTTGAAACTGGTAGTTGGATTGTTAGTTGTCTCAGATTGTGTGAAACTGGTAGATGGATTATTAGTTGTCTCAGATGTTATGAAACTAGTAGTTGGATTGTTAATTATCTTGTCTGTTTTGATACTGGTAGTTGAATTGTTAGTTGTCCCAGATGGTGTGAAACTGGTAGATGGATTGTTAGTTGTCTCAGATTGTGTGAAACTGGTAGTTGGATTGTTAGTTGTCTCAGATGATGTGAAACTAGTAGTCGGATTGTTAGTTGTCTCAGATTGTGTGAAACTGGTAGTTGGATTGTTAGTTGTCTCAGATAATGTGAAACTAGTAGTTGGATTGTTAGTTGTCTCAGATTGTGTGAAACTGGTAGATGGATTGTTAGTTGTCTCAGATGTTGTGAAACTAGTAGTTGGATTGTTAGTTGTCTCAGATGATGTGAAACTAGTAATTGGATTGTTAGTGTTCTCAGATTGTGTGAAACTGGTAGATGGATTGTTAGTTGTCTCAGTTGGTGTGAAACTTTTAGTTGGATTGTTAGTTGTCTCAGATAGTGTGCTACTAGTAGTTGGATTGTTAGTTGTCTCAGATGGTGTGAAACTAGTAGTTGGATTGTTAGTTGTCCCAGATAGTGTGAAACTGGTAGATGGATTGTTAGTTGTTTCAGATGTTGTGACAACAGTAGTTGGATTGTTAGTTGTTTCAGATTGTGTGAAACTGGTAGTTGGATTGTTAGTTGTCTCACATTGTGTGAAACTGGTAGTTGGATTGTTAGTTGTCTCAGATTGTGTGAATCTGGTAGTTGGATTGTTAGTTGTCTCAGATTGTGTGAAACTGGTAGTTGGATTGTTAGTTGTCTCAGATGATGTGAAACTAGTAATTGGATTGTTTGTGTTCTCAGATGGTTTGAAACTGGTAGATGGATTGTTAGTTGTCTCAGTTGGTGTGAAACTTTTAGTTGGATTGTTACTTGTCTCAGATAGTGTGCTACTAGTACTTGGATTGTTAGTTGTCTCAGATGGTGCGAAACTCAGAGTTGGATTGTTAGTTGTCACAGATGGTGTGAAACTAGTAGTTGGATTTTTAGTTGTCTCAGATTGGGTGAAACTGGTAGATGGATTGTTAGTCGTCTCAGATGTTGTGAAACTAGTAGTTGGATTGTTATTTGTCTCAGGTGTTGTGAAACTAGTACTTGGATTGTTAGTTGTCTCAGATGTTGTGAAACTGGTAGTTGGATGTTTAGTTGTCTCCGATTGTGTAAAGGTTTTAGTTGGGTTGCTAGTTGTCTCAGATGTTGTGAAACTAGTAATTGGATTGTTAGTTTTCTGAGATGTTGTGAAACTGGTTGTTGGATTTTTAATTGTGTCAGATGGTGTGAAACTGGTTGTTGGATTGATAGTTGTCTCAGAATTTGTGACACTTTTTGTTGGATTGTTAGTTGTCTCAGTTGGTGTGAAACTAGTAGTTGGATTGTTAGTTCTCTCAGATGTTGTGACAATAGTAGTTGGATTGTTAGTTGTCTCAGATGATGTGAAACTAGTAGTTGGATTGTTAGTTGTCTCAGATGTGGTGAAACTAGTAGTTGGATTGTTAGTTGTCTCAGATGTGGTGAAACTAGTAGTTGGATTGTTAGTTGTCTCAGATGATGTGAAACTAGTAGTCGGATTGTTGGTGTTCTCAGATTGTGTGAAACTGGTAGATCGATTGTTTGTTGTCTCAGTTGTTGTGAAACTTTTAGTTGGATTGTTAGTTCTCTCAGATAGTGTGCTACTAGTAGTTGGATTGTTAGTTGTCTCATATGGAGTGAAACTAGTAGTTGAATTGTTACTTGTCTCAGATGGTCTGAAACTGGTAGTTGGATTGTTAGTTGTCTCAGATTGTGTGAAGGTTTTAGTTGGATTGCTAGTTGTCTCAGATGTTGTGAAACTAGTAGTTGGATTGTTAGTTTTCTGAGATGTTGTGAAACTGGTTGTTGGATTGTTAGTTGTCTCAGTTGGTGTGAAACTAGTAGTTGGATTGTTAGTTCTCTCAGATGTTGTGACAGTAGTTGGATTGTTAGTTGTCTCAGATGATGTGAAACTAGTAGTTGGATTGTTGGTTGTCTCAGATTGTGTGAAACTGGTAGTTGGATTGTTAGTTGTCTCAGATGTTGTGAAACTAGTAGTTGGATTGTTAGTTGTCTCAGATGTGGTGAAACTAGTAGTTGGATTGTTAGTTGTCTCAGATGATGTGAAACTAGCAGTCGGATTGTTGGTGTTCTCAGATTGTGTGAAACTGGTAGATCGATTGTTTGTTGTCTCAGTTGGTGTGAAACTTTTAGTTGGATTGTCAGTTCTCTCAGATAGTGTGCTACTAGTAGTTGGATTGTTAGTTGTCTCATATGGAGTGAAACTAGTAGTTGAATTGTTACTTGTCTCAGATGGTCTGAAACTGGTAGTTGGATTGTTAGTTGTCTCAGATTGTGTTAAACTGGTAGATGGATTACTAGTTGTCTCAGATGTTATGAAACTAGTAGTTGGATTGTTAATTATCTTGTCTGTTTTGATACTGGTAGTTGAATTGTTAGTTGTTCCAGATGATGTGAAACTAGTAGTTGGATTGTTAGTTGTCTCAGATTGTGTGAAACTGGTAGATGGATTGTTAGTTGTCTCAGATGTTGCGAAACTAGTAGTTGGATTGTTAGTTGTCTCAGATGATGTGAAACTAGTAATTGGATTGTTAGTGTTCTCAGATTGTGTGAAACTGGTAGATGCATTGTTAGTTGTCTCAGTTGGTGTGAAACTTTTAGTTGGATTGTTAGTTGTCTCAGATAGTGTGCTACCAGTAGTTGGATTGTTAGTTTTCTCAGATGGTGTGAAACTAGTAGTTGGATTGTTAGTTGTCCCAGATAGTGTGAAACTGGTAGATGGATTGTTAGTTGTCTCAGATGTTGTGACAATAGTTTTTGGATTGTTAGTTGTCTCAGATTGTGTGAAACTGGTAGTTGGATTGTTAGTTGTCTCAGATTGTGTGAAACTGGTAGATGGATTGTTAGTTGTCTCAGATTGTGTGAAACTGGTAGTTGGATTGTTAGTTGTCTCAGATTGTGTGAAACTGGTAGTTGGATTGTTAGTTGTCTCAGATGATGTGAAACTAGTAGTTGGATTGTTAGTTGTCTCAGATGATGTGAAACTAGTAGTTGGATTGTTAGTGTTCTCAGATGGTTTGACACCGGTAGATGGATTGTTAGTTGTCTCAGTTGGTGTGAAACTTTTAGTTGGATTGTTAGTTGTCTCAGATAGTGTGCTACTAGTATTTGGATTGTTAGTTGTCTCAGATGGTGCGAAACTGGGAGTTGGATTGTTAGTTGTCTCAGATTGGGTGAAACTGGTAGATGGATTGTTAGTTGTCTCAGATGTTGTGAAACTAGTAGTTGGATTGTTATTTGTCTCAGATGTTGTGAAACTAGTACTTGGATTGTTAGTTGTCTCCGATTGTGTAAAGGTTTTAGTTGGATTGCTAGTTGTCTCAGATGTTGTGAAACTAGTAGTTGGATTATTAGTTTTCTGAGATGTTGTGAAACTGGTTGTTGGATTTTTAATTGTGTCAGATGTTGTGAAACTGGTTGTTGGATTGATAGTTGTCTCAGAATGTGTGACACTTTTTGTTGGATTGTTAGTTGTCTCAGTTGGTGTGAAACTGGTAAATGGATTGTTAGTTGTCTCAGATGTTGTGAAACTAGTAGTTGGATTGTTAGTTGTCTCAGATGATATGAAACTAGTAATTGGATTGTTAGTTGTCTCAGATGGTTTGAAACTGGTAGATGGATTGTTAGTTGTCTCAGATGATGTGAAACTAGTAGTTGGATTGTTAGTGTTCTCAGATTGTGTGAAACTGGTAGATGGATTGTAAGTTGTCTCAGTTGGTGTGAAACTTTTAGTTGGATTGTTAGTTGTCTCAGATAGTGTGCTACTAGTAGTTGGATTGTTAGTTGTCTCAGATGGTGTGAAACTAGTAGTTGGATGGTTAGTTGTCTCAGATTGTGTTAAACTAGTAGATGGATTGTTAGTTGTCTCAGATGATGTGAAACTAGTAGTCGGATTGTTGGTGTTCTCAGATTGTGTGAAACTGGTAGATGGATTGTTTGTTGTCTCAGTTGGTGTGAAATTTTTAGTTGGATTGCGAGTTCTCTCAGATAGTGTGCTACTAGTAGTTGGATTGTTAGTTGTCTCATATGGAGTGAAACTAGTAGTTGGATTGTTACTTGTCTCAGATGGTTTGAAACTGGTAGTTGGATTGTTAGTTGTCTCAGATTGTGTGAAACTGGTAGATGGATTATTAGTTGTCTCAGATGTTATGAAACTAGTAGTTGGATTGTTAATTATCTTGTCTGTTTTGACACTGGTAGTTGAATTGTTAGTTGTCCCAGATGGTGTGAAACTGGTAGATGGATTGTTAGTTGTCTCGGATGATGTGAAACTAGTAGTTGGATTGTTAGATGTCTCAGATTGTGTGAAACTGGTAGTTGGATTGTTAGTTGTCTCAGATGATGTGAAACTAGTAGTTGGATTGTTAGTTGTCTCAGATTGTGTGAAACTGGTAGATGGATTGTTAGTTGTCTCAGATGTTGTGAAACTAGTAGTTGGATTGTTCGTTGTCTCAGATGATGTGAAACGAGTAATTGGATTGTTAGTTGTCTCAGATTGTGTGAAACTGGTAGATGGATTGTTAGTTGTCTCAGTTGGTGTGAAACTTTTAGTTGGATTGTTAGTTGTCTCAGATAGTGTGCTACTAGTAGTTGGATTGTTAGTTGTCTCAGATGGTGTGAAACTAGTAGTTGGATTGTTAGTTGTCCCAGATAGTGTGAAACTGGTAGATGGATTGTTAGTTGTCTCAGATGTTGTGACAATAGTAGTTGGATTGTTAGTTGTATCAGATTGTGTGAAACTGGTAGTTGGATTGTTATTTGTCTCAGATTGTGTGAAACTGGTAGTTGGATTGTTAGTTGTCTCAGATGATGTGAAACTAGTAGTTGGATTGTTAGTAGTCTCAGATTGTGTGAAACTGGTAGATGGATTGTTAGTTGTCTCAGATGTTGTGAAACTAGTAGTTGGATTGTTAGTTGTCTCAGATGATGTGAAACTAGTAGTTGGATTGTTAGTGTTCTCAGATGGTTTGAAACTGGTAGATGGATTGTTATTTGTCTCAGTTGGTGTGAAACTTTTAGTTGGATTGTTAGTTGTCTCAGATAGTGTGCTACTAGTACTTGGATTGTTAGTTGTCTCAGATGGTGCGAAACTGGGAGTTGGATTGTTAGTTGTCACAGATGGTGTGAAACTAGTAGTTGGATTGTTAGTTGTCTCAGATTGGGTGAAACTGGTAGATGGATTGTTAGTTGTCTCAGATGTTGTGAAACTAGTAGTTGGATTGTTATTTGTCTCAGATGTTGTGAATCTAGTACTTGGATTGTTAGTTGTCTCAGATGTTGTGAAACTGGTAGTTGGATGTTTAGTTGTCTCCGATTGTGTAAAGGTTTTAGTTGGATTGCTAGTTGTCTCAGATGTTGTGAAACTAGTAGTTGGATTGTTAGTTTTCTGAGATGTTGTGAAACTGGTTGTTGGATTTTTAATTGTGTCAGATGGTGTGAAACTGGTTGTTGGATTGATAGTTGTCTCGGAATGTGTGACACTTTTTGTTGGATTGTTAGTTGTCTCAGATGTTGTGACAATAGTAGTTGGATTGTTAGTTGTCTCAGATGATGTGAAACTAGTAGTTGGATTGTTAGTTGTCTCAGATTGTGTGAAACTAGTAGATGGATTGTTAGTTGTCTCAGATGTTGTGAAACTAGTAGTTGGATTGTTAGTTGCCTCAGATGTTGTGAAACTGGTAGTTGGATTGTTAGTTGTCTCCGATTGTGTAAAGGTTTTAGTTGGATTGCTAGTTTCCTCAGATGTTGTGAAACTAGTAGTTGGATTATTAGTTTTCTGAGATGTTGTGAATCTGGTTGTTGGATTTTTAATTGTGTCAGATGGTGTGAAACTCGTTGTTGGATTGATAGTTGTCTCAGAAAGTGTGACACTTTTTGTTTGATTGTTAGTTGTCTCAGTTGGTGTGAAACTAGTAGTTGGATTGTTAGTTGTCTCAGAATGTGTGACACTTTTTGTTGGATTGTTAGTTGTCTCAGATGTTGTGAAACTGGTAGTTGAATTGTTAGTTGTCTCAGTTGGTGTGAAACCAGTAGTTGGATTGTTAGTTGTCTCAGATTTTGTGAAACGAGTAATTGGATTTTTAGTTGTCTCCGATTGTGTAAAGGTGTTATTTGGATTGTTAGTTTTTTCAGATGTTGTAAAACTAGTAGTTGGATTGTTAGTTTTCTGAGATGTTGTGAAACTGGTTGTTGGATTGTTAGTTGTCTCAGATGTTGTGAAACTAGTAGTTGGATTGTTAGTTGTCTCAGACGGTTTAAATCCGTTAGTTGGTTTGTCAGTAGTGGTGTGCGACAGTGATTTGAAACTTGATGTTGGTTTGTTAGTAGTGGTGTGTGACAGTGGTGTGACAGTAGTTGATCTTTCATCAACACAGATGACACACATCCATTCATATTTGCTTTCTTCTTTTCCTTCAACACAAAGTATTAAATTAGAGATGGATTTGAATCATATAATTTGTGCATTTGAATCTTACAGATTAAATTGATCCCAATATATTGTTGTTTATTTATAAATCCTATACATGAATTGGATTGTAATTTCATAATGCATGTTCATCATAGTTCACATATTCATTATTGACACTATCGTCCAGTCATGAATGAATAATGAGTCCTACTTACCGCTGCATGTATCATTGTCAAATGTAGCATTTTCACCTGTCGTCTTTGGATCAACAGAAGGGAATTTCAGACAACCTCAAGAGACCATGACAACACATTATTAAACATCAGCTGTACAAGTTAAAACCAATATGATTTCTGCATTGAATAGTCATCAGATACAATCAGGAAGGTAATAAAAGAACAACAGAGGAATAAAACAAAACCGAGTTAAAGAGGTCACGTTATGCCCTTTTTTGTTTTTGGACTCTACTAGAACAGATTTTCAAGCTTGAATGTTCACTATTATTGTTACGCTGCAGCAAGGATGAAGCAGAGAGTGAATCCAATCGCGAGCACTTTAATCATCTAACAGACAGTAATCCAGGGAAAACTCAGAATAAGGCACACAGGACACAGAACAGCTACAGGAAACGTCTCACATCAAACAACGACCGACAAACACCAACTGAAGAACAAGGGTATAAATACACAGGCAAACAAGTTAAACAAGATAACAAGGGGGCGTGGCTAATCAGAAACACATGGGGAGACTAATCAACAAAACGGGGAACAGCTGAACATGAAAAGACAGTGAAACACATGACAGACAAAAACAAGGAACAAAACACAAACCCACACCGTGACATAGCCCCCCCCCCCCATGGGCGGCTCCCGACGCCCCTTGAAACAAAAACACTAAAGTTCAGGAGGGTGGTGAAGTGGAGGCGGTCTTGGGGGCGTAAGATATTACGCAGTACGAGAGATACTCTCGTAAGAGAACGTACTCGGTTACTATCGTAACTTCGGTTCTCTCTAGAGAGGGAACGAGTACTGCGTATCTTGCCGTGCATACACAGCTCTGGTTCGCTTCGGCGATGAAAACCAGTTGTACCAGCCTAATCGAGCTATATTTATAGGGCGAGACAAAGCCCTTTCTGGTGGGATGTGACGAAATGGGCGTGAGATGCCCCCATTGGAAATGTGTCACGCAGGGCCACTCTCGATAGGCTGCTGCTGTTGCCTCAGGGCATCCAATAGGCGCGCAGGCCGTCTTGCCTATGTCTGCATGCTGCTGCACAGCGTTTTACATTAATTCAAAATTAAGGATAATTTTTGGCTTCAATATCTCGTGGAAAAGAGGTTTTCCCCATAGCGTAAGATATTACGCAGTACTCGTTCCCTCTCTAGAGAGAACCGAGGTTACGTTAGTAACCGAGTACGTTTTCTTGTGCATGTTTTTATATTTGTCTTGTATGTATCTTAGTATATATGTAAAGAAGAGTATTTGAAGAAGAGAGCGAAGAAAGAAAATAGACAGAAAAATAAAATAAGAGGAAATGTAATATACAGTCATGTGAAAAAGATAGGACACCCCATGAAATATTTTGTTCTTTTGTAAGAAATATGGACATATCAAAATTTTATCTTCTTTCAAACAATATCTATAGATAAAGGTGATGTAATTGAACCAAAAACAATGAAATCTTAACCATGACATCATTTATTTAACAAAAAAAAATTACAAAGATGCCAATTCGTACTGAGGAAAAAGTTAGGACACCCTATGCCCTAATAGCTGGTATTGCCCCCTTTGACCGAAATAACCTCAATAAGACGTTTCCTATAACTGTCTACAAGTTTCTGACATTGACTGGGAGAAAGGTTCCCTTTCAAGGGAACTCGAGCTGCGTTTGAGACGCGGTGGGAACGCTCTGCGTGATTACGTCGTGAAGCACGTGTAAAATCAGTCCAATGGAAGCCCGCTACGACATAGGTGACGTCATAGACCAGGAAACTATAAAGCAACCCTGAAATCAGACCGCGATAGCTTCTGCACCTTCAGCAAGCGCTCTCTGTATATCTGTCCTTGTCTATTTATTGTTGTCTGTCAAGCCCAATATATCTATCATTATTATGGCGAGCAAGCAAGATTGTAGACGGTGTGTTGTTCCCTGCCCTCGTTATATACGGGTGGGGACACACACATCAGCTTTGTGTTGCTTGTTTGGGAGTGGAGCATGCTCAGTCAGTCCTCGAGGGGGCTGATTGTGAGCATTGTATGAGTCTATCTATGAAGACGCTCCGCTCTCGCCGATCGTTCCTTGAGGAGGACAGTACGGTTTGCGCTCCCCGCGCGGGTCCCGCTGTTGCCTAGACATGGCGGCGACTCGCATTTTGGGGTTCGAAATCGGATCTGACAGCGTGGGTTGGGACGGGCCCCGCCCTATCTCAGCTTTCACCTGCAGATCCAGTGTGCTGCGATTTCCAGTTCTGAGGAATTGGTATCGTTAGTGTTTTGTTAAGAAAAAGTGAACAAAACAAATAAAAATATTAAGAAAAAGGCAGATGTTTGATTTTTCAATAAATAGGCAGCTCATAACTCTGTTGAATAAAGAGGAGCTTTTAAAAGGAGGCTTTTCTAATGCTGTTGCTAGTTAAATATTTACTGGACAGCTGAACATTATGAGAGTGAAAATAAATGGAGTTTATTACATGAAATATATCTAAAAAAACAGGGAAACTCTGTATCTCAGCCTCCTCGTCGGGGACTACTGGTTTTTCCCTATCTCCACACTGAGGTGTCGAGATCGTGGAATAAACCGGTTTCTATTTTATGTGTTTAATACCCAAACGTCTAACTAGAGTAATGTTATGGGTATTAAGTATCATGGTATGACAGTGCCTTGGATTATAGAGACGCTTGCGAGCTTTCTCTCTCCCGAGTCGGCGTCATCATTTTTAACCCCGACGTTACCCACCAGCCATCTTTAATAATTAATAAATTTTATTAGGCAGTACTGGTGGGTAAAGTATTTAAGGACATAGATGAATGTGAGGATGTCAGCATTGACTCTATTCGAGAATATATATATATATATATATATATATATATATATATATATATATATATATTTATGTTTATATGTATACGTTTTTCTGATATAAAAAGAAAGAAAAAGAAAGATAAAAATGTCTGTTCTTCTGGACGCTCCGCTTTCAAGAAAACTAAACCTTTCAGCGGCGTTCCAGAGGTTTCTTCCTCACCAATCTATGTTCCTGAAACTGGCATAGAGTACAAAGAAGAAGACCTGATGCCGAGGCTATCAGGCTTCTAAGGGTGGTCCCCTCCGGGGTAGGGACGGTTTTGAGAAATCGTTTCTCCTCGGCGCCCTCTGGGGTGCGACTCTCTGAGGAGGGTCGCAGCGCTGCCAGTTCGGTTGTTCCCTGCCGGTTCGCCGTTCAGGGCACCGAGGTGTCAGCGTCCCCATACGATCCTCCGAGGAGGGTCGTAGAGCAGTCAGTTCGGTCTCCCTGCCGGTTCGCCGTTTCAGGGTGCCGAGGTGCCTGCTTTTTCCTAGGATCCTCCGAGGAGGGTCGTAGGAACTAAGCTAGTTAGAGGTAGGCAAGATCTGAGGACTGTCGTCATCTCTAATAAAGCTTAGACAAGAAGTCCTGTCGAATGAAAAAAAAAAAAAAAAGAGGGACGGTTTTGAGAAATCGTTTCTCCTAACGGCGCCCTCTGGGGTGCGACTCTCTGAGGAGGGTCGCAGCGCTGCCAGTTCGGTTGTTCCCTGCCGGTTCGCCGCTTCAGGGCGCCGAGGTGTCAGCGTCCCCGTGCAATCCTCTGAGGAGGGTTGTAGAATGGTCAGTTCGGTTGTTCCCTGCCGGTTCGCCGCTTCAGGGCACCGAAATGGTTGTTCAATCAAATCCAGAGGCCAGTCTCGAGAGACTGGTTCCCTTATCGGAATTTCTGGCAGCGTGGAAACTTCTGCCAAATATTTCTCTATGGGTCCTGCACATAATAGAAAAGGGTTACAGAATTCAGCTCGGTTCTCGTCCGCCCTGATTTCAAGGAGTCCTCCCCCCGGTGGTGGACTTACAGCAGGCTCTGGTAATGGAGCAAGAAGTACTGACACTTCTTCGAAAGGGAGCTATAGAAAGGGTTTCTCCTCCCAGCAGAGAGTCAGGGTTTTACAGCCGTTACTTCATTGTTCCAAAGAAGGATGGAGGGCTGCGTCCTATTCTAGACCTGCGCCAGTTAAACAGCAGGGTTCAGAAACTCAAGTTCAGAATGCTTACACTCAAACAGATTGTATCACAGATTCAGTCCGAGGACTGGTTTGTCACAATAGACTTGAAGGACGCGTACTTCCATGTATCTATCCATCCTCATCACAGGAGGTTCCTGAGGATCGCTTTCGGGGGCGAAGCATACCAATATCGGGTTCTTCCATTTGGCCTAGGTTTATCTCCCCGCACTTTTACAAAATGCGTGGATGCAGCTCTGGCTCCGTTGAGGCTCCAGGGCATCCGCGTATTAAATTACATCGACGATTGGTTGATTTTAGCTCAGTCAGAGCAGGTGGCAGTTCAGCATCGAGATGCTGTTCTGTCCCACATAAAGAGTTTGGGGTTGCGGCTAAACACCAAAAAGAGTGTGCTCCTCCCTGCTCAGAGGACCACTTTTCTAGGTGTAATTTGGGATTCGACCACAATGCAGGCACACCTGTCTCCTGCTCGTATTTCTGCGATTCTCACAGCCGCAAAGAATGTGAAACTAGGCCAGTCACTCACTGTGAAACAGTTTCAGAGACTGTTGGGTCTCATGGCAGCTGCGTCCAACGTTATTACTTTTGGCCTTCTGTACATGAGACCCCTGCAGTGGTGGCTCAGGACCAAGGGGTTTTCTCCAAGGGGAAATCCGTTCCGCAAGATCAAGGTCACGCGGCTATGCCTTCGTGCCTTGGCCTTGTGGAAGAAACCTTGGTTCCTCGCCCAGGGCCCAGTGTTGGGGGCTCCTTGTCGACGCGTCACGCTTTCGACGGATGCTTCCCTCACGGGATGGGGGGCGGTCATGAGTGGCCGCTCGGCGCAAGGTCTGTGGCAGGACCATCAATGTTCCTGGCACATAAATCGTTTAGAGTTGATGGCGGTATTTCGAGCACTCAAATATTTCCTGCCAGACCTGAGAGGCCATCACGTGTTGGTCCGCACAGACAACACTTCGGTGGTCTCCTATATCAACCATCAGGGGGTCTGAGGTCACGTCACCTTTGCAAATTGGCCCATCAGATCCTCCTATGGGCCCAGGGGAAGTTACTGTCGCTCAAGGCGGTATATATTCCGGGGCGTCAGAATGTGGGAGCAGATATTCTGTCAAGACAGGGGCTGAGGCCCGGGAAGTTGAGACTTCACCCAGAAGTGGTGGAGTTCCTGTGGGAAAAGTTCGGTCGTGCTCAGGTAGACCTTTTCGCATCATCAGATTCAACCCATTGTTCCATGTGGTTCTCTCTAACGCACCCAGCTCCTCTCGGTCTGGATGCTATGGTGCATGTGTGGCCGAGGCTGCACCTGTACGCCTTCCCCCCGATATCTTTGCTTCCGGGGGTTCTGGAGAGGGTTCGCCGAGAAGGGGCTCGTCTGCTTCTAGTAGCCCCTTATTGGCCGACCCGAGTTTGGTTCTCGGACTTGGTGTCTCTTCTGGACGGCTCCCCCTTGGAGATCCCAATCAGGGTGGACCTCCTGTCTCAGGCCGGGGGCACGATATTTCACCCTCGGCCGGAGTTGTGGAAACTGTGGGCCTGGCCTCTGAGGGGGCCAGGCTCAGGGAAACCGGTCTTTCGACCGATGTTTTAGAAACCATTCTTCAATCCAGAGCTCCTTCCACGAGAAGGCTGTATGCGCTAAAATGGAAACTTTTCACCACGTGGTGTGTTGAACGTCAGTTAGATCCTATTAACTGCCCTGTTGGTTCAGTTCTTGATTTTCTGCAAGACCGTTTCTCGGCCAGGTTATCTCCTTCCACCCTAAAGGTTTACGTGGCGGCTATATCTGCCTACCACACCCATCTGGGGGGTACTTCTATTGGGAGAAACCCTCTAATTACTCGCTTTCTCCGTGGTACATTGAGGTTGAGACCTGCACTGCACTCTAGAGCACCGGCTTGGGACTTGGCCATTGTACTCAAGGGTCTGGCTTTAGCTCCCTTCGAGCCCATTGAGGAGATTTCTGAAAAGTTCCTCACTCTAAAGACTTTATTTCTCCTTGCTATCTCATCTATCAAGAGAATTGGTGATTTACATGCTTTGTCGGTTGCTCCTTCATGTCTGGAATTTGCACCTGGTATGGTGAAGGCATTTCTCTACCCCAGGCCGGGTTATATTCCTAAGGTCCCACTGAATGTTGGGGGCCCAATAGTGCTGCAGGCCTTTTATCCTCCACCCTTTAATACCCCTGACCAGGAACAGCTTAACCTGTTATGTCCAGTCCGGGCTTTAGATGCCTACGTTCACAGAGCTGCCCTGTGGCGTAAATCTGAGCAACTATTTGTTTGTTTTGGGTCACTCAAGAGAGGATGCCCTGCATCTAAGCAGGTTATGAGTAAATGGATAGTCGAGGCTATTTCATTGGCTTATGAAGCGGCCGGACAGCCTTCACCTATGGCTGTGCGGGCCCATTCTACTCGGAGTATGGCGGCCTCTATGGACTTAATTTCGGGAGTTTCCCTTCTTGACGTGTGTAATGCGGCAGGATGGTCCTCTCCGCATACATTTGTCAGGTTTTATGACCTTGACCTCTCCACTACTGGGGCGAGGTTGCTTGCTTCTTAGTGTGCGCAGGACCTCACACAGAACGGGCATTTGTCACTATGGCGTAGTGGGTATAGGGTTCCCACCGCGTCTCAAACGCAGCTCGAGTTCCCTTGAAAGGGAACGTCTCAGGTTACGTATGTAACCCTGGTTCCCTGATAGGGAACGAGACGCTGCGTTTGCCTGCCATACTTCCCGCATGCCCTGATCGACTTGCTTCAGGTTTTTCAGAAGCTATCGCGGTCTGATTTCAGGGTTGCTTTATAGTTTCCTGGTCTATGACGTCACCTATGTCGTAGCGGGCTTCCATTGGACTGATTTTACACGTGCTTCACGACGTAATCACGCAGAGCGTTCCCACCGCGTCTCAAACGCAGCGTCTCGTTCCCTATCAGGGAACCAGGGTTGCATACGTAACCTGAGACGTTTTCCCACTCCTCCACACAGAATTCTTTCAGCTGTGTGATGTTTGAGGGGTTTCTTGCATGCACAGCCCGTTTCAAATCACTCCACAGCATCTCGATAGGATTAAGATCCGGGCTTTGACTTGGCCATTCCAGGACTCTCCATTTCTTTCTTTTGAGCCATTCCTTGGTCGATTTACTGGAATGTTTTGGGTCAATGTCATGTTGCATAGTCCACATCCGCTTCAGCTTCAATTTTCGGACAGATGGTCTTACATTTTCCTCTAGTACCCTCTGATGCAATGAAGAATTCATAGTGGATTCTATGATAGTGAGTTGGCCAGGCCCTGCTGCAGCAAAGCAGCCCCAAACCATGACATTTCCACCCCCATGCTTCACAGTTGGTATGAGGTTCTTGTGCTCAAATGCTGTCTTTGGTTTGCGCCACACATGTCTTCTGCTACTGGGCCCAAACAATTCAACTTTGGATTAATCTGTCCAAAGCACATTGTTCAAGAAGTCCTGGTCTTTGTCTATGTGTTCTCTGGCAAACTTTAGTCTTGCCCTGATGTTTTTTGTTTTTTTTGACAGCAAGGGTTTCCTCCTTGCACACCTTGCATGCAAATCAAACTTGTGCAGTCGCTTTCTTATGGTAGACGCATGTACTTTGACATCAACTGTGGGAAGAGTTACCTGTAGGTCCCGAGATGACATTTTAGGATTGTTGGAGACTTCTTTAAAGGGGTCATTTAATGGTACATGCACTTTTACAAGTTGATTGTACTGAATTGTGTGTTGGCAGTGCCTGTACGCAACCATCATATAATGATAAAAATCCATCCAGTGTTTTTGTTTTAATCTCCTTGTATGTTTTCCCCTGCCTCAAATTGAGCCGTTCATTTTTGTGACGTCAATAAAACGGACGCCCCTCCCACAATTGTTAATTCACAGCAGCGTTTCTATGGTTTCAACACAGACCCGCCCTGAGCGAGCTGTGATACACTGGAGCAGAATGCCGTCTAAGCGATTGTGGTGTTCTGTTCTTGGTTGTATTAACGAACACAGCAGTCATTTTAATGTTCCTAAATTTGAACCGCTGAAGACGCAGTGGCTGAGTTTTATTTTTGAAGGGAATATTCCCAACGTTCTACGTAGATGCTTTTATGTTTGCGCTAATCATTTCTCAACAGACTGCTTTATAAACGAGGGTCAGTGTAAATCTGGTTTAGCCAAGAAGCTGGTCCTGAAAACAGAATCGGTACCAACTAATTGTGCTCCTGCTGCACCTCCACCAGAAGAAGTGAGTGTATGTTTTATTAACCTTTAAATATTAATCTTTGCAAATAGCTTGCACGGTTCACAATGAATGCGGCTAATGTTTACACTCAGATCTCAGGGTATATTACGGCATATTTTCTATGTAATGTTACGACATTCTCAATAAAATTCATAATCCCACGTTTATAATGAACAACGCATTATAACTAATGTTTAACAGTTTCAGCACTGACAGTTGTACCTAACACCAGAGACTATTTATATAAAAGGACTTTCTAACACTTAGATAATGTTACGCATCACTGACAAGCCTACATTTACCAAAAAACAAAACAAATTCAACATCAATCTGTCAACGAAATTACCTATACATCAGTAAACACATAGCGTCTGAATCTCACTACTCTAAGTTACCCTGCCAGTACATAAGTTACAAAAATAGATCAAAGTGACATTATGTTAACCAACCATTCAGAAACGTCCTGTTCGAGCCTTAATTGTCGAACTTCTTCGGGGTGTCATCTTGTTCCGGGTCCGACTCCGGTTTAAATTAATACGGTTACACAGATGTGTCCTCAGAGACTCCCGCTGCCATTCTTGTTGCAAAATATACCCTCAACTGTTGTCAAGGCAACACTCCACGTGCGGTTGTGTCAAAACGCCCCACAGAACAGAGGGGCGGAGTTAGCAAAGCTCATTATCATTTAAAGGCATATCACTGAAACGGCATGCTGAAAACAGAGCTGTTTTTGACCATGTAAAATTAGTGTTTTCTTACAATACTAATGATAATTTTTAATAAAAGTATATAAAAAAGTTTTCATTAAGACCCTAAATATTCATATTAACTTCATAAATATATATATTCATAATATTCATATTAGACTGCGGTCTGCTCTTGGGCTGAACTTGCTAGGACGGCTTGACTTGGGCATGTTGGCAGCTGTTTTAAATGTTCTCCCCGTGTAAATTATTTCCTTATGCGACCTGTATCTGATCTTTTCATGACAGTCTGAACGACACAGATACGATCTTTTCAAATGCGACCCAGGCCACTTGGGTAAGTGGTCCAAATCCGAGGTCCAAATGCGACTTCAATCTGAACGGCCAGGTCACATGTATCCGACCCGCACGTCATTGATATGCAACACACGTCATAATTCTGCGTTGAAGTAGGCGGGAATGAGAAGATAAACAACAACTATGGCGGACGATGCTGAGACCAGTCAATGAAAGGGAAGCGAGGTTTCTGATTTAATTAATATTTGGGGGGACAGCTCTATTCAGGCAATGTTTAGCTACTTCCACAAACAACAAGTGTCGTCGTTGACCGTTGAGTACTCTTCTGCGCATGCGGGTCACTTCTGGGTCATTTCACGTTCACGTTCACACAGGAGATCACAAAAGGTCGCATTTAATTCGAAATGTGAACGGCCTTGCAAAAAAATATGATTTTTTCAAAAAATCGGAATTGAGGATTAAAGCTCCAGTAGGTAGCTTTTGTAAACAAATATTTGTTAAAACTGTCATTATGTCCTGAAAGTAGAATACGAGACAGATAATCTTTGAAAAAAATCAAGCTCCTCTGGCTCCTCCCTGTGGTCCTACTGCCATTTGCAGAAATACACCGCTCCCGGTCAGAAACAACCAATCAGAGCCAGGAGGAATGTCTTAGCAGTGTCAATCACGCTCGTGTACGTGCTGATCACCCCTCTCTTGCACAGCGTGAGCGCGTACCGTCGCTCGTGACTCTCCTGTTCGAACTCGTTCATCAAATTAACAAATCTTTTTTCGAGTCATTTCGTTCATTCAACGAACGGAATGACTCGAAAAAAGATTTGTTGATTTTGAACGAGTCTTTTGCGGAGTCATTTCGTTCATTCAACGAACAAAATGACTCGAAAAAAGATTTGTTCATTTGGATGAACGAGTTCGAGCAGGATCACGAACGTGCATCACAGAACAGAGCAAGGCGAGCATTTGTGCTTATAAAACTTAAAGTTTTTTATTTATTTTTGAAATGACCGATCGTTTCGCTAGATAAGACCCTTATTCATTGTCTGGTATCGTTTAAAGCCCTTTGAAGCTGCGCTGAAACTGTCATTTGGTCCTTGAAAGGTTTGTGTCCTATTGAAGTCCATTATATGGAGAAAAAGCCAGGAATGTTTTCATCAAAAACCTTAATTTCTTTTCGACTGAAGAAAGAAAGACATGGCCATCTTGGATGACATGGGGGTGAGTAAATTATCAGCAAAAGTTTTTTTTTTAAAGTGAACTAATCCTTTAACGTTATCTTAGTAGCTATTTGTAACTTATAGAAAGAGTGCAACCTTATAAAGTTACATGTATTGCAAAATACATAATGATTTGATGACCAAGTTTGTAGTCAAATTATGGCCAGGCCATAGTCAATGTAAAGCATATTGTTGATGTTTGGTCCCTATTAGTGAATGTTCCATAACTGTTTATAATCCGCCGTCATCAGTGGTCCTGCTTACTAGCTGTGGGGGAGGAGCTGTGGAGGGAGGGCTGTAGTGCAGCAGAGAGCAAGGGGGTTGGACCTGTAAGTTGTGCTTCTTCAAATTTTCAGGCTAAGTCAACATTTTCTCAAAACTCCCTACTGCAGCTTTAAGCCCCTGCAGTGTGAACGAGGGCTAAATGTCTGAGGTTTAAATAAGACAGGCTCCTCCACAATCCTCTCTAACGATGTTATAATCTTTTGCACATGATGTGGCGCACCTGATTCTTAACATGTGAGTTTGTCACACCACAGAAAAATGTGTTATCAGCCACCCAGCCAAATTTGAATGATAAAAAAAAGCCATGCCATGATAAAAAAAATGAGCAGTAGTCTCTGCTCTCAAACGCTGGGGGCGTGTCCTCTGGGAGCGTGTCCGCTGGGTGCGCTGAAACCACGCCTACTCACGGGAAAGCTGCCGTCACCACACTCAACTCTCCCCACTACAGCCAGAATGGATGCTCACACGGTGGGCACGCACTGCCGATGATGGCACCAGCTGTCGGTGTGACGGTAGGATGTAGGCCGAGGCGGGAGATAGTCGTTTGACCCCTTTCTCAGTAACAAAGGATTATCAGTGAATCCCAGTTGTCTCCGACGTAAGTTTATAAAACTATCCCGTGTAAAATTATCACTACAGAGGCGGGTTCTGGCGGTGATCCTCAGCTCTCCATCAAGCTGGCTCTTCACAAAATTAATCCAATTCTTCTTCTTGATGTGATCGTTTTTCAGAAATGTAAGTATGGACACCGATCTGTTCTGTACGTGACCGCATCCAGGTAGAGCGCATTTCCGTGACGAAGGCATAGCTAGATAGCAAACTGTAGGCAAAGAGTAACTCGCGTTCACAAACTGATGTGAATGTGCTCTATTTATATTGTTAGGGGAGGGGCAGTCTCAGTGGCTCCAGTGCATCATCAAGGATGGGCGTGTCCAGGAGCTCAGAGGCTCCAGTGTGTCATCGAGACCCATTTTAGCCCCGCCCAAAAAATCCGGAACACAGCAATGGTGAAAAACTGTTTAACGGGTCTAACTCCACAATTCAGTACTTCACAGTTCACAGGCTTTGTAGTATGTTGTAGCAATCAGAGGTGTCAAGTAACGAAGTACAAATACTTCGTTACCTTACTTAAGTCGAAATTTTGGGTATCTATACTTTACTTGATTAATAATTTTTCAGCTGACTTTTTACTTCTACTCCTTACATTTTCACGCAATTATCTGTTCTTTCTAATCCCTACATTTTAAAAATAGCCTCGTTACTCCCATTTCATTTCGGCTTGTTTTTATTCCGGCTTGTCATCGTTCAAAAAATGGCCAATTACACAAACGTTTAATAGATCTGAGTCCCGCCTCCTGAACACACATCGCTAAACTGATTGGCTTTGTGTTTTCTTTCTAACTTGTGAGAGGCTGTTACATTTGGTTGTGCGACGCGGCAAAACTCATCCGAAGGAATTAAGAAACCTAGATGCGGTAAGTGAGGGAGAAATGAACAGTTCTCTGCTCAAGAATACGGTGCAAATCGTGTCAAAAATTGATTTGGGGACAGCCGCGGGATAAGTTGCAAGTGGCAAATTCAAGAGTAACGTTATGTGTGTGTGTGTGTGTGTGTGTGTGTGTGTGTGTGTGTGTGTGTGTGAGAGAGAGAGAGAGAGAGAGAGAGCGAGAGAGAGAGAGAGAGAGAGTGTGTGTGTGTGTGTGTGTGTGTGTGTGTGTGTGTGTGTGTGGGAGAGAGAGAGAGAGAGAGAGAGAGAGAGAGAGAGAGAGAGATAGTGGGCCCTATTTTAACGATCTGAAACGCAAGTGTAAAAGCGCAAAGCGCAAGTAACTTTGTGGGCGGATCCCGGCGCTGTTGCTATTTTCCCGGCGGGATAAATGCCTCTTGCGCCTGGCGCAAATCTAAAAGGGGTTAGTCTGAAGTAGCTTCCTTATACATAGGTGTGGTTTGGGCGTAACGGGAAACAAACCAATAAGAGCTTTATATTACATTCCCTTTAAGAGCATGATGAACGAGGTGCGCTTGTTCCATGGCGCAATACTATTATAATGGCGCATAATAATTTGGCTAAATGTGTAAGCTTTATGCCTATTTTCCCCATCGTCATGGACACAACAATTATTTCCCTCGTGTTTTAATATTTTTCCTTATAATAATGTATCATTTGCAAAAAGTTAAATGCATCTGTGTAGATGAGAGAATCATCTACAGTGTATGCGCGTTGTTCACACTCTGTATTATGGCCAAGCATGCGCGCTTAAAATAGGATATGAATGTACGCGCAACGCGCCATTGACTTTAGACTAGTTTTTTTCTGGTCAGTGGCGCAATTGTTTTATAGAACAGCAAAATAGCATGAGGGAAAGTTGGCGCCAGAACACGCCTCCTCTTTGCGCTGAACCGCCCCGGGGAGCGCAAGTGTATTTCTTAGTTAACCGACGTGTGTCTGTGGAGGGAAAAGTCCGCTTTGCGCGGGTGCAAAATAGGAATGATACATGCGTCAGTGTACAAAGTCATTTGCGCCGGGTGCAAGATAGGGCCCAGTGAGTGAGTGAGTGAGTGAGTGAGTGTAACCCTACATTATAGGATCCAAATGTCCCCACAAAGATGGCAATATCCGAAATCCTTGTCGGGAATGTTTTGTTTTGTTTTTGAAAATGGCTAATAAATAAAACTAAGTGATGTTTTTTGAAAATGCAGAAAGTTATCTGTGATAGGGTTAGTGTAGGGGGGCAGAATACACAGTTTGTACAGTATAAAAAAAAATCATTGAGTGGACGCTGGCGCGTTTTGCAGCCGCTGCTCTCCGATAACTATTTTAGCTGTTTTAAGTTATTTTAACGTTTTTACGAATTATTGGGCCGTGTATTTACACTCTAGTGAGAGCCTTTGCCTTTGCCTTTGCTTGGAACGTTTTTATTTTAGTTGTTATCCTGATGTTTTGGTGTCTGAGTGTGGTAAACTAACCTCATTCTCCACCTCATTCTTCACTTGTCTTCTTGACTCCACGCGGCGGCTGCTGCTGGCTAGCTGTCTGCTGCCGTTCATAATGTGGGCTTACAAGTTCTACATGTGGTTTATCCTCCTCTGGACTGTCCTTTCAATTTTGCATCGTCCTGGGGCTGGTGTGACCCAGTATACAGCGACTGATCTCCTCTTGCTACGCGGGCTTCTGTCTGTGCCTACCCCGCTGGTTCTACAGCTGCACCCGGAGATTGCGCTCCTTCCCCGTCGGAGATACATCCATAGTGGATCTCGCCGGAATTTCCACCTCGATGACTCCACTCCAATAACATCATTCTGGTCCACTTCTTGCCGTCCACGTCGATGCTCATCTCGGGCCGCTGATTGCGGTTCGCTCGCTAACCTGGCTAGGGCAACAAACTCCACCCCCGGCTACAATAACTCTGCTGTCAACTTTGGTCTCCTGAATGTCCGCTCTCTCACTAACAAGGGTCAGCTTATCCAGGATCTCCTCGTTAACCGTAATCTGGACTTCTTCTGTCTCACGGAGACCTGGCAACAACCTAGGGACTTCTCCCAGCTCAACGCCTCCACTCCACCTGGGTTTGTTTACCACTCTCATCCTCGTGGCTCTTGCCGCGGGGGAGGTCTGGCGCTGGTCTATCGCGAGAAGTGGAAGATGTTGCCAGTTGCCACTCCAGTTTTCCGCACTATGGAATGCTCTGTATTTAAATTGCCTGGTCCCACTCCCACAGTTATTGCTCGGTCTACCGTCCCCCCAAACCACACAGCGACTTTTTAAACGAATTCTCCATACTACTAACCCACCTTGCTACTCTCTCTCCTAATGTCATTCTCCTTGGTCATTTTAATATTCATATGGACAATATAAACCTCCCACTCACCAGAGACTTTACCTCCTGCCTAGACTGTTTTGGATTCTATCAGTATGTTGAATTTCCCACCCACATAAAAGGTCATTCACTTTGATTTGCTGTTCTGGCTTAATCCCCTTCAACTGTTCTGCTGATGATGTTCACATTTCTGATTATTTTCTTTTGTCCTTTAATATCTCCCTGGCTCTGGCTGTAATTAAGCCAGTCCGCCAGATTTTCTTTCGTAATATTAACAATATAAATACAGACATCTTATCCTCCTACATTGAGATTGATTTGCCTTTCCCTGACCTTTCTTCTACGGACCACCTTGTCGCCCATTATAACTCTGGACTTAGCAATATTTTTAACTCCCTTGCCCCTCTCAAAACTCGATCTGTGTCTTTCTCACGTTCTGCCCCATGGTTCTCACCTGAGCTTCGCCTCATGAAAGCCAAAGGTTGCCAACTTGAACGTCTCCATAAAAAAACTGGTCTTTCCATTCACAAAGAAATGTTCAAAACTCATCTTTTTCATTACTCTAACTCAATAGCTGTAACTAAGTCAAACTACAACTCTGATCTCATCTGCTCCACGAAGGAAACTCCAGGTCTCTCTTCTCAATAATGCATAACATTTTTAACCCCCCTGATTCACTACCCTCTCACATGTATTCAAGTGAGACTTGTAATTCATTAATTATCTTTTTTTAATAAGAAAATCAACTCTATTCACCAGCAATTACATTCGACCCCCTTGCCTCCCCCTCCTCCTTTGCCCCTCCCCAATAGTCAGTCATTTCGTTGCTTTCTACTGCCCTCCTCCTCTGAAATCTCTGATCTCATCCGTAAATCAAAGTCTTCAACCTGTTCTCTTGACCCCCTCCCCACATCTCTGGTCAAAACCTGCCTCACTTCCCTCCTCCCCTTCATAACTTCCATTATTCATTCTTCTCTTTCCTCTGGTATTGTCCCCTCACCTTTCAAAACTGCATCTGTCTCCCCAATTCTAAAAAAACCTGGCTTAGATCCAACTAACTATAATAATCTTCGTCCCATCTCAAATCTTCCCTTTATCTTTAAAATACTTGAAAAAATAGTGTCTGCTCAACTCCACGCTTTTCTTACCCTCAACAGTCTTTATGAACCTTTCCAGTCTGGTTTTCGCCCCTCCCATAGTACTGAAACTGCCCTAATAAAAATCACCAATGATCTACTCATAGCAGCTGATTCCGGTCTCATCACTATCCTCATCCTCCTTGATCTTAATGCGGCCTTTGATACCATTTCTCACTCCATTCTCCTTAATAGACTATCCTCTCTTGGCATCTCACACACCCCTCTTGACTGGTTCAGCTCATATCTCTCTGACCGCACTCAGTTTATTCAACTCAAATCTTTCACATCCCACCCTTCCCGTGTCACTACTGGTGTCCCTCAAGGTTCAGTTCTTGGTCCCCTCCTTTTCATCACCTACCTATTGCCCCTTGGCAATATTTTCCGCAAATTCAAACTTCCTTAAACTTAACAATGATAAATCTGAACTCCTCCTCGTAGCCAACAAATCCACCCTTTCAAAAATCAATAGTTTTACACTACCCATTGATAATTCCTTGGTCTCCCCCTCCCCTCAGGTCAAGAGTCTGGGCGTAATCCTCGATTCCTCCCTATCCTTTCAGTCACACATAAACAATGTTAGCCGATCTGCATACTTCCACCTACGCAACATTAACCGCCTCCGACCCTCCCTTACCACTCACACTGCCTCCATCCTTATTCACAGCCTCATCACCTCCCGCCTTGATTACTGTAACTCCCTTCTTTTTGCCCTCCCTCAGAAATCTCTCCATAAACTCCAACTTCTTCAGAACTCAGCAGCTCGTGTCATCACCAAAACCCCCTCCTTTCATCATATAACCCCTGTCCTTCAGCAGCTCCATTGGCTTCCGGTTCAATTCAGAATACAATTTAAAATTCTTCTACATACTTTCAAAGCTATCCATAACCTTGCCCCTCCATATCTATCTGCCCTCCTTCACATCCCCACCTCCTCCCGCTTCCTTAGATCCTCCTCCTCTATTCACCTCACTGTACCCCCTGCTCGACTTGTCACTATGGGAAGCAGAGCCTTTAGCCGCTCTGCCCCTCGGCTCTGGAACTCACTTCCACCTGACCTCCGCAGTATCGACTCTCTCCCTCTGTTCAAAACCAGACTCAAAACCCACCTGTTCCAGCTTGCTTATTTGTAAATGCACTGTTCTTTTTGTTTCTTTTTTCTTTTTCATAATTGTTTGTTTTTTTCTTTGCGGTTCCCTGTACCTGTTTTTATTACTTGTAAAGCGACCTTGAGTGCTTAGAAAGGCGCTGTTAAATAAAATGTATTATTATTATTATTATTATTATTATTATTGAAAGCATTATGTCTATTGAAAATCCCCATAAAACATGAAAAAATAACATTGCTTGGTCTGTTGAAATGAGAGGCATGTTTGATCAAGTTGAAACCTTGTCATCCCAGTCTCATCAGCTGGACTGAAAGAAGTTTCAGTGCACTTAGGACGCTGAAAACATGTCTCAGAGCAATGGTCACAAGTGACACTGACAGTGTTGCTGTGTGTCGTCGTGTCCAACAGGACAAACTTGACAGTATTGATGCAAAACATATATGCCAACAGTTAATTGTTAAAGGGATAAGTTCACTTATTTAAAAATGAAAATTCTGTCATCATTCTGTGTAATTTCCTGCTATTAAATTCAGATAAAACGGAGGTACTACTTATTGGTCCAAAAAACTACCCACAAAATCCCTTACAATACAACTTTAATTTAGAAGGATGTCCTGTTACTTTATCCACTACAGCAAAAGACCTGGGTGTTATACTAGACCGCAACTTGACTTTCGAAAACCATATTTCATATATTACAAGAACAGCCTTTTTCCACCTTAGAAACATTGCTAAGCTACGTAACATTCTATCTGTTTCTGATGCAGAAAAGCTAGTTCATGCATTCATGACCTCGAGACTAGATTACTGTAATGCTTTATTAGCTGGTTGTCATGCATCCTCAATAAACAAGCTACAGTTAGTGCAAAAAGTATTCCTACTGACCTATAAAGCCCTAAATGATTTAGCTCCTGTGTATTTAACAGACCTTCTATCGCCATACAATCCATCGCGTTCTTTAAGATCACTAAATTCGAGGCTTATGGTCATTCCTAGGATATCTAAGTCCACTAAAGGAGGGAGGGCGTTCTCGCATTTAGCTCCTAAACTCTGGAATAGCCTTCCTGATATTGTCTGAGACTCAGACTCGCTGTCCCAGTTTAAAACTAGATTAAAGACGCATCTCTTTAACCAAGCATTCACTTAATGCTTAACCTTTAATACTACTGCTGAATCAGTTCGAATGCATTAACATTATGAACATCAGCTATGCTAATTATTTCCCATCTGCCTTTCTGCTGTTATCTCGGGATGCTAGCGTTCGTCAGCTCCAGTTTGTATCCAGCCTCTCACGGAGACTTCAGATGCCACAACGCCTGTGAAGAGACGACTCGACGCCTGTGAAGAGACGACTCGACGCCTGTGAAGAGACGACTCGACGCCTGTGAAGAGACGACTCCACGCCTGTGAAGAGACGACTCCACGCCTGTGAAGAGACGACTCCACGCCTGTGAAGAGACGACTCCACGCCTGTGAAGAGACGACTCGACGCCTGTGAAGAGACGACTCGACGCCTGTGAAGAGACGACTCGACGCCGGTGAAGAGACGACTCGACGCCTGTGAAGAGACGACTCCACGCCTGTGAAGAGACGACTCCACGCCTGTGAAGAGACGACTCCACGCCTGTGAAGAGACGACTCCACGCCTGTGAAGAGACGACTCGACGCCTGTGAAGAGACGACTCGACGCCTGTGAAGAGACGACTCAAAGCCGGCGATATGTTATGCCATAAATTAATACATGATTAACTAACTGTATTTTTCTATGTACATTTCCGAAATGCACTTTCTGTAAAGCTGCTTTGAGACAATGTGTATTGTGAAAAGCGCTATACAAATAAATTTGAATTGAATTGAATTTACTCACTCTCAAGTTGTTTCAAACCAGATTCTTTCTTCTGCTGAAGACAAAAGAAGATATTTTGAAGAATGTCGATAACCAAACAGTTGATGGTAGCCATTGACTTCCATAGTATTTTTTTTTCCTACAATGGAAGTCAATGGCTACAATCAACTGTTTGGTTATCGACATTCTTCAAAATATCTTCTTTTGTGTTCAGCAGAAGAAAGAAACTTGTTTGAAACAACTTGAGAGTGAGTAGCCTAAATTATTTTCGTTTTTGGGTGAACTATATCCTTTTAATGAAAGATGCAGACATGTGTTTGGCTTCTTCAAAAAGCAAGGAACAAGACAGTATTGCACTATTGCATTGCACTATGAACGGAGTAAAGTTAAGTCTCTGTTAAACTGCCTCCTTATCTTTATTAGTTACCTGTAACATTACAGAATTAATGAATTAACGTATTGTTATGGTCAATATAGAGTAAAAACCTTAATACATTATCCTATTAATTTCCTGATTCCTCCGCTTCTGTGGATGTCCCCAGTCCACACCAATCTCAAAATCAAACCTATGCCCTTAAAGAGAAGTATAAACATATACCATTTCGATGATAACATGCTACTGAAGTTTGACTTTTTGCACTATTACAATACTTATAGGCAACTAGTCATCATATATTCCTCTCCATGAAACACATGTTAATGCTCAGTAGTACACACATATGGTTCTTTAGTGCATTTGCATTTTACTAAAATGGAAATTGGACTGAAATTCATTTTCTATGGGCATATATGCAGCTGAAACAGGTAGTGCATCCCAAATTTTTCAACATTAACATTTTAATATAACGTTATAGTCATGGCCTTTAGAAAAATGTTTTTTGAGGAGGTGTGGTAATGCACTATAGGCTCCTGTGGCGCAGCCTAAGCTTTTGTCCTTAATGGTATTTTTTCCTTGCATTACTTTTATTTTTATACTTTAAGTAGTTTTGAAACCAGTACTTTTACACTTTTACTTGAGTAAAAAGCTTGAGTTGATACTTCAACTTCTACAGAAGTCTTTTTAAACCCTAGTATCTATACTTCTACTTGAGTAACGAATGTGAAAACTTTTGACACCTCTGGTAGCAATACATTTCTAACATTTATAATGTGTTTAGAATTTTGTTTTTAGAATTGCCTTTACAGGAACTTAAAGGAAATTTTACAAATAATTTTAAAAAGAAATTTCTTCAGTTTTTTTAGTTTTTAGTATTGTTATTTATATTACCTCCATTTCTCAATATTGTTAAAATGAAGATCCAATGTCCATATGTTGAAAAAAAAAAGGTTTTCATGGGGCGTCCTATCTTTTTCACATGACTGTACATATAATAATAATAATAATACATTTTATTTGAGGCGCCTTTCTAGGTACTCAATGACACCGTACAGAAATGCAAAACATTTAAAAGCAGCAAAGCCAAAACAATAGAACATTAAAACAAGATAAAAGCAAAATTTAAATCACAACTGGTAGGCAATTTTAAACAGATGCGTTTTGAGTTGTGATTTAAAATGAGAGAATGACTCGATGTTTCTAAGGTGAGGTGGTAAAGAGTTCCAGAGGCGGGGGGAAGAGCGGCTGAATGCTCTGCTCCCCATTGTGGTGAGACGAGCAGGGGGGACAGACAGGTGTATGGAGGAAGAGGATCTAAGGGAGCGGGTGTAAGTTGGACCGTGCAGGAGATCAGATAGGTATGAAGAGGCAAGGTTGTGGATGGCCTTGAATGTGAACAGAAGGATTTTGAATTGGATACGGGACAGGACCGGGAGCCAGTAAAGCTGTTGGAGAACAGGAGTGATGTGGTGGATGGAGGGTGTTTGGGTTATGATGCGGGCAGCTGAATTCTGGACCAGTTGAGTTTATGGAGGTATTTGTGAGGGAGGCCGAAAAGCAGAGAGTTGCAATAGTCCAAACGGGAGGTGACTAGACTGTGAACAAGAATGGCGGCAGTGTGGGGGGTAAGGGAGGGGCGAAGGCGATTGATATTACGTCGATGGAATAGGCAGACCGGGTAATGTTATTGATATGGGACTGAAAGGATAAAGTGCCGCCGAGGATGACTCCCAGACTCTTAACCTGGGGGAGGGTGAGACGGAGGAATTGTCAATAATGAGAGAAAAGCTATCAGTTTTGAATAAAGTGGATTTACTTCCAATGAGAAGGATCTCAGTTTTATCACTGTTTAATTTGAGGAAATTATTTGTAAACCAGGTTTTTATTTCCGAGACACAGTCTGTGAGTGAGGTAGGGGGGAGAGAGGACGATGGCTTGGTCGAGAGGTAGAGCTGGGTGTCATCAGCATAGCAGTGGAATTGAATATTAAATTTGCGGAAGATATTGCCCAGGGGAAGGAGATAAATGATGAAAAGTAAGGGCCCTGGGGCACACCTGAAGTGACAGGGGAGGGAGAGGATTTAAAAGACTTAAGTTGAATGAACTGAGTACGGCCAGAGAGATAGGATGTGAACCAGTCTAACGGAGTGTGAGTGATGCCAATAGAGGATAACCGGTTGAGGAGAACAGAGTGACAGATGGTATCAAAGGCGGCACTCAGGTCAAGGAGGATGAGAATGGTAAGTAGTCCAGAATCAGCTGCCACGAGGAGGTCATTGGTGATTTTAATAAGTGCTGTTTCAGTGCTATGAAGGGGACGGAAGCCAGACTGGAACTGGTCATACAGGTTATTATCAGAGAGATGAAGATGGAGTTGAGAGGCAACTGTTTTTTCAAGAATTTTGGAAATGAATGTAAATTGGATATAGGACGGAAGTTATTTAAGTTAGAGGGGTCTGCGCCAAGTTTTTTCAAAATTGGGGTAATGGGGGCTGTTTTGAATGATGAAGGAACAGTTCCAGTGGTGAGAGAGGAATGGATGATAGCAGAGATGAGGGGAACCAGGGAGGGAAGGCAGGCTTTAACAAGTTGTGTGGGAACGGGATCAAGTATGGGAACGGGACAGGTGGAAGGCTTTGAATTCCTGATGAGTTCTATAATTTCTGAGGTAGTGGGAAGCTGGAAGGAGGAGAATGGATGTATGAATGGTTGAGAGTCGGCAGAGGTACTGAAGTGAGGAGTAGATCCAAGGTGCTGGTGGATGTTTTTAATTTTTTCAGTGAAAAAGGAAATGAGAGAGTTGCAGAAAGATGTTGTGTACAGGTGATGGGGGAGAAAGTCCTTGGGTTGGGTGATATTGTTAAGTAGGGAGAACAATGACTTGGAGTTTCCTTTATTTTCAGTGATTATACTTGAATAGTAGTGGGTTTTGGTTTTAGAAATAGAGTCCTTGTAACATATGTAGGGTATGGACCAATCAGACACATACTATTTATTCATTATATACAAAGGTTTATGAAACTCCTCACACAGCCCAAATGAACAAACACAAGTGAAAGAAACAGTGTCATGTTACAGGGCATGATAAGGAGATTTTACGACCTCCGAGGAATGTGGCCACATACTCAAGAGAGAGACTATGAAACAGAAACCCTCTTTAAAACAGACTTTGCTGCGTTAATCATAGACTAACTGATCTATAAATGAACATGCATAAAACTGTGAAAGAAACAGTGTAAATGGTTTACTGTCTCGTGTACTATTAGGTATATATTATGGTATGTATCCTGGTATACAACCAACTAACGATCAATGTAACCTCACCTGTATAATGCCTCCTACCTAAATAATCGTCATTTAATGACTCACACTTTGATGTACATCACCTTCTTCTAGAATGCAGTGTGGATGTGTTATAGCTATTTTAGCATTAATGAAGGTATAATCATATTATGGGACAAAGATCCGTAAATCAACTAAGAGCCACTTTCCCTCTCAGACATGTCCCCTTTCTGATTGGTCGAGTTCAACCCTTAGGGGAGGATCTTCTCCGGGCCTTATTAGAGACAGTCCACATGTGACCTCCCTCTCTTAGTTTTTTCATCCAGCCGCAACACTGTTCTGGTGAGACTGGGGAGCCCCCTCCCCCTCCACGGGGGCCCCAGGGCCCAGCAGGCCTCGATTCCAACCAGATCCGGCCTCATGGAAAAGAGAGAAGACTCTCTCACAAAGAACCAAGGACAATCTCAGGAGTTTTGGAACAAAGACTCCAACCAACAAAGACTCCAACCAACAACGACTCCAATCACCCATCCTTCCGACTTCCTCACTTCTCCTGGGTGCTCGGCGTGGCCTCAACAGAGTCCCAGGCCTTCACCAAACCAGTCATGCGTTCCTGGAGAAAGAGAACGCTCAACCAACTTCCACTTGACACTGCCGGAACCATCAACGACTCCAATTTTCAACAACTTCAAGAATTGTTCCCATTACAAATGCAAGTATTCAATTCAATGAAATGTGAAAATGAAATTCTGATGGTTCTTCTCATAGACCCTCTTCCGGTTTCCAATTTCATCCTATCACTAACCTATTTATGTATTCATGTGTGTATGTTGTTTAGTTTATTTATATTCATATAAATATCTATATTTAGTTAATAAAACTTGTACATAATATGTATTTGGTTCTGTTTTGTTTGCAATACAAGTCACTTTACGATCACGGTTTTTGCTACTGGCTCAAAGTACTGTACAGGCGAAGAAATAATTATTCTTCGGTGGCCATGGAAGATACCCTTTATTAGAATAAATTAATAATCAAAATAGTTCGTTGAAAGAACTGATTAATTGATTGTAATATTAATTCAGCCACATCAAGTTAATCCAATTAACTGACCCAAATATTTATAATTAATAATAACAAGATATTATTGATTATTAATATTTCCAAAAAGCTGAGTTCCTTACACATAAGATGTGGTTATTGTACATTTCTTTGTGAATAGTGAGACCAGTTTTCTTGTAGAGACGTTCAAGTTGCCGACCTTTGGCTTTCATGAGGCGAAGGTCGGGGGTGAACCAAGGGGCGGAGACGGAAAAGGAAACAGATCTATTTTTTAATGGAGCAAGGGAATTAAGAATGCTAAGGAGTCCAGTGTTGTAGTGAGAGACCAGAGCATCGGGGGTGGATAGGTTGTGAGTATCAGGAAAACAGAGGGAGTAAATACTTGAAGTGAGAGTGACAAGATTAATGTTCTTTATATTCCGAAATGAAATAAGACAGGATATTTTAGAAAAGGAGAGAGTGAGTTTCAATGTAAATGAGAGGAGAAAATGGTCAGATATGGGGAGTTCAACGGCTGTAAGGTCAGAAGGGGTGACACCAGAACAACAGATTAAATCCAGAGTATGTCCTTTGTTGTGTGTTGGGAAAGTAGTAAATTGTTGGCATCCAAAACTTTCTAAGCAGGAGGTGAAGTCTTTAGTAAGAGGCAGATTGACATTGTCCGTGTTGATATTAAAATCGCCCAGCAATAATATATTTGGTGAGAGGGAAGATAATTGAGTGAGAAAAGCAGTAAAATCATTTAAAAATTCACTCTTTAGTTTAGGAGGGCGGTTAACAGTTGCAATTATGGTTGGGGTGGGACCAGATAACTTGCAGACAGCAGATTCGAATTTGCTGTAGACAGGTGCAGACACCGGCGAGATTTTCCACTTCTCGCGATACATTATCGCGATACCTCCCCTTCCCCACCCCCACCCCCCCCCTCGGCTGGAGCAGCGGGGTTTACAGATGTAAACAAACCCACTAGGAGTGAATTCATTGAGCTGGGAAAAGTTGTTGGGCTGTTGCCATGTCTCGGTTAAACAGAGAAAGTTTAGCTTTCGGTCGGAGATGAGGTCCTGGATGAAATGTCCCTTGCCTGTCAATGAGTGGATGTTGAGCAGGGCGAAGTTGAGTGCAGTGTTGTCACAGCTGGTGGTGGTGGTAGCCGACCGAGCTAGGCGGGCTAACACGCTGTGGTCGACAGCCCGGTTGGTGATGCGTGGTGGGCGACGAGAGCTGGACCATATAGTCTTTATAACTGTAGAGCTGTTGTGTTGAAAATTCCGGCGGGACCCTCGGTGGATATATCTCGGACGAGGCTGGAACGCGATGTCCGGATGAAGATGGAGAGCCTCAGGCACAAGTCCGGGCAGGTGAGGGCGCAGCCGGAGCAGGTCAGCGGCGAAAACTGAAGTAAACCCGTCACTAGCAGGTGAGCAGGCAGTAGAAAGAGCCAAACACAGACAAACAAGATGTATGTCCTAGCGGCCCACATTATAGACACAAGATGTGGCTCAGACCAGAACGGTGGGTTAACTGTGAAGGCTCAGACAACAGTAGTGCAGTAAAATCCCAAAAAAGTTATGAAGCCATAAGATGAGTCCGACATTTATACATCTAATGGTAATATGCAGAAGAAAAAAAAAACGAAAAATATGGAGGGGAAAGGAAAATGATAGGGGGGCGTAATCCCCTTAGGTAATCAAATCATTTGAAGATAATTTGAAAGATCACAATCTGTGCTAATAAACCAGCTGAAGGGAAGAGAGTAGGGGTGTAACGGTTCACAAAATTCACGGTTCGGTTCGATACAATACATTTGTGTCACGGTTCGGTTCGGTACGGTTCGGTACGTTTCCGATACAGCAAAAAGAAAGAAATGCCAGAGAAATTTCCTTGATTTAATTTTTTTTATTATATTTTGATTAAAACTAACATCATAAAGTATGATATTTTTTAACTTTGAGCAATGTTGGAGCTATACTTGACTTTTCTTAGGAGCATTTAAAACAAAACAGCTCCTTGGACAAAATTAAATGTAATATTGTAGTAGGTTTATTTTAGTTCAGATTAACATTTGAGGGCAGCAATTGTATTCATAATGTCAAAATAAAACCGACGTGATGTTACTTGAAAGCATTATAGCCTACTATTCCTGCCAAACTTCCATGGTTACAGTTAGTAGTGTTACTAAAGTAAATCCATGGTGAATATTGCTGATCTGTGGACACTGGATAGTTCATTCATGGCACAATGTTTCTTCCTGGTTTCCACGTCAGCGCTGTTTGATCCGTTAATAACGGAGAAATGCGAATGTTTCTCACTAGATCTCGCAGCGATGTTATTACTTCAGTGGCAAAGTCAAATGCTTTCTTTACTGGATGTCTCAGCGCTGTGTAGTAACAGTGCTGCTTGAATAAGATCGGCTCGCGCTGCATTGGTCCAGACTGATAAACGGTCCGTCAACCACACAATAAACGAGTAGCTCAGTTTCGTTCCGCTTACATTACATTTGCCATTTGATGTTGAGCAATGTTGTGGTCACGCCAGCGTCTCTCACATTATGAGCGCGCGCGACGCGCGACGCGCCTACATTTGAAATAACGAAATTTTGGTCGGCAGGAAAAATGCTCCAACGAACCGTTCGGTTCAAAAATGCGTACCGAAAACCGAACCGAAAGCCTCGTACCGAACGGTTCAATACGAATACGTGTATCGTTACACCCCTAGAAGAGAGTTATTACAAAACTCACTAAATATAACTAGTATAAAATAGTCTTTACCATAATCTGCTCTTCCAAACTCAAACACATTACAGTGCTTAGAAGACAATTATTTGTTTTGCATTGATTGACCAACAATGGCAACTTCATCTTCACTGATATCAATGAGCAATCATGGAAAAACTAAAATACCTGTGTACTTAAGAGTTGTGTGTTAAAACATCATTAAATTTAGGATGACACACACCTGTTTTTTGAATTTGTGATTGCAGACAATTCAATTCATTTGGCACAAACCACAGCTCTATGTCTGCACTTGTTTCATCCATTCTTACTTCATATTTCCCTCCATAATTTGCTATGTTGAAACTGTGTTTTTTGCCATCTGTTTCACAGCACCCTGGAAACCAGAGAGAACATTGTTTAATTGTTTAAACAAAATACTTTCTAAAGAGTTTAGATCTCAAGAACAGTTCAAATGAAATAAAATATATAAAATAAATGTTTTTACCTAGACAAGATGTGTTTATTTTGACATTCAATGTGCAAACATTCTTAATTTTTGTACCACAAGCTGGTGGAGATGGCAGTTCATTACCTGGATTCAGAGAGTTTGGAAATTAATCTGCCAGTCATCACAAGAACATTCAGATAATAAATGTACAATGCTATCGTGACCATAGGATTAAGTGTATATTTCACCTCTACCTGTGTCACCCGAGTCCAAGAAACATACATCTGTCAAATTGTCACCAACTAGTATATTTTTGAGCAGCTTGCACAAAGATAAAATTAAGAACCAATTATGTAAAGATTGTAATGTTCAGGTCAGGCAAGGAAGAGGAGACGATGCAAGCGGATCTAGATGCAGCCGCATTATTTAATAAACAAATAAAAACCAGGAAACAAGCAAGGATAAACACGGGATAAACGCTTCTTCACACCAGCATTGTTTGCTTGAGTATAATAGATGCGAGATGAATATGGCATTCTCCAGAATCTCTCCACTTCAGGGTGAAGATCTTGGAAAAAGGTAAGGCTCATACGAACTGGGCGGTTATGTCCCAACAAAAAGAGTTCATCCAAGCGACCGTGAGCGTATGCGCTTCTCATGAATCCACAGAAGATCTTAACCTGTCCGTAGTGCGGGACATAACATTCAGCAGGTCGTCCTTTGCGGGGCAGGCGAATCATCTTGCTCATCTCGGCTCGAAACATCCTTGTCATCAAAATCTAGCAACTCGCCCTCGTCAGCCGCTGCCGAATTAGATTTACTCATACCTCTTTTAAATTCGTCAGTAAGATCTAACTGTGAACCCCACAATATGTGTCCTACTCGTCTACTCGGTCCTGAAATGTGAGGCACAGATGGTTAAACAGAGAAGATGGACAAACAAGAGCGAAGTTTCTTCATTGAGAAGCGCTCGCAACGCATGCAAACATCCCCCTCGAGATCTGTGTGTGCACGCTCCTCGCACAAGCAAATAATGCACATGTCATGTGTATCATCAGGTGTCATATAACGCTGACATGGATGAACACACCTGCAAAAGCTTTTCGAGCTAGTGCTTGCCATATTCGCCTTAGTAGACATGCGTTCAAACAAACGGTCTCCTGAAGACAAGAAAGAGGATGGCGTATTTCACAGGTGCCCTTTTATACTCACGGTCATACCTGAAGTGACATCATAGGCCGTCGCCGGCTAATGTCAAGTTTATTGTTGTGTTTAGAATCAATCGTGTTTAGTGTCGTGTCGTGTTTAGGCATTCCCCAAAGTGTCCTCTATCTAGGGCAGTGGTTCTCAAACTGGGGGTCGAGGGGTCGCCGAATGATTTTAAGTGGTCACGAGTATAGTAGCCTAAATATTAAGTAAATATTTTTCAATACTAAAAAGTTAAGATTAGAATTAAATATTTTCTGATTTCTAAAGACAGAAGTGATTAGAAGGTTTAAAAAAAATGTTAAATAATATTTTGTGAGTCTAAGATATGACGTCACCGTGCGGCGAGTCTGCGACTGATCGCTAGTTATCAATACAGCACGCAACTGCACGTGGAAACTGCAACTGCAACTGCAAGAATGGATTAATTTGTAATTCCGTTTGGATCTATATATTTGTGCGAGCAGACTTTTTCCGCTGTTACATACATGAAAAATAAATACAGATCACGTCTTGATGTTGAGGATGATCTGCGAGTAGCCGTATCCAACATCAGGCCACAGATTAAGCTTTTGATATAAAGTCGCAATTACCTTTTTTATTTTTTATTCTTGGGTGGAAACAAGCTTCCATAGGAAGTGGATGTGGATTTAAAACAACTTTTTTTGTTGTTTATTGTTTGTGTTTGCTGTGGTAGGTAGTGGGTCACGAGTTCTCGTCGATGTTAGTTTAGGGGTCGCTGGCTAAAAAGTTTGAGAACCACTGCTCTAGGGGACGCAGAGCGAGTTCCCATTCGAAAGACTGGAAACTATATAACTAATAAAACTAATCCAAACCAAACTAAACTTAATGTGACAATGATGTGACAATGTTATAAAACAACAATATAACAAAATCATAGAATGTGAATTATTTTTATTTTTTTTACTTACTTTTTCAACAAAAAAATAATAATTCTCTCACCAAACAACATATTCACTGGCATTATAGACTTTCTTTTGAAGTTGATAAATGTAATTTATTGTTTAAAGCAACATACTTATCTGGCTTGATCCACAACAGACGATCATCAGCCACAGCAAACTCTGCTTTTTCCAAAACATAATTCCCAAAAACAGCCTGAGAGAGACACAAAAGTTGAGTTCCCTTTCGTTGTCACTCCGAGTTACGTCGGATGACGACGAATGGGGTTTCGCTTAGAAAGCCTATCAACTTCGAGTATTACAAAACGAGCCAATGGCAAAGAAATGCCATGGGTCTGCGGAATTTGCATGGCGTAACTCCGCCCCACCTCGTGGGTCTAAAAGGAGGAAGCCGGCAGCAAGCAGATATGTTTTCGCTTCGGAGCCAAGTGTATTCTTCTCTCGACAAGCCATCTCTGAATTGTCAGCTTTACAAACGAGTACCTCGAGTGTTGGTGTGACGGCGATCTACGGCGAGAGCGTGCTTCCTGCTGATCTGTTGCAGTGGTCTGCCAGTCGGTGCGTTTCTCCCCGGGTGCTTCAACACTTGAGTTTTCTCTCACTAAAAGAGCTTACACGTGGCACGTCTTTTTAAAGATGTCTCGCCCGTGTACTTCTGGTTGCGGCAGATTGGTATCGGACTCTGATGGGCACGAGCGTTGCATAGTATGTTTGGGCATTGATCATGCTAGAGCAGCGCTCGTGGATGACTCATGTTCTCTCTGTGGGAACATGACCATCGCGTCATTACGGTCGAGACTCGGTGAACTCGCAAGAGTGAGAGTCCCCTCATCCACCCCCCGTCCTGCGGCTGGTGGCCAGGGTGATCTGAGGGTTACGGTCTGGAACAAGGCGCCGACTATGTGTCCGCGACCCCAGCCCCCCTCTTCAATGACGGTGCCCGCTAGTGAACTGCTGATTCCCGCGGGTCTACCCTCTGGTGGCCCGCGTGCTTCAGTTGAAGCTACAGAGGAAGATGCCATGTCTGTTGCAGCATCACTTGGCGGGTTTGACTCTTCTGGAAGTGAGGGCTCGTCACAGCTGCCACCTTCCGGTGTGCATACGGCTGTGCTCGAGTCTGATCCGGAGATGACGGCCATGCTTTCCCGGGCGGCCGCGAGCATCGGACTTGAGTGGAGGCCTCCACCCTGTCCTGAGCGCTCGCGGCTGGACGATTGGTTTTTGGGTAAGGCCGCCGACCCTCGTCCTCGGCAAACCCCAATACCTTTCTTCCCGGATGTGCATGATGAGATCTCGAAGTCCTGGAAGACCCCCCTGTCTTCTCGGGACCGCTCGCTGGTCTCATCCGCCTTTCCTCCCCTCGATGAGGCAGCTGCCCGTGGGTACACTGGGCTTCCCCCGGTTGAACGCTCTGTTGCCATGCAACTATGTCCTCAGAGTGCTTCTTCTCGGGGCGAGCCTAAGCACCCATCCAAAGCCTGTAGATTTTCGTCGACCCTGGTGGCGAAGTCTTACAGAGCGGCGGGACAGGCGGCTGCTTCACTGCATGCTATGGCCACTCTGCAGGTCTACCAGGCCCAGATGCTCAGAGACATGCACGAGGGTAGGACAAACCCAGGGCTCTTTGATGAGCTGCGCGCCGCGACCGACCTTGCTCTCCGGGCGACGAAGGTTACCGCGCGCTCCCTGGGTTTGGTGATGTCCACAGCTGTGGTCCAGGAGCGACATCTGTGGCTGAACCTGGCTGACATGCGGGACGCTGAGCGGACCCGTCTGCTTAACGCCCCCTTGTCCCAGGCCGGCCTCTTCGGCGGTGCAGTTGAAGACTTTGCCCAACAGTTTCAACTGCCCAGAAACAGACCGAGGCCATCAAACACATTCTGCCCCGCCGGCCCGCTGCTGCCTCCACCTTGCCGGCCGGGCAGACGCCTCGACCTGTTTCCCGCCGAGGGCGCCCTCCTGCGGCTCCCGCCCCTCCCGCCCGGACCACGCAGCAGCCTCCACCCAGGACCGGTCGCGGAGGAAGCCGTAAGAAGGCGCCACAGCCCTCTCCTGCCCCGCCCCCCGCTAAACGCCGGGCCAAGCGGCGCTCCTGAGACGGGCTGCTCAGGGATGATGATTGTTTCTCAGGAGGTGGTAGCAGGACCACTCCTTCCCCCGGTGGAGGGCCGGGGGAGAATCTTTTGTTCTCCACTCCCCGCTGCTCACCCACGGGTGGGCAGCACCCTAATGTGGTTAAAGACAGAAACAATCCCCTCTTCCCTGAGCTCACAGAGTTCTCGGGCGACACAGAGCGCCGCCCACAAGCCGTGCTCTCCTCGCCCCCCTCTGTCCCAGAGGCGGTTGACACGGCGTGCCGTCCACGGACCGCTTCGCCCCTGTCCCCCTCTGTCGCCAGACCCCTGGCAGAGCAGGCCCCCGCGGGACGACCAGCCTGGTCCTCCCCTGGCCCCCTCTGCCAGGGTGCGGTTGCTAACTGTGCCCCCTCTCCGGGCCGCTATGCCGTCCACATCTGGGCCAGTTACTCCGCTTCGCTGCCCCTCCGGGGGGACGCCTGTGGCTCGCATGATCCCGTTGGTTCAGTTCCTGGGAGCCTGGCTAGAGCTTCCCCGTCTGTCCCACTGGATCGCGCGTACCGTCAGGCTCGGCTATGCGATTCAGTTCGCACGGTCTCCTCCCCGCTTCAGGGGAGTCCGCTCCACTTTGGTCGGTGGCAATGCCCCTATCATGAGAGCAGAGATTGCCACCCTGCTGGCGAAGGGTGCAATCGAGACTGTCCCTCCAGCCGAGATGAGGTCCGGCTTCTACAGCCCCTACTTCATTGTCCCCAAGAAAACCGGTGGGTTACGGCCAATCCTGGACTTGCGCGTGCTGAACCGCTCCCTTCACCGGATGCCGTTCAAGATGCTCACCGCCAAACGCGTTTTCGAATGCATACGGCCCCAGGATTGGTTTGCAGCGATCGACCTGAAGGACGCCTACTTTCATGTCTCCATTCTTCCTCGACACAGACCGTTCCTCCGGTTTGCTTTCGAGGGGCAGGCATACCAGTACGCGGTTCTCCCTTTCGGGCTAGCCCTGTCTCCTCGCATCTTCACGAAGGTCGTCGAGGCGGCCCTTGTTCCCCTTCGAGAGCAAGGGGTTCGCATCCTGAGTTATATCGACGACTGGCTGATCCTAGCTCACTCTCGAGATCAGGTTTGCGAACACAGGGACCTAGTGCTCCGGCACCTAGCCCGTCTGGGCCTTCGGGTCAACTGGGAGAAGAGCAAACTTTGCCCCGTGCAGAGGATCTCTTTTCTCGGTATGGACATCGACTCGGTCGCCATGTCCGCGCAGCTTACGAGCGAGCGCGCGCAGTCACTGCTGACTTGCCTAAGACAATTCGAGGGCAAGAGTGCGGTTCCACTGAAACTTTTTCAGAGGCTCCTGGGGCATATGGCATCTGCAGCCGCGGTCACGCCGCTCGGATTGCTTCATATGAGACCGCTTCAGCTTTGGCTTCGCGACCGAGTCCCGAGGTGGGCATGGCAACACGGCACGTTCCGAGTACCAGTTACTCCGACCTGCCGTCAGTTCTTCACCCCGTGGTCGAACCTCGATTTTCTCAGGGCCGGTGTCCCCCTGGCACGAGCTTCCCGGCATGTTGTTGTCTCAACAGATGCCTCCACCACGGGCTGGGGCGTCATGTGCAATGGACATGCTGCTGCGGGCTCCTGGACAGGACCCCAGCGGCTGTGGCATGTCAATTGCCTCGAGTTGTTGGCAGTACGCCTTGCCCTGCACCGCTTCCGGGCGTTGCTCAGGGGTCAACACGTATTAGTCCGCTCAGACAATACCGCCACTGTAGCGTACATCAACCATCAAGGTGGTCTACGCTCCCGCCGTATGTCACAACTCGCTCGCCACCTCCTCCTATGGAGTCAGAAGCATCTGAGGTCGCTTCGAGCCATCTTCATTCCCGGAGCGCTGAACTGTGCAGCCGACGAGCTCTCACGGCTTCAGCCCCTCCCTGGAGAATGGCGACTCCATCCCCAGTCGGTTCAGCTGATTTGGGACCAGTTCGGGGACGCGCAGATAGATCTGTTTGCCTCTCACGACTCGACCCATTGCGCCCAGTTCTATTCCCTGACCGAGGGCACGCTCGGCACGGATGCTCTGGCGCACAGCTGGCCGCAGGGCCGCAAGTATGCGTTTCCCCCAGTGAGCCTTCTTGCGCACACTTTGCGCAAGGTCAGGGAGGACGAGGAGCAGGTCATTCTGGTTGCCCCTTACTGGCCCAACCGGACCTGGTTCCCCGAACTAGTACTCCTCGCGACAGCACCTCCCTGGCCGATCCCTCTGAGGAAGAACCTTCTTTCTCAGGGACGGGGCACCCTATGGCACCCTCGTCCCGATCTTTGGAACCTCCACGTGTGGCTCCTGGATGGGACGAGGCAGGTTTGAGTACCCTACCACCAGCGGTGGTGGCTACCATCACTTCCGCTAGAGCGTCGTCCACGAGACACGTCTATGCGTTGAAGTGGAACCTCTTCGTCAACTGGTGCTCTTCTCACCGAGAAGACCCCCGGAGATGCTCGATCAGTGTTTTGCTTTCCTTCCTTCAACAAGGGCTGGAGCGAAGGCTGTCTCCCTCCACCCTGAAGGTCTATGTTGCCGCCATTGCCGCACATCATGACCTCATCGAAGGTAAGTCGGTAGGGAAGCACGACCTGATCATCAGGTTCCTGAGAGGAGCGAGGAGACTAAATCCTCCTCGTCCTCCTCTCGTTCCCTCTTGGGACCTCTCAGTGGTTCTAACTGCCCTGAAGAGTGCTCCCTTTGAGCCCCTGCAATCAGTCGAGCTTAAGTTCCTGTCCATGAAGACAGCGCTCCTGGTTGCACTGGCCTCCATCAAGAGGGTTGGGGACCTGCACGCATTCTCCGTTGACGAAGCGTGCCTGGAATTTGGGCCGGCTTCCTCTCACGTGATCCTGAGACCCCGGCCTGGATATGTGCCCAAGGTTCCTACCACTCCCTTTCGGGACCAGGTGGTGAACCTGCAAGCGCTGCCCTCGGAGGAGGCAGACCCAGCCTTGGCACTGCTCTGTCCAGTACGCGCTCTCCGCGCCTATGTAGACAGAACGCAGTGTTTCAGGACCTCAGACCAGCTCTTTGTCTGTTATGGTGGGAAGCTGAAGGGAAAGGCTCTCTCCAAGCAAAGGTTGTCTCACTGGATAGTGGACACCATTGCTTTGGCTTACCAGCAGCAAGGTCGACCGTGCCCCCTTGGTGTGACTGCCCACTCCACCCGGAGTGTGGCGTCCTCTTGGGCTCTAGCGCATGGCGCCTCGCTAACAGACATCTGCAGAGCTGCAGGCTGGGCGACACCTAACACATTCGCCAGATTCTATAATCTCCGAGTGGAGCCTGTGTCCTCTCGTGTACTCGCTTCAACCAGCTAGTACCGGACCCGCTCAGGTGTCTTCGCTTGCTCGCCATTCCACTCCACGGACTGGATACGTGCGATACTTTCCTCAGGTGAGCTTCTCCGAAAGCCCTGAGCTCCTCCAGCACTCCTGACGTCGGCGCCAGTGTCTATTGCCTGTGCGTCGGCTAGGTGCCTCCCGTGTGCATGGTCCCTCCTCTGAGCGACCCCCACATGTGTATTTCCACTGTAAGCCTCTCTGAGCGTGTGTCTTTCCCTTGGCAAGCCACCTTGCCACCCCTGGGGTTGAAATATTCCACCTGCGGCTGGACACCCCAGTGTTTTCCATATGCTTCCTTCGGGTCATATGTGTATTCTCTAAGTCCCCCCCCTCCGGGCTGGCATTAATTGCATACTTCCCCTAAGCTTGGGATATGCTTCCCAGTGTACCTTGGTATTCCTGTGTTATATGGAGTCCTTTGTCCAGGCTGACAGGGATCTCGATTTACGCAGGGCACTGGAAGACAGCTGAGAAGGTGGCGTGATTAGACTGGTAACCCCATTCGTCGTCATCCGACGTAACTCGGAGTGACAACGAAAGGGAATGTCTACGGTTACGTATGTAACCCTCGTTCCCTGAGTAGGGAACGGAGACGTTACGTCTGCCTGCCACTTTCCGCTGTACCGCGGGGATCGCCTGAGCTCAGTCTTGGCTCCTCAGCGAAGAAACATATCTGCTTGCTGCCGGCTTCCTCCTTTTATACCCACGAGGTGGGGCGGAGTTACGCCATGCAAATTCCGCAGACCCATGGCATTTCTTTGCCATTGGCTCGTTTTGTAATACTCGAAGTTGATAGGCTTTCTAAGCGAAACCCCATTCGTCGTCATCCGACGTAACGTCTCCGTTCCCTACTCAGGGAACGAGGGTTACATACGTAACCGTAGACGTTTTCTTTTCTACTGATATTGGTGGTAAATCTTAAATTTGCAAGCGTTTTCTTATTTCATTCTTGAGATGTAAAGTCCACAATACAAGAGGAGAGAGATTTTTATCCGTTCACATATGAAGCCGTACGATTATGATCTGCAGATCAGAGCCGCTGGAACAATGACTTACGGTTCATTTGTAGGCATGCAAATCATGTTATTTTGGGCTTTAACAATACATTTCAGTATTCATTTACATTCAAGTCCAGTTTATCAAGACACATTTGTTTACAGAGAACTATTTAAATATAGTAAGATGCCAATGAAGGCATAACCCTGTTCATTAGACAATAGTTAGATTATTTTGCAGTATACAGATTTGAATTCCCATACAAATCTGGGAATTCAAATCTGGAGCCACTGAAAGTCCATCATGAAGAAATTGTATTATCTTCATTACAATAACATGAGAGGCTCTCAGAGATAAAACACACTGACAACAAGTCATCAGCTGATTTTTACACAGTGTTTGCGTGTCTTACATTTTCATCAACCAAATACTGTATGTTCTACATTAGTTTGCGTGAATTTTGTCAAGCTGTTATATCAAAGGATCATGCAAATAACTGGATCATGTTTCATTCTGATGTAGGCTAAAATTTGTTTTATAAAAGAGGTTCAGTATAGTTTGTGTCTCTCTGACACGCATATGTTCAAACATGGATTACAACACTTGATTAGCCTAACATCACTGATATTCAGCACAATTCAATCCTCCCACAATTCAATACAATCCAATCATAGTAGATAGTACATTATTTTAAACAGCACTCACTCATTCAGAAGTGACATTTGTCTTTATGTTGTTCTCATTTTAGGTGAAAATTTGATTTCAATAATACACAGTTTCCCCTTATAAATACCTTATACTGTATGAGTTGCAGGTTGGCATTTTTTTGTGATGACGTAAATTTTCATACAGATTTGTGTCCAGAAATCAGCATCGGGAGTAATTTTGTATATTTCGGAGAGTAGTCTTTTCAAGAAAGATATATTAATTAGCTCAGAGATTGAAGCAGAGATATATAGGTTAGTGATGCGAATGTCAATTTTTGATTTGATTTATAGGTATTCCAAAAAAACATTTACTCACGGATGCTGTAAGACCAAATAGTAAAATGAGGCCGAGTTATTATTATTATGGAAGATGTTAATGTTGTGTGATGCCCTTTTTTGCCCATGTGTGGAAGTTAATTGGCTTCTTGTTAACTGTAAAATCTGGGTTATTCCAAATGGGGGTGTATTTAGGGGGGGGTTTAGTTTTTTTGTTTTATTTGATGACATTTCCACCAGGCTGTCAGAGCTGCTGCTATTGCTGGTGTTTTTGGATTGTCTGACTGTAGAAGGGAAATGCAAATGTCCTTACAAACTGTTTGTTCAACATCTAACTATATTTTTTCTGATGGGTAAGGATGGGTTCATTTGTAAATATTTTGAAGCTTTGTTTTTGGTTTCTGTAAGGTTTTTGTTTTAATTCCTTATTTTTCCAGTAGAATTTGGTAATGGTTTAGTCTAGAGATTTAAACCAGATGAGAGTGTGTTGTATTGGAATCATTGAGAATAAGTATTTTAATTTATGAAGTATTGTCATTTTGATAGTGGTAAGTTCATCCAGTGTTAAAGATCATCGTCTGTTTTGTATAACAGTGTAAAGTTCTATTTAAATATCCGTTTAAGTTAAAAAGTCTGGGTGGGTTGGTGGATGCAAGTCTACATTTAATTAAAACCGGTTTGATCTGGGTGGATTATAGATGGGGTGTACCATTCTATGGGCTAGTGCTTTGGCGATGATTTTAATGCATTGATTAGAGAAATGGGACGATAACTTGATGGCAATGTTGGGTCTTAATTGGGTTTGAGGAGGAGTGAAATTGTGGCTGTGTTCATGTTAGCTGGTAGTTTCTTATTTATTTTTGTTTTAATTCGTATTCTTACTTATCATCCAGATGAAGAGTTTGAAGAAATTGATGAAGAAATTGACCAGAAGTGTTTGTAGAACTCAGCAGGGAATCCATCAGGATTGAGTTTTAGGGTAGTGAAAAGTTCATGTTGTGTTACGGGTGATTCCAGGGTGTTTATTTGATGTTTACTGAGTTGTGGTTGAGAAACGGATTGATGTTTTTCTGATTCAGGTCTTTTTCTGATGAGTATAATTTACTGTAAAAACTTTGAAAGATTTGGTTTGCCAAATATTTTCATCACAGATTTATGACTGTGATGAAAGTCTTCTTGTCTTAGTGTATGTATTAGAAATTGAGTATGTTGAGTATATTTAGCCTTTATTTAACATGGAGAGAACCTCACTGAGATTAAAAACTTCGGTAACACTTTACAATACGGGTGCACTAATAAGCATTAATTCATGCTTAACTAATGCACAGATAATACTGAATTAATGTGTAACTAATGATTGTCTAAGCTATTCATTAATAATTACCACATTAGGAACTAATTAAGAGTCTGTATGGTTAATGTATTAGTTCGTACATGAATTGTTATTAATTAAATATGTAATTGTGAATAAATTCCCTAATAACTCATTTTTTAGCTAATAGTGTTAATTAATATGTTAATTACCAGAATGAGCCAAAGCCTTGTATTTCAACTTCCAGATAATACAGGTACACATTAATACATGATTAATTACTTCATTGTTAGTGCAAATTCATGTATAAATTACTACAATTACTAAATGACTAGTTAATAATGATGTGCCTCAACAAGTAAAGTCATAACATAATGATACCTTTGCAAATCATTAGCAAATGATTAATTAAAGCAGACAACTGGTAGTTGAAGTGCATAGCTTTGACTAATTGTGGTAATTAACACATTAATTTACACTATTAGTTAATAAAATATGTTATTAAGGAATTAATACACAATGACACATTGAATTAATATCAATTCATGTATTACTTAATCTATTAATCATATAGCCTCTTTATTAGTTGCTGATGCAGTAAGAATTAATTAATGGTTTAGTTCTTCATGAATCATACATTAACACATGATTATCTGTGCATTAGTTAAACATGAATTAATGCATATTAGTGCACCCGTATTGTAAAGTGTTACCAAAACCTCTTTTACATGAGTGTCCTGGCCAAGATAGGCGCCCAGTTATACAAATACATATTTCCAAAAAAAGTGCTTTAAAATTACTGAAAGACACCAAATGATTTTGCCTCAATTTCATTTGAAGAGAGTTCCAGTCTGATATTTAAAGGCAGTTTTACCTAGATTAGTTCTAGCTGTAGGTACATAGAGATTAAAATATGATAGTGGATGCAATAAATAGCTACCAACTGCTTTTTGTTGGATCAAACAACAGAGATAAGGTGGTAAAAAAAACTAAATTGCAAGTACAAATGGATTTTCCTTCGAACAGCAAGAGAAGACCAAACATCTCTATTATATAATGCAGAATTGTGTGCAGAGAATTTACAATCCGTAATAAATCTTAAGGCACCAAGATAATGAGCAATATGCTGATACACTACATGCCCATAGTCAAGAATCAGTAAGAAAGTCGCAGACACAAGTTTCTTCCTTGCATTAAATGAAAAAAGCAAGACTTGATTATTTCATTCCGTTTAAATTGATTCCTATTTTGTTCTGTTTTTCTTCTGCTATGTTATTAGATTTTTTTTCTGCTTCTGATTCCTTTTCTTTCTTTCTTTTGTAAACAGAAAATTTGATTATTTTTCCTCTTAGCACTGCTTTCATAGCCTTGATGCCAAGCCGTGCCCACAAAATTTTTAGGTCAAGAAGTTCGGTTTGGACTCGATCCGTTGAGGAGCTATACACAAATCCGCCGCGAACTCTATGGGCGCCGCCATCTTACCTGCCGCCACTGCGTGCCTGCTAAGGATGATGGTGTGACACTTGCCGGTGCCCTCTAATGACATTTCAATGAAAGTGGATCCTGCTCATGAAAGAAAATGTCTGGTGAAAGGGAACATTGGGTAGATGATGTCAGGTAGTGGCCAAAACTTACTGATCATAAAGGTAATTTATTGACAACATAATGTATTAATGTAAAAATTCGTCAGCCAAATGTAATGTAATTATGACGTGTATTAATTGATGACAACAATAAAACCGAACGCTGTCATTACTAGCTGTGTTACTAATGTCACAAGCTTCACAAGTTGCAAATAACTCAGTGTTTCCCCTACCATTGTTTTGTAATAATACTATATCCCGCAATAAAACTATTTAAATACGAATCCTACGTGTTCTGTGTGAAAGAATGGTGCAGTCAATGAGCAGTTCATTTAACACACACACATACTGAAGCACGTGTGACGCTCGAGCTGTTTATTTGCCTATATGAGGACACGACTGCATGAACTTCCTCGAGACGCGCTTGAGGCCAGAGAAATTTTAGGCGCTGCGGCATATTACATATTATAAATAGTTTTTCAGCGTGAGAAATACAATGTATGGTGGGAGAGCGTGACAAAAGACCGAAATGAGTGACTGTCATGCTCAATGCGTGACTCTTGAGAGTCCTGCAACTACTTTACTTTCTCCCGCCCGTAAATAGACTTTTTTCCCTGTACCTCCAAATAGTTTCAAGTTAGCCTACGTGTCGCCACCATACACAGGATTGCTGATCCAGATCGATTGCTCCTGTCTGCCTCGCTGCCTTCTGTGTTTTGTTTGCTTCGAGTCTGTAAGCTCCGTCTAAGCCTCGTTTTAGCTTCGTATTAATTTTGTTTTGAACCATCATTTACTACCATTTCTAGTTGTTTATACTACTAAATACAGCTTAGACAACATCTCAGATTAACCTGACATCACTAGCTTCCGTTATTGTTAGCACAACACGCTAGTAACTCGCTATCCTGTTAACGCGCAACCCGTGCGCTCAGTTATTTATTTATTTTTCTCTCGCGCGCCCGCGCCTCTGAGTTCATAAAAAGCCCAGGTGAGTAAGAATCAGTCAACAAACACGGTGAGTAATGTATTTTCCTGTTATTGTCACCTGCACTTGATGTTACATATTTGTGCCCTGGTAATTGGTGATTCAATCACAGGGCACGTGAAAATATAGACACCAGCCGACAAAGTCAAATGTTGGCCGGGAGCCAGAGCGCCTGACATCAAAGCAAATTTAAAAGTGCTGGCTAATGCTAATCGTAAATTCTCTAAGATTGTTATTCACGTCGGCACTAATGATGTTCGACTCCGCCAGTCGGAGATCACCAAAATTAATATTTAAGAGGTGTTTGAACTCGCAAGTACGAGGTCAGGCACTGTAATTTGCTCTGGCCCCCTTCCTGTTCGAAGGAGTGATGAGATAGTTAGCAGATTGTCATCACTCAATGGCTGGCTGTCTAAGTGGTGTCCGCAAAATAATATAGAATTCATAGACAATTGGAAAAGTTTTTGGGGAAAACCTGACCTGTTGAAAAGAGATGGTTTTCATCCCTCCTGGGATGGTGCTGCTCTTCTCTCTAGTTATGGCACATAGTATTAGAGCTCAAACATGACAATCTGGGGCTCAGGTCAGGAAGCAGACAAACTGGCTAAACCGACCGTCTGCTAGCGGCCTCGCATCACCAAGGTCAGATAAATCCCATCACATAGAGCCTCTTTCACCTAGATATCATCATATAGAGACTGTGTCTGTTCCCCGAATTAGGAAATCCAAAAACAAACAAATATATTTAATAAATAAATATAAAATAAAACAAATAAAAAATAGATATAATAAAGATGAGCAAACGATAAAGCTTGGGTTGCTGAATATTCGATCCCTTACTTCAAAAGCGCTCATAGTTAATGAAATGATTTCAGATTATAACCTAGATGTGCTGTGTATGACAGAAACCAGGCTAAAACCAAACGATTACATTACTTTAAATGAGTGCACCCCCCATGATTACTGTTATAAACATGAACCTCGCCTGAAAGGCAAAGGGGGAGGTGTTGCTGTAATTTGTAGTAATATTTTTAAAACCACTAAAAAATCTAGTTTTAAATATACTTCTTTTGAAGTGTTGGTGCTTAATGTAAAAATATATAATGTAACAGATGAATCACGTTTGAGAATTCTGCTGGCAACTGTATACAGGCCACCAGGGCAGCATAAAGATTTTATCAAAGAATTTGTTGACTTTCTATCAGAATTAGTACTGACTGCAGATAAAGTACTAATTGTTGGTGATTTTAATATACATGTAGATAATGAAAAAGATGGATTGGGATTGGCATTTAAAGACATTCTTAACTCTATTGGAGTTAGACAACACGTGTCAGGACCTACTCATTGTTGTAATCATACTCTAAATCTAATATTATCACATGGAATCAATGTTGATGCTGTTGAAATTCTGCAGCAGAGCGACGACATCTCAGATCATTATCTAGTCTCATGTAAATTGCATTTAGCCAAGGCTGCAAACCCAACTCCGTGTTACAAATATGTTAGACATATCACTTCTGCCACTAAAGATTGCTTTATCAATAATCTTCCTTATCAGTTTCATCATCTCAGCATCCCAGATTGCTTAGCAGAACTTGATATTTCAACAGAAACTTTTAACTCTCTCCTTTCCAGCACTTTAGACACAGTTGCTCCGTTGCGCTTAAAGAAGATTAAAGAAAATAGTCCAACGCCGTGGTACAACGAGCACACCCGGGCCCTTAAGAGAGCAGCCAGAAAAATGGAGCGCAACTGGAAGAAAACAAAACTAGAGGTATTTCGGATTTCATGTAAGGAGAGCTCGATTGCTTACAGAGAGGCTTTAAAAGCTGCTAGATCTGCTTATTTTTCAACCCTATTAGAAGAAAATAAACATAATCCAAGGTATTTATTTGAAAAAGTGGCTACACTAACGAAAAAGAAATCAAGCCCAGAAGTTTCCAAGAAACACAGCAGTAATGACTTTATGAACTTCTTCACCTATAAGATTGATAATATTAGGGACAAAATTATAACTATGCAACCGTCTACTACAGTATCGCATCAGGGAGTGCATTGTAGTCTCCCTGAGGTAAAATTTGATTCATTTGTTGCTATAGGAGAAGAAGAATTTTGCAAACTAATTAATTCATCTAAATCGACAACATGCATGTTAGACCCTATACCGACTAAACTACTGAAAGAGATGCTTCCAGAAGTCATAAATCCTCTTCTTAACATCATTAATTCGTCTTTGTCTCTAGGATACGTACCAAAAACCTTTAAGCGGCTATGATTAAACCGCTTGTTAAAAAAACACAACTTGATCCTACAGAATTAGTCAATTACAGGCCGATCTCAAATCTACCTTTTCTATCAAAGATATTAGAAAAAGCAGTATCCTCACAACTGTGTTCCTTTCTTGAAAGAAATGATATCTGCGAGGATTTCCAGTCAGGCTTTAGACCGTACCATAGTACTGAGACTGCTCTCATTAGAGTCACAAATTATTTGCTCTTATCATTCGATCGTGGTTGTATCTCTCTATTAGTGTTACTTGATCTTAGTGCTGCATGTTGGCATTAGTGGAATTGCATTAGCATGGTTTAAATCATATTTATCTGACCGCTATCAGTTTGTAGCAGTAAATGAAGAGATGTCTTATCGATCACAAGTTCAGTATGGCGTACCACAAGGCTCAGTTCTAGGACCGCTGCTGTTCACTCTGTACATGCTACCCTTAGGGGATATCATTAGGAAACATGGAATTAGCTTTCACTTTTATGCTGATGATACTCAGCTCTATATTTCTTCAAAACCTAACGAAACACACCAATTCACAAAATTATCGGAATGCATAGTTGATATAAAAAATTGGATGACTAGTAATTTTCTACTACTAAATTCTGAAAAAACAGAGATTCTAATTATTGGACTAAAAACTTCCACACGTAATAACCTAGAATACTGTCTAACACTTGATGGCTGCTCTGTTAAGTCTTCGTCGTCAGTTAGGAACCTGGGTATGCTCTTTGATACCAATCTTTCATTTGAAAGTCACATGTCTAGTGTCTGTAAAACCACATTTTTCCATCTTAAAAATATATCTAAATGACGTCATATGCTCTCATTGACAAATGCGGAACAACTAGTTCATGCGTTCATGACATCAAGGCTAGATTATTGTAATGCTCTACTGGGTGGTTGCCCTTTACGCTTAATAAACAAACTACAGCTAGTTCAAAATACATCAGCTCGAGTTCTTACCAGAACCAGGAAATATGACCATATTAGCCCGGTTCTGTCAACACTGCATTGGCTCCCTATTAAACATTGTATACATTTTAAAATATTGCTGATTCCTTACAAAGCACTAAATGGTTTAGCTCTCCAGTACTTGAGGGAGCTCTTAATGCATTATAGTCCTTCACGTCTATTGCGATCTCAAAGTTCCGGCTTGTTGATAATTGATAATACCGAGAATATCAAAATCGACTGCTGGCGGTAGATCCTTTTCCTATTTAGCACCAAAACTTTGGAACAATCTTCCTAACATTGTCCGGGAAGCAGACACAGTCTGTCAGTTCAAAGCTAGACTAAAAACACATCTCTTTGACCTAGCATTCACATAATACATTATCGACTTCAATAATTCAATATTAGGCTGCATAGATTAGGTCAGCCGGAACTGGGAACACTTCCCTTAAATCCTGATGTACTCGTTACATCATAAGAAGAATGGCATCTACGCTAATTTTAGTGTCTTTGTTTATCCCGAGGTTTTCCCGCAGCCTGCCGGATCCAGGCCGTTTCCAGATCTGGCGAAGGACCTTCGCCTGGACCCGATGACAATGCAGTGCTGAAGTGCCAACTAGCCTCTCCCTATGGAGGATCCCTATACCACTCTACAGATAAAGCGTTGTGGAATTTTTCGGTTTGTGTACCTACCCGAAGTGATAAAATAAAATAAAATTCTGCAACAAAATTTATAGACAAAACAAGTAGTTTGTTTAGGCATGGTTTGTAAGGAATTACAAACCTGCGCACATATATTCAAACGCACATAACTATAGAATCAATTCTTAATGCGCATGTGAACGCCATCAGCGTCTATCACAGGTTCACGTTTAAAGTCTGTTTAGGGAGAACGGTGTCGTCTTAGCGGCCTCTAATTTAATAACAAACTATCATTTAGACGGAAGTGAATCAATCAAAACTAACTTTAGCTGGAAAAAACATTATTCAAGAACCACTATAAAACCAAACCAATCTCTGTTACCTTAAATTATATGTTTATCTCTGTAAAGCTGCTTTGAAACAATCTACATTGTTAAAAGCGCTATATAAATGAGGATGACTTGACTTGACTTGACATCAGCATAAATGCTCCTGATAAATTATTTGTTATTAAAGCATTAACACACAAACCACTGTTAATTTAACATAAAAGCAAGCAGGCTACTGCGTGCATGGTTTGGCATGACTGAATGCGTGCAGAGTGCGCTCCCTTAATAATTCCTAAAAAGCTGACATCAGTTCATCGCGATCTCACACATCTCTGTTATAATCAATGAAGCTGACTGCACAATGAATCTTTCATAATATATACACTTTGTTTGTTATAATTAGGTTTTTCCATCATACAGAATTCACACACAGAGTGAGTGCTTTATTAGTGCGGAACTCTGTGTAATTCGTATATGGCCGTAAAAATGGGCAGTCAATGCGCAACGAAGTTTTGTGAATTTCACAAACTGTTTTATTTGTTGTTAAAACAGCCAACCACACAACACGCTCTTTCCGGCATCACTGAACAGCATACGTACTAAAAAACTACATAGATATAACATTTTGCATCGCTAACATCTGCACAGTATAGCTAACATTTGGCCTATGGGACCAACGCTACTTCCGCTAGCAGCAAGGCACGCAGTAATGGCGGCACTGCTTTACTTCCGTGTTTCGCCGGATTTGTGTATTATGCCCGAACAAAAATTGTTCGGACCAATCAATTTGTCAGGGCGGGCTTTATACGATGATGCACAGATGAGCAACCATAGACATCATATCTATGTGAGCAGAGCAACGGTAACGTAACACGTCATCAGAGCGCTTGGGTTGAATTCATGGCTGACGCTGGAGAATTGAGTTGTGTATATTCCGCTATCGCGTGTGTTATAGAAGATATAGACAGTGCATTAATTTTAGAAGAGGAACAGAGAACCGCGATCAAGGCATTTGTCGATGGGAAAGATGTTTTTGCCGTCCTTCCTACGGGATTCGGAAAAAGTTTAATCTCCTTCCTACGGGATTTGGAAAAAGTTTAATCTATCAACTTTAATCTATCTCTCAACATACCAGAGATGGGGGACTCGAGTCACATGACTTGACCCAAGTCAGACTCGAGTCGCAAATTTAAGGACTTGAGACTTGCTTGACTAAATTAAGAAAATGACTCGACTTGACTTTGACTTGAGATCCAATGACTTGAGACTTGACTTGACTTGAACTGTATGACTCGAGAATGACTTGACATACATTTATCATCGCAACATCAATTGATGAACAAAATGAAAGCAACGGAACCATTGACGCCAGTCATCAGATTCTGCGCGATTGCGTGACACTGCACAAGCCCAGAAAAAACATACATCGCGGTGAGCGCGCTAAATAGCATCGTTTCTTTTTGGATATAAACACTAGAAATTGACTACATACATACAAGAAGATTTGCTGTACGCATAATAACTGGCAAGGGACATCGGACGACCATCACAACCTCGAACAGTTGAACTTCATTCACAACGTCTAAAAGTAAGCTATGGCTTGTTTAACCTGTTTGTTATAGTTAATTTAACTATCTTTAAATCGAGAATATTGGTCAAAACAGCATGCCTCTTTATACACAATTATGTTTTCAAATGTAGCTTAATGTTGTCAATATTCAAATGATAATTAATGATGTCATATGTCATAACATTTGCCAAATTTCTTTTTAAATCAGGCTTTAAAGCCAAATATGTCGTTCTTTCCAATGACAAAAAAACAACATAGAAAACTGTTAATGTTTTGTCGTGTTTTATGTTTCTCTTAAAGCAGGGTTAGATGTTATCAGGGGTTACATCTATTAGATGTTATCAAAATGCCAGCAGAATTAATATTGCACCCAAAATTCTAAATGTGGTGGAAAAAAAGCCCTAGTATGAGTTATTTTCATATTTATTGTTATTTATAACATATGATATTAAAAAAATATTTCCAGAATATTGACGCGATTGCAAATGTGATGATTTTATAAAACCGTTCAGTAAACAAAGAGTGAATAATGTGATTTAGACATAGCCTAATATTCCAAATATTTTCTGTTTTTGCTCGATTTCTCCAATGACAATAGTTCCAAACAAGCCACAGAAAGAGTTATGCGTATTTGTGATTCAGTGACCTAATCGCTTAGTTCCAGAACGAATCTGCCGTTTTGAACATTAGTTAAATGAATGCTTCTATGACTCGTACATTAATACGGTAATTTAGCGCCACCTATTGGCGGTTTTAACTTCATAATTAAAATTATATAACTTGTATTAAGGGGATGCCAGTTTGAAGAATGCCTTTGGTCGCATAGGAATTATACTTGAATTGTGAATTGTTTAATACCTTTTAATGGTCTTCTGCAATGTTTGAGGCATATTTATTTTTTCATGCTTTAATGTTGGCCTAATTTCAGTTACATTTAGATTTTTATTGTAGTAACCACTCAGCTATATGTGGAAATGCATATATTAAAAAAATGTTGCAAATAAAACCATAGTCCACAACTTCTGTAGTTTTAACTTATTTTAATATATAAATTCAGTGAAATCGTCAAACGTTTGTATGACTTGCCAGTGACTTGTGACCCAAGCTACGACTTGACTTGACTTGCTTGACATAAGGCAGTGACTTGACTTGACTTGACTTGCCTTTATAAAAATTTACTTGGACTTGCTTGAGACTCGAAGGTTAAGACTTGAGACTTGCTTGTGACTTGCACATGTGTGACTTACTCCCACCTCTGCAACATACTTCACTTACTCCGTTGCTCTGATTGGTTCTAGGTCTATCCAATTGAGTGCAGAGGCCTTTTATTTCCTGGTTCGGTTGACACACGCCAAATAATCACAGCCCAATGGAGCAGTTTCAGACTCACATTCTGACTAGAATCTGAGTATGACGACGTCAGGCTACTGCTTTCCCATCTTCCCACAGAAGAGACAGGGTGTCATTTATATATACGGCCAATCCAAGCTCTATGCTAATTGTCAATCGTATTTGACGATAGTGGTCCTGACAGAAATGCATACTCCTCTATGTTTTGTATTTTAGTGAGTTGAGAATAAATGACTGTACTTAAATTTTTTGTTGAATTTTGTTTGAATCATTTGGTACCTCAAGAATCGATTTTAATTAAAAATGGTTTCTCGATAATGAATAAAATTTGGATGTGATTATAGATTTGATTTCTAGTTTACAGTTTTGAGTTACTTTTTCTTTTTGACTGCAGTTGAGTTTAATAGGTCTAAAAGAAAAAGCTCACTGAATTAATGTTAATAAAATGCATTATTTTTTCATCCCTTTTTACCAAATATAACAATGTAATTTAAGCTGACTGCAATCATTACGCACATGACTGACAGTCTTCTGTTATAAAGCAAGGCAGGCCTGAGACAAATAGAAAGACAACTTTGGTGTATAAAGAAAATTACTTGATACAAAAATAAAACTTTTACAAATATAAAACTGGTAAATAAAACATAAATATAAAATAAATAAACAATAGGACAAAGGCAATAGAAAAGATATACATCATTAAATAAACTACAGCCTAGGTTTATTTAACATGTAGTAAGTACAGAAATGGAATAATCAAATGTAAAAAAAATAAGACACAGTTTAATCTTCACAGTTTGGAATATAAATTGATTGAGTCTTCACAGTTTGGAATATAAATTGATTAATAATGAAGATACTAAAAGTGATTCAGTCAAAAGCAGTGAGTGATTTTCTCTTTACTATTATTAAATGAACAAAACGGACAGCAACAGTTTATTAACACTGAACACTTTAGGAATGCGATGCGAATCGGCAGAAGATAGAATCACGATTCATATATGAATCGATTTCCCCCCACGCCTAGTATGTGCATGGGTGTATGCGTGTGAGTTTATATATTTGTGCAGTTGTGACTGTGCACTTAATATTCAACAATATTATTGATCTGTCTGTACTGATGCTGTTGCATGAGAACTGAGCTGGACGATGACTCCACTGTTTTCTCCAGAGCTGCTGTATAGATAAATGAACTAAATTAATAATTAAAGATTTTTACAACGGAAATGAATCAACATTAAACCCTACATAAACTGGACTATGATACTATTTTCTTCTAGATCTGCTGTACAGCCAAAAACAAACTTTGTTGCATTATTGTCCTCTTATGATTGTAAAGCTGCTTTGAAACAATCTGCATTGTAAAAAAGCGCTATATAAATAAAGGTGGCTTGACTTTACATATGCGTGGGTGCATAACATGGCAGTGCTGTTGGTGGCAGACTAACAAAACTACAGATACACAAAAGATAAAATGTAGAACAGGTGGGGTCGGAAGGGCACGAGACCCAAGTGCAAAGCAAGAGCACATCTTATAGATTTAAGCGAAAGAACAAGAGAGAGAGAGAGAGAGAGAAGGGGTGGGTAATGGTGGTGTGATTATAAGTTTATGATCATGGCAGTTATTGACGCAAGAATGGGAGGAAATGTCCTTATCACGATATTATTGTCCATCTATGTATAATTTGTCCACTGCAATGGTTGCTTTTTTTCCTTCATTTATCATCTGTTTTCAGATTGGGAAAATATGTTTTTAATGTTCAAGAATGTCCTTTGGGTATTGCTCGTTGAGTCTGTAGTTTGTGTCTTTGAGATGTCTACCTTGCCTTTGAAACAGCTCTTTGTGTTTATAGTGTTCAAATTTTCCGATTATTGGTCGTGGTCGATTGCTGTTGTTTTGAGATCTAATACGGTGCACACGGAGAAAGGTGGTAATCTGCACAGTTTCGGCTGGTAATTTGAGTCGTTTTATCATAAAGTCCTTGACTGATATTTCAGGGTAGTCTGGAGTTTGTTCCTGTGAAAACGAACGTTTGCAAGTCCAGAGTGCTCTCTTTCATGGCTTTGTTTTCTGTGATAATGTAGGGGAGTTGAGTTGTTGAGTGTGTGAACAGAGTGCTTAAAAAAATGATTTACTTTGGTGAGAGTGTCTGTCTGTTCTTGGCTGAATTCCAGGCAGTGCCGCAGTTCCTGGAATACCTGAGTGCAATCCTGGCGATCCAAGTCCGGAAAGTTTATTTTCAATGGAGAGCATAATGTTGCTTAGGCTACCTCTGTTCAGCATGGCGGTCTAGGTGATGTGGATTATGTTGGACCTGGGCTGGAGAGTGAATCGGATAGGGAATCTTGGAGTTTGGAGTCGGGTTACATTTACATTTTTTGGTTGTCTGGTTTGTCCCTGTTCATGGAGCAGAAAAATCTATGCATGTATATATATTGCTCATGGTGATTCAGGTTGTATTACGTTAAATTCCAGGTTTTAAACGGGAGAAAGTGCAAAAAGCACTATAATTCTGCTAATTATAAATATTTTCCACTGCATTAATTGTGGATTGAACGGTGGTTGTGGTGGAGCTTGAGCTGGAGCTTTCTGGATCATCAGAGAAATTTCCCTCAACATCGTTGTGAATGTGGTAGTAATACAGGAAGAGGAAAAACCCTGAAAAAAGAATATCAGTAGAACATATTTCAACTAATTCATAAACATTTCAGATTACATTTAAGTCATTTGTATAATTTTTAAAACGTAACCAAAAAAAAAAAGCACAACCAAATGTTTGCATAACACACAAACATCCATGTTGGACCGTGTGATTGTTTCTCACCCTGAAACGAGTTCAACACGGTGAAGATGTAATATGAGGGGATGAGCATCGGTCCATAACTGAAGAACGCCACAGCCCACGTCAGGCCGAAGAGCAGAAACAAACTCAACACCATCATGAGCTGCTTTCTGAACGTCTTTCTCTTGCCGTCAGCCGCTTTTATGTGTCGGGCTTGGACAATCTTAGTGACAATCATGATGAAGATTACAGTCGTGAAGATGAAGACTAAAGCGTAGTAGCCAATGTTCACTATGTAGTGAATTAACGGATCTGTAATCCAGCACCTATAATTAGAAGAGAAGAGACAATGTTGACATGTTAAAAGCTTCATCATTTCATGCACTTGTGACATCAGAACAACTTACATTTGTGTGTTTTTTCCAGATGTTGCGTTTATAATCACTGCTTTATATCCTCCTAATGAAACAACAGCTACGACTATTGGAGCCGGAAACGCTGAAAGCACACGGAGACAAGGGTTATTATAGGTAACTACAAAATATGAATAAAAACTAAAATAAATTAAAGCTGCAAGCAGCATTTATCGGGGTTCAACCGTTTAAGGCCTTTAAGCACATAAGCATTAAATACATTAAGTTTTATTTAGCAAGCATTTAACCAGTGACATCATAGATGGAAAACACCATTTACAGCCAATACAGGCAATTTACCATAGGAAATACAAGGTTTTCAAAGCTTTTTAACAGTTATAGTGCCACCTATGGTCCGATCTCCATAATATTTGGCATGCTTTTTAAGGATGGTATGTCACATATGCTCACCAATTTTTTTGTTAAATAGTTTTCGTATAGGATTTATATGCTGTTGACTATAGTTTGCCATGTCCGTTTTATAAATGACCCTGTTATAGCAAACCAAATGCCAAATTTAAACTTTTTTTGGATAATTATTGATCTAGAGAGTCCAGAGAATTGTCCTAGACTGGTTTGGTTCCAATTGGGCGAAAAACCTAGGACTAGTTCGCAAAAGTAGGTTTTGGACAAAATCCAAGATGGAAGAACATACTCTTTAAAGGAGCGTCTCAAGAAAAGGACAAAAACACCATAAAAGTATCATGAGAGGAGTTCATATGTCTCGTGCACAATATATTTCCTTGAGGGAACACTATTACAGGTGTTTTGTTCATATAACTCACTCCAGCCGAACACTGTGATCTTCCTCATGTAGTTTGTGATGGAGACGTTCTGTCTGATGAGCCATAAGTACATATGAAGAGCTTGAATGAAGAACCAGGTGAATGTAGTCAGCATGGAGTAATGCATGAGCAGCGCTATGAAGACACACACAGCCTTGACTTCTGTGTTGGCGACGCTCTCGTTTGACAAAAAGGATAAATTCAGGATAAACAAAGCTACAAACATGTTTATCAAGATCTTCGTGGCCTGATTTGATTTGGCTTTCCTGTTCAAAAATAAAAACAACCTGTATTTGTAACATGCATTTATGCATTTAGCAGAAGCTTTTATCCAAAAGAGGAGCAAAAGCAGCTGGTCAAAAAACTTAAAGTAACTATATGTTATATTTTAAGATACTCTACCGTAACAGGAAATGCATGAACAGAGCGACGGACAGAAAAAACATGGAGATGCCGCAGCCGATAGAAGTGATGAAGCTCAATGATTCCACATACGGCGCTGTGCTGTTTGCATTTTCACCTGGCAGAGACTGAGAGATCAGAGAAAACGTAACAGAAATAAACAGACCAGCTGGATGATAATTTTCCACATGTCATCATGTTATACTTCACAAGAAATCAAGACACACAAGCTCCAAAATGATGAAGGAATATGTGCTCAACTTTGCAACAAAAGTCTGCAATTAAAAATCAGATTTCCAAATCTGAATATGAAGTCAAACATTTCTCATCACATACTCCCAAGTTTAAACTATCTGAGCTGCTCCTTGTTCATTTTATATTTGTAGTTAGTATGACTGAGTCGACTGTTGGTAGATGTCTTAACTACAACATTTGGCTGCAATGATTGACCTCTATTCAAAGTTGTCAGATAGATAGATTGATAATACAACGAAATCTGATCATTTAAATGTACACTATGTAACTTTTGGCCCTCTAGCAGTTAAAAAAAAACTGTGTGTATTTAGTAGAATTACATTGTTTTGATTGTGCTTCGGCTTTATTCGGCTTCATCGGCTTTATCTGCTGCTCATAAAACATTCTCTACTAGGATTAAATGCCAATGTTGATTCTTGTTCCCTTTCAAAAGGGAACTCCCACTATTGGGGAACGCCTCCTCATGAACCGGTGTCTGAAACGTTACTCCAATCACGGCAATCGTATTGACCGGTGACAGCCTATGACATCACTACTAGTGTGACACAGAAGTATATAAGGGACACCTACAGAACATGTCATCCTCTTTTCGTCTTCAGACGACTGTTTTGTTTGTACGCCTCAGCCTGAAACTTCAAAAGGTAATCATGGCTTGTGAAAAATGCTTCAGGAAGTGTGTGCATTCGTGTCCAAGATATTTGAGAACTGATGACACACACAACTTGTGCGTTTACTGTTTGGGTGAAGAGAGCGCACAATCAGTTCTTGAGGGAGAGAACTGAAATCAGTTCTCGAGGGAAGAGGGACAGGCATCTGTGCCAGTCGGTTCTTGTCCCGCTCACGCTGAGGCAGAGCGGAGAATGAAAACATGGGTGTGGCAAGGGGGGCGTGGTCCAGCAGGTGCTGCAGCGCGAGAGAGAGGTAGGAAATGAGCGGCTCGTAAGTGGGTCAAGTGCAAATGATGAACACCTGTGTTTGATTGCTGTGATTGGTGTGGAGAGAAAGGATAAAGAGGATCCATGGAGAGTGTTTGAGAGAGAGAGACCTGGGAACTCGTGCACACGGACGGAGAGGAGACAATGAGAACTACTGATTTGAGTGATTTTATTTTATGCTGTATTGAGATACGGTGAAGGCGCTGTGTGTGCAAGCTTTTGTTTCATTGAGAAAAGAGTTGAATAAATACCACGAGTTCCCGAACTGCCGACCCCATCTTTTCTTCCTTCCACCCCCCCATCTTGTTAACCGTACCACAATGGGGTTCTGGAGCTCGCCAAGGAGTTTGATATCTGTTTTCCACCAAAAAAGAACTGGTTCGGAACTGGTGCTGGTTCAAAGTTGGTTCGGAGTTGGTTCAACTTGCGAACTTTCTCAGAACCTGTTTGTTTTTCCACTGACTAGAGCGCCCAGTGAAAGATGTTGTTACGTCACTGTGTACGTCGCCATACGTCTTAGCTAGAAACGCTTGCAAGTACAACATTACTTAGGGATTATCTCTAACTCGTGTACCAAGAAGGCTTTAAAAACAATTGAAATATGTAAGTCTTTTAATCTTTTCCTTTGATATGTAATCTTTTCTGATTAGTTATGTACCCCTGTCTTGTCTTTTTTTCTTTCCGTTTATTTGTTCTATATTGTGACTGTTTTCTTATTTGCTTACACAATGTTTTCAATAAAAAAATAAAATAAAAAGAAAGCTAGAAACGCTTGCGTTAACTTCAAGCATAACAATTACAATGGTGGACTACATCGTGTTTCTGCAAATGTTTCTTCTGGCTTTACGGTCAGAAAAGATGTTTAGAACACATCTAAACCCGCCCCTGACGTAAGCATGACGTGGTAAAAGAATGGTTCTCTGGTTCTAGTCGAGCAAAGAGTTGGTGCCACTTTGGAACCAGTTTTCCTGGCTGAGAACCGGTTCTTTGGCTGTCGAAACACAAAGACCTGGTTCGTGAGTAGGCACCGGCTCCGAACCGGCTCTTAAAATGCTTTGGTGGAAAAGGGGTATGAGAGAGGTGTTAAAGGGATAGTTCACCCAAAAATTTAAATTCTGTCAGTAATTACTCACCATCATGTTGTTCCAACCCCGTTAAACTGTTGTTCATCTTCGGAATACAAATTAAGATATTTTTGATAAGATTTGAGAGCTGGATCCCTCCTCCATACGCTTCTAAGGGATTGATACTTGCCGGCCTCGAAAAGTTATTAAAGACATCGTTAAAATAGTCCAAGTGACTACAGTGGCTCAATCTTAAGTTTATCAAGCGACGAGAATACTTTTTGTGCGCAAAAATAACAACTTTATTTCAACTATTAATTTCCTTCTCTGTGGGCCTCGAGTGAGTTCACTAGTGTAACAGCGAAGCGCTTCTGTGTTGTACATCACACGTAGGCTCACTATTGGCCGACGCTTGTCATGTGTGTGATGAACTATTTTAACAATGTCTTTAATAACTTTTCGGGTCCGGCAAGTTTCGATCCCTTAGAAGCCTATGGAGGAGTGATCCAGCTCTAAGATTTAATCAAAAATATCTTAATTTGTGTTCCGAAGATGAACGAAAATCTTACGGGGTTGGAACAACATGATGGTGAGTAATTACTGACATAATTTTCATTTTTGGGTGAACTAACCTTTTAATCTCTCATGCCCCTCGGAGGCTCGCGAGTTTGAGCTTCCGAATGAGGATGTGTTGTCATCCTCTGATCCGGCAGCAAGTGCTCTGCTGGACAGCCCAAGAGAAAAGCAGACGACTGATGAGGGTGAAGAGGATGTACAACTCGAACCCTCACATCCACCCTGTCCCACATATGTTGAGTTGTGAGTGTTATGAAACGCGCTTCAGCTGATGTTGGAGAGGCCGCTCGTGGCAGACTTGATGTCAAAACTCTGGAATAGTCTCCCATTTCATGTGAGGTCAGCTCCATCAATTGCCACTTTTGAGTCTTATTTAAAAACGTATTTATTCTCTTTAGCTTATTAATAAGTTATGTTTGTTTTCTTGTATGATTTTCATGTTATTATTTTTGTAAAGCACTTTGGGGCAACGTCTGTTGTTTGAAAAGGTGCTATATAAATAAAGTCGCTTCCTTTCTTGATAAACGGTTTCTTTCCGGCCATAATGCTGCAGCTCCAATGAGACTTCCATTCCTGCCCGATCTACACAATGAGATCAAAAAGGCATGGAAAAACCTGTATTCAGCGCGCATCCATCGCCATCAGCGAGTGAACTATGCTGATGTTGAGGGGATAAAAATGACATGGAAGACACGCTTAAATGGGGCGGGTCAGGCTGGTGCTGCCTTGAATACCAGGCTGATCTGCTAAAAGATTTGGACCATGGTCAGGGTCTTGACGCAGTGGACGAGGCCGAGGGTCGCGAGAGAGCGGCGCGCTGATGAGCACTGATGTGTTGTGTTGTGTTGTGTTGTGTTTGTTATATGTGACAGCAGTCGTCCATGAATGGCTGCTGTCTTTTACTTTCATTTGGTATTTGTTTTATTTTATTATTAAAGTCTTTGAATGTTCGCCGGTTCCCGCCTCCTCCTTCCCATAAAATCAAACCTCGTTACACAGATTTAGCTCTCCAGGCCACCAAGCAGACAGCCTCCACGATCAGAAACTCGATGGCAGCGATGGTGGCCACGGAGAGGCATCTGGTTGAACTTGGCTGACATTGGGAAGAAAGAAAAAGCCTTTCTTCTCGATGCACTAGTGTCACCTTCTGAACTTTTCGGCACCTACGTCGAGGTGCTGGTGGGAAAGTTCAGAGAGACTCATCGCTCGACTGCATTTAAATCTTGAATCCCGTAGGGAATACTGTCACAGCCTGTATGTGACCAGAAGGGGAAGTGATTGGCAGTTCATTGAAAGTGACATTTTCGGATGTTTTTGTCCCAGCCATAATTGGCATGCACTCCCCTCAGCATAGTGCGAGTTCTCTTTCGAAAGGGAACGTCTCAGGTTACGAATATAACTTATGTTCCCTGAGAAAAGGGAACGAGACACTGCGTCTTTGGCCATGCCTCGGGGATGTCTGCTAAACTGTCTCTTCGGATGATAAGAGGATGACATGTTCTCTTTTGTTTCCCCTTATATACTTCCGGGTTGCACTGGTAGAGATGTCATAGGCTGTTGCCGGTCAATATGATTGCCGTGATTTGATAAGCGTTTCAGACACCGGTTCACACGGTTTGGCGTTCCCCAATAGCATCATCGACGAAGTGCGAGTTCCCTGTTCTCAGGGAACATATTTTACAGTTGTATCCTGAAGCGCGTTATTACGAGCCCTGTCGCTTTCTCTTTTCTCCAGGAGACTCTCCTCTGTTCAGCATTTGTTTAAAATGTGTGATTCTCCGGAGGTTGGAGATTTAGTGGCTCCATGTCAATCTTTCTTGCTCGCTGTGACAACTAACCCCTGACCTCTCTCACCAGACAAGTGTCAGAGCAACACTTCCAACTCTCACATTTGTTGATTAAGGTAGAATTATTGTAATGATTTATTGATGAGGTTTAGTTTGCTTTCCGCTGCTTATTAATGTTTCCATGTATTTATTAATTTATTTTTTATTACTTAAAAAAAAATCATATTTATAATTTTATTTAGTTTCATTTGTATGTTTTCCCTCTTGTTTGTTACATGAATTTTGTTGCGTCTTCTCTATCTTTTTCATAAGAGTACAATTATTTTACTCTTAAAATAGTTCCTATTTTCATAAAATGGAACTAGAATTGCCTGTGACAGACTGTTACATTGTCTTTTGTAACTGAGTGAGCTGTTACTCTGTGTTAAATCCTGTAGTTGGACAGTCAAAAACAGTCAAATTTGTAACTGAGACAAGATGATTTCCCTTAAGACAAAAAAACAGGATTTCCTTATTGCTGGGATGAGTGATGTGCGTGTATATATCACAAGCTTCAAATCTGAATGATTTTTTGAAATGTTTCCTGCTGTTTGCGCTTACATTTACATTTTTATTACATTTACATTTACATGCTTAATAACCATTCTCCTGCATTGGTTCTTTATTTGTTTTAAACAGCAAACTAAATATTCATCCACTGGTATACAATTACCCTGGCCATAATTTGAAGACAATGAGCTTATGAACCGTTGTGCCATGCTGCTTATATTTATCGCAGAGTAAAAATGGCCAAACCCAGTCGTCTGTGGATGAGAATCTCGAAACAAGGACTGGTGGTAATTGTCCTGCACCGCTTCACAGACGCTGACTGAAAGGAGAATTATAGAATGACTGACGGGACGCTCATTTATATCACACGCATGCGCAGTCCTTTCAGTATTTACTCGATTGGATTAGAAAAGGAATAAACCACCCCTTTCGATCCAATCGAAATTTAATTCACACCGAGCCCAGTCGGATTGATTAAGGTGTTTACATGAAGGCTTTTCAGTCCAATTCATACTTTGCACGTGACGTCACAAGTGCTGGCTGGCGGGCAAGAACGTCGTTCCCTTTCGAGAGGTCTCTCCTATTGCGTAAGTAGCTTACGCTATGGGAAAACTCCTTTTCTCGAGAATATTGAAGTCTTTATGTAAAACGCATTGCAGCTGCACAGCTGACAGCAATGAACGAAGGCAGCTCGGTCATTGGCTGTGCTGCGGCAACTTGCTCGAACCAATGACGGGGCGACTCTGAATGCGCGACCAATGAGCGCGCTTCGCGCCCGCGCGCGTCAGAGCCCGCCAAGATGGGCGTGGCCAAGAGCTATATATTGGGCGCCCCGTCATGAGAGTTCTTTAGATTTAATCTCCTTCAGCGAACACCTTCTTCGCTGGATCCTCCGGATTATTGAAGCTTCGCCGTCGAAAAGCATACCAGCGGGATTTGCTACGAGGACGTCGGCACCTTCAGCCGCCTTCTAACGCGATCCTACTGAGCCATCCGGCGTACTGCTCACGCAAGTATTTACATCTGTTCGCTCTGCGACACTTGTAAAAGAGCAAATTTTCCAAGGCGTTGTTTCAAATGCCTTCCTGCGCGTCGTGCAGAGACCTTCTCCCGGACGGGGATCGTCACATCATCTGCGCTCGCTGCCTGGGCCGGGACCACGCAGAAGCTGCTTTGACCAAGGGCGGATGCCCCGAATGTGACGACCTGGGTCTCTCCGCACTGCGGGCTCGCCTCGCCGCTTTCGCCGTGAGCGAGCCCATCGCCGCCATCCCTCTGTTCGAGCCGCGCACTAAGAAAAAGCGCCGCTCACAGAGGCTTCCTGAACCTGAGCTCAGTGACGTCACGCCGAGCCAGTCTCCGCGTGCTTCACCGCCGCTCTTGCCTTCCCCACCGCCGGTTCAGTTCACCCAGCCGGACCCACACCCCTCTAGTAGAGCGGTGGGCCTTGTGACTTTCGGCGCGTCCGAGGACGACGGGGGAATGGATGACAGCTTGTCAATCGACGCTGCATCGGACGACTGGCCGGGCTCCACTCTCGACCCCGCCCCGTCGACGCTAGCTAGCGCGAGCGGGGGCTCCACCATGGATAGCGAGATTATCCGCGTTCTCTCTAAGGCCGTGGAAGACCTCGGGCTCGATTGGTCTTCTCCCGAAGAACCAACCCGGAGCCGACTGGATGAGTGGTTTCTGCAGGGGCGCCAGCAGGCCCCTCGGCAAAGGCCTTCTCCCTTCTTCCCGGAAGTTCACGACGAACTCACCAAGTCGTGGAAAGCCCCCCACTCTGCGCGCCTTAAGCCTTCTTTTTCTTCCTCGCTCTCCTCTGTGGACGGCGCGAAGGAAAGAGGCTACGAGGGAACACCGCCCCTCGAGGAGGCCGTGGCCAATCATCTCTGCCCGCCCTCCACCACCGGATGGAAAGCCAAAGCTTCCCACCCCTCGAAGCCCTGCCGCACTACTTCAGCTCTCGCCGGTCGCGCCTACACCGCCGCCGGCCAAGCTGCATCAGCGCTTCACTCTATGGCGGTACTTCAAGTGTTCCAAGCCAAGCTTCTCCGCTCTATGGACGAGTCTGGCCCCGAACCCGAAGCCTTTAAGGACCTACGCAGCGCGACTGACATAGCCCTGCGAGCCACGAAGGCCACCGCCCAGTCTATCGGCCGTGCCATGGCTAATTTGACTGTTCTCGAGCGCCATCTGTGGTTGACTCTGACTGAGATGAAGGACGCGGATAAGGCGCCATTTCTCGACGCGCCTATCTCCACCAGCGGGCTGTTTGGACCGGGGGTTAAGGGTTTCGCCGAACGCTTCACTGAGCCCCAGAATGCTTCACAAGCTATGCGGCATTTCCTGCCCAAGCGCTCCAGCTCATCGCAGAGCAGACAGAGGCCGCCGCAGCCGCAGCGGGCTAGAACAGCCCCCACCGCCTCTCAGCCCGCGCCTCAGGCTGACGCTCGACGCCGCTCGCGCTCTCACAACCGCAAGCCGCCTTCTGAGCGACGGGGTCCTCGGCCCAAGATTGTGCTGAACCCCGAGCCTCGAAAGCCGTCCTAGCCACAAGAATGAAAAGAGAGAGTGCGTGTCTCGCAAAAGCCGGACCACTCTCTCTGCAAAAGCTCAAGCATTACCCAGTCCCCTTACAGGCGGCTGGATATGTTCATACAGCAGTCAATGGGCCAGTCACAGAGCTCGCTCACCTGCAAACAAACGCCGTTTTTACGGCGACGCACAGAAAACACAAAAAGAGTCTTTTTCTGCCTGTGTCACTAAGGGTTCACATGTCCACAAAGTGTGCATTCCCAGATACTGTCAAAACAGTGCCAAATTCATTCCCAGCTCAAGCTGCGCACCCCATGAATGTAGATCACGTGCCTACGGTCATGTACGCACCACTACACACAAGCACTGTTCACACAGTTATAAATTCATCCCCAGTAAAAGCGGGAAACATTATAAAAGTGACGCGTGTGCCTACCACTGTTTATGCACCCCCACTTATAAACACTGTCCTTACAGTGTCAAACACAACCCCAGCCCAGGCTGCGAGTTTTACAGACACAGCGCGCGCTGCTGTAATCACACACGCGCCCATTCACTCAGCTGCTCAGCGCGCGCCCGCGCCTCTGAGAGCTATGAGCTCAGGCGATTCGCTGGCCGGGTCCCTGCGTCACAGCGGCCCGCCCCTAGCCTGTATTCAGCCCATATCTGTACACACAGCGGCATGGGAAAATATTCCAGATATGCCGAAATGGGTATTGAATATAGTAAAGCACGGATACTCGCTCCAGTTCGCTCGCAGACCACCACGTTTTACGACTGTGGTCGAGACGAAAGTGAGAAAAGAGTGCTCACATGTTCTACGCACCGAGGTGCGCAAACTAATAGAAAAGGGCGCTGTGGAAACTGTTCCCCCCTCTCTGAGCGAGGCAGGTTTTTACAGCCGCTATTTTCTCGTCCCGAAAAAGGATGGCGGTCTCCGCCCCATCCTAGATCTCAGACACCTGAACAAAGCACTAATGATTCGCTCGTTCAGAATGTTAACAACCAAGCATATCCTCGCGCAAGTACGCCCAGGAGATTGGTTTCTCTCAGTGGATCTGAAAGATGCTTACTTTCACATTCCAATAGCGCCTCATCACAGGCCGTTTCTGAGATTCGCTTTCGAGGGACAGTCGTACCAGTACACAGTACTTCCGTTCGGCCTGTCCCTGGCTCCCCGTACATTCACGAAATGTATGGATGCAGCACTTTCCCCCCTAAGGCGAAGGGGAGTGCGAATACTGAATTATCTCGACGATTGGCTGATTCTAGCACAATCAGAGAGTCAGTTAATAACACACAGATCTTGGATTATCAGCCATTTAGAATGCCTGGGTCTAAGAATCAATTTTGCAAAAAGCATACTATCTCCCAGCCAGAGGATTTCTTTCCTGGGAATAGTTCTAGACTCGATGCAAATGACAGCGCGTCTCTCATCAGAGCGCGCGCTCACCATCCGGCGCCTTGCAACATCATTCAGGGCGGGCGCGCTCGCCCCCGTCAAGCGGTTTCAGAGGATGCTCGGTCTCATGGCCTCAGCATCGGCCGTACTCCAGCTAGGATTGTTGCATATGCGCCCTCTCCAACGCTGGCTCAAGAGCCGCGTCCCTACTCACGCGTGGCGTTCGGGCCACCTTTTAATCAGAGCGAACCACGGCTGTATAAAAGCCCTGACGCACTGGAAAGCCGCCGACTGGTACCAGTCAGGCGTGAGTCTGGGTGTGAACACAAGGAGAAAGATGATAACGACAGATGCCTCCAAAATAGGTTGGGGGGCCCTTTACGAGGGCAGGCCTGTCTCCGGCTTTTGGTCAAACCCGGAGAAGCGCCTACACATAAACTGTCTGGAAATGAAAGCGGTCGCTTTGGCTCTCAGAGCCCTGCTCCCACAGCTGAGAAACGAACACGTCTTGGTCCGAACGGACAACATGACGGTAGTATCGTACATAAATCGCCAGGGTGGACTCAGGTCGAGCTCCATGCATTCAATGGCCAGGAGACTCATTTTATGGTCCCAGCACAACTTGCGCTCGCTGAGAGCAGCGCATGTGCCAGGTGCCCTGAACCAGGGGGCGGACATGCTATCCAGAGACAAAATTCTCCCAGGAGAATGGGCTCTCAACCCGCTGACGATTCACTGGTTATGGAAAACCTTTGGCAAAGCGGAGATCGACCTCTTCGCCTCCAAGGAGAACGCGCACTGCCCTCTTTTCTTCACGAAAAGCATGGATGCGCTCGCCCAGAGCTGGCCGAGCCGTCCCTTATATGCCTTTCCCCCGATCGCGATGCTACCGCAGGTCATCAGTCGGGTCAGAGAGGAGAAAAACGCAGTGCTGCTGATAGCCCCACTCTGGAAGAACCAAACATGGTTTCCAGATCTGATGCAAATGCAATCTGCACCACGGCCGATTCCACTGAGGCCAGACCTCCTCAGTCAGGCCAACGGGATGATATTTCATCCCCGCCCCGATCTGTGGGCCCTTCATGCATGGCCCCTCAACGGGTTCCCAGGAACCTCACGAGCGGAGCACTAAAAACCATCGCTGAGGCGCGGGCGCCCTCCACGAGACGCTTATATGCCCAGAAATGGAAAGTGTTCAGTGTCTGGTGTAATGCCAAGGGCCTGAATCCTGAAACATGCGAGATTACGAACGTACTCGCTTTTCTACAAGGGCTTCTGGAGGCGGGCCGCGCCCCCTCCACGCTCAAAGTATATGTGGCGGCCATCACAGCATCACACGACCCTGTAATGGAACGTCCATTGGGAAGAAACGACCTAATTATTCGTTTCCTAAGGGGCACTAGGAGGATGAACCCTTCACGCCCCCCCTCAGTGCCGATCTGGGACCTAGCTACTGTCCTAGACGCTCTTAAAGGGCCTCCGTTCGAACCACTCCGAACCGTGCACCTTAAACAGCTCTCGCTCAAGACTGCGCTCTTGCTGGCACTCGCCTCGGTCAAGAGAGTGGGCGACCTGCACGCGCTTTCGACAAGCGCTGCCTGCCTAGAATTCGGACCTAACGACTGCAGGGTCGTCCTTAGGCCGAAACATGGGTATATTCCTAAAGTGCTCACCACTCCCTTCAGAGCACAGGTTATCTCCCTAACTGCGCTATCGTCCCCAGCAGACGAACACGACGCTAATCTACTCTGCCCCGTTAGGGCTCTCAGAGTGTATTTGGAGCGTTCTGCCCTATTCAGACAGACAGAACAACTGTTTGTATGCTTTGGCGGCCGTACGAAAGGTTCCGCCGTTTCAAAGCAGAGAATCTCTCACTGGATAGTTGAAGCTATAGCGCTGGCTTATGAAGCTAAGGGACTTCAATGCCCCTGGGGAGTCAAAGCACACTCCACCAGGAGTGTGGCTTCTTCCTGGGCATGGTCGAGCGGGATACCGATCGAGGATATTTGTGCGGCGGCAGGCTGGGCCTCACCGTCCACATTTATCAGGTTCTACAACCTACAGGTCCCGACACTGCATTCCAATGTACTATCAGCATGATGCTAGTTGAACTACGAGTTCGTATCTAGATTATGTATGTGCTTGTGTCACACTGAGCGCCTTCTAGCCGCTCTGTATTCTTTCCCACATATAAAGCTCGCCTCTGCCGGCTATTTGGATGATAACTTTGCTTTTTTAGCTCAGGCACCTGCCTCTGGCTATCATAAGGCGAAGTTCAGCACGCACAGCGTTTTGCATGGTGTTCCCATAGCGTAAGCTACTTACGCAATAGGAGAGACCTCTCGAAAGGGAACGACTCGGTTACTAACGTAACCTCGGTTCCCTGAGAGGAGGGAACGAGTATTGCGTAAGCTGCCGTGCTTGTGCTTGGTTAGTTCACTTCAGTCGTTTTAACTCTTCGGGGTCGCCGATCACGCCGGCGTGATCAAGTTACATGACCAGTTTAAGACGTCGAAGCATAAAAACAAAGTCACGTTGAGCGCTGCCGTCCACTTCTGTCGAAAGTGCTGGCTTGAAATTCTATTTTACTTTTTGTTTTGTGTTGATAGACCAAGTAAAAACGGAGATATGATCATTTAAACTTTATATAAAAAAATACTGACGCGTTCGTAAAAGAACGCAAGATGGGATGCGACAGGCGTTGCATTTATTCTAATAACTTTGTCGGTTTTTGTCATAAAACAAAACGGAGCAAAATGTGTGAATCTGCTGACTCTGCTCTTCAGGCTGCACATTTTAGGGAATGGAGGAGGAGCCAACTGAGCTAAGACGCAAAATTGAAAGGCAGAGGATTTACGGAGTTGACAAAGAGAGACATATATACGTTATATATAGAGAGAGAGAATTTTGCTAGTTTTTGGAAGAGTTTGAGTAGATTTTGAGAGTAGTTTAGGAGTAGTGTAGATAGTTTAGGTAGTTTAGGAGTAGTTTAGGTAGTTTAGGAGTAGATTTAGATAAACTGTTTTGAGGAGAGGCACAGATAAAAAATAAAAAACACCTGATATTTGTTGTAAATAGTTGTATGTATAATTTGATTTGTGTTCATTTTACCTTTTGTATGGTATATTTGCACTATTGAGGAACCCCTCTTACTCAAGGAATGAAATCCCTGTAATGTAGCTATCTGTGTAATTGTACATGAAGTGTTTTGTAGAGTTTCTAAGCAAAAAAGAAAAGAAAAAACGCCTATTGCCACACCTGCTTTTTGCTGCATTTAGTTTAATTTTATCTCAATTTTACATTTTTTTTATGTTGTTTTTGCACTATTTGCGAACCCTCATACTCTGGGAATGCAAGGCCTTAAATATAGCTCTCTGAATAATTGTGTGCACAACATTTTTTTAAAAAGTGGCTGAGCTAATAAGAAAGAAAAAAAGCCTATGGCTACACCCGCTTTTTTTTTGTAAATCATATTTTTTTTGTATATAGGTTGATTATATCTGAATTGTACCTGTATATGTTGACATTTACAACTTGTGTTTACATTTTAAACCTTTTAAAATGCTTCATTGAGCATGTTTGTGTTTTTTGTAGTAGAAAAGCTATAATTTTTCTATTCGGATTTTGGGTTTTTTGTGTGATTTTGGGTCCAGTATGTTGATAGAGTACATCAAAGTGAAAAACTAATTGTCTGATCATATAGGTGATGTTGTGCTGAAAAAAATTATACCAAACATTGGTATGGTAAACATTTGTTTGTTGCAAAATTTAAAAAAAATAAAAGTACTCAAAAACGTCCAAAATAGCCCAAGACTCCGAAGGGTTAACCTAAAGAACTCTCATGACGGGGCGCCCAATATATAGCACTTGGCCACACCCATCTTGGCGGGCTCTGACGCGCGCGGGCGCGAAGCGCGCTCATTGGTCGCGCATTCAGAGTCGCCCCGTCATTGGTTCGAGCAAGTTGCCGCAGCACAGCCAATGACCGAGCTGCCTTCGTTCATTGCTGTCAGCTGTGCAGCTGCAATGCGTTTTACATAAAGACTTCAATATTCTCGAGAAAAGGAGTTTTCCCATAGCGTAAGCTACTTACGCAATACTCGTTCCCTCCTCTCAGGGAACCGAGGTTACGTTAGTAACCGAGTCGTTCTCTAGCAAGGAAACCCAGTAAACTAATCAAGGATCTTGCCAGGACGTCGCAGGTTTTAATATACAAAAGTTGGTGTTTTGAGGTGTAAACGACAGCAAATAGTTGTTGTGCGATTGGATGCACTATTATTCAGCATAATCGGGTTAAGACCGTGAACGTAAACGCCCATTCCCTAAAGTGAAAGTAGAAACGGACCGAGCTTTCAGCATCTGTCGCTGCATTAACGCCGCGATCTCTCAGAGACGATGATGGATATAACGGTATAGCGACTATCTTAATTTACTGGCTTAATATTTCTCTTGTGGACCTACATCAATGACAGTAAAAAATTAGAAGAACATTTCTTTTTAAACAAGTTTTTGAAGCTGCTTTTTATTTTCACAGATGGCAGAGTTGTGCTGTTCGTGAACTAAAGACTGCTATTTTGTTTCCATAGCACATTAACAAAACGTTTAATGACACTAATAACACTAAAAACAATACAATAACTAAATATTAATAATATCACTAAAATTATATAGGGAACGTTTCGTTAATATTTAGTAATTGTATTGTTTTTAGTGTTATTAGTGTCATTAAACGTTTTGTTAATGTGCTATAGAAACAAAATAGCCTCACTATATAATTGATTGTAGGCTAGCGTTTGTTGCCCGCCAGGTATCCATGGAAGTCACGTGACTGCAAAGTATGAATTGAGCCGTCAATCCAATTGGATTATTTCAATGTAAATGTAGCAAGTGTCATGGACGTAAAGGCAGATCAAGTTTAAATATATTTTTTAGTCTATATTTCCATCTTGTAATGCCGCTGTTTTGGGTATTTTTTAAATATAAATGATTTGTATTGGAGCAGGCACTTTGAGTTTTTTAATGGGTTATGCTATAGCCCTAAATGTTTTTAATGAAATATCTGTATTGACATATCACCACATTATTTACCGCCATACGAGCCACAAATTAAAGCTTGGTAAGCCGCAGGAGGTAGAAGTAACACTGCTCTATAATGTTCTCCTGAAGGTTTTTGTACAGTATCATGTTTTTTTATTTTTTTATTTAAATAAAGTAGGTGGTATAATTGGAAGAATGTTATTATTCTTGAAACATTTTTGGACTGAACTTCTTGTCAATATATAAGATTTTCCTGGGAGATAGAGACTTTAAATTTTAAATGCATTTGTTAAGTTTCTTTAGTGATCTTGTACAAGTTCACTATAGCATATATACATGGACTAAAAGAAATCGATTTCATGGGGTCTTTAAATGAAACTCTGAGAAGCTTCTCACCATCAGCACTGCAAAGAACGTCAGATGTGAACACGAGCACTTTATGGTGTCATTGTCGATTTTTACTGTCTCACAGCCGGACGTCGTCCATGTTAGATTTCCTTCAAAGAAAAGAGAGCGGCAAATTAAATTGATTATATGAAATTACTTGATTGGAACTGATCAATAAACCCATAAGGGAATTTACCTTTGCCATCCCAAGAACTGCAGGATGCATTACCGACCTGTAAGAACATGTTTGATTTTTATTTTGCTTTCAGAGTGTCTGGTCATTATTTTTTTTTAAAAAAGGTTTCTTTAAAAAAAAAAAATAATTACCAGATTTTTACATTTAATGACCATTTCTATATGGCTGGTAAGGTTGGAGATATTGGCGCCCATCTTTATTCCATAAACCTCATTGTTCAAAACAGTGCCATTCTAAATAAGAAACCATACAAGAATTAAAAAGCAATCATTAATAATCAAATCTAAACGTTTGAATAGAACAGATCAAGTTTTGAATGATCTCATTGCACACATTACCTCATTTCCCATATTTGTGAACCTTAACACTCCAACAAATGCACTTCCATTGTTTTCAAGACGTGATTTATCAAAGGCCTCTCTGGTAACATTTACAGACCAGGGAAAGTCTGTCTTCAGGTAATTCTCGACAACCTGTGGATTTGAAATAATTAGCACTGATAAATCAAGAATCGTAGCCAGATGGACATGCTTTAATGCTTCTCAGGGCTTACGTTGATCATGTTCTGATTTGAAGAGTAGCATATTTTAATGTCTTTGCTTTCTGTGTTCTTGGCTTGTCTTTGGAGAACACCGATAATATCCCCCATCACAATCCCCGCATTGCTTACATTTTTTTTTTCCATCTGCTCTACCAGGGAGTCCATTTTCTCCAGAGTCTCTCTGCAAGGTTGATTGAATCATTTGGTATTCTGTACTAGAGTTTTAGACTTTATTGAAACTGGTAACCGCACACTTACGATGCTTTTGAGGGTTCGAGAGGTATACTCCAGTCTGTTGTATCATTTGAAGATATATTCAAATAAATCTCAGGTTGTGGAAGAGTGGTAGTTAGATTCTGAGTTGTCTCGGGTGTTCTGACACTCTTATCTGGATTGTTAGTGGTGGTGTGTGACACTGGTGTGACACTGGTTTCTGGATTGTTAGTGGTGTGTGTCACTGGTGTGACACTCTTATCTGGATTGTTAGTGGTGTGTGACACTGTTGTGACATTCTTATCTGGATTGTTAGTGGTGGTGTGTGACACTGGTGTGACACTGGTTTCTGGATTGTTAGTGGTGTGTGTCACTGGTGTGACAGTAGTTGATCTTTCATCAATGCAGACGACACAAATCCATTCCCTCACGTTCAAATACAGAACATATTTGTGTCCTTCTTGCGCTTCAACACAAAGAAATAAATAAGGAATGGATTTTAATTATACATCTGTGCAATTGTGTAATAATTGAAAGATTAAAGAAAGTGCTCTAATATGTCATATATCATAAGAAACACTGTCATTTCAGCATTATACAGTTGCATGTTCATCATAAACACATCATATAAAAGGTTCAATGTGGTTCTCTGTAGAACTCTAGGGTTTTTGAGTCTTTAAAGAGACCTTGATGTCAGAAAGGTTCTATATAAAGAAAAATGATTAGTTTTTAATGAGTTATATCAATTGCTTAGGTTTATGACCTGCTTAATTCATAAAATGTAACAACATTAAATTCAGACTAATTTTTTTTAAATGATCTCATTATGGGAACCTCTAAAGCAGGGGTCAGCACTGTTTTAATTTTCCTTGCTTTAATTTTGTGATTATTTTCATTCCTTTCTGTAAAGCACTTTGAAGTGCCATAGAGTTTGAAATGTGACTATAAATAAACTTGCCTTGCCTTTAAAGTTCTATATAGAACATTTTCTTCCAAGCGTGGCATAATTGCACAGAACAATGACTAACTCATGCTTGTCAAAGCAAGTACATTGTATGTTTAACAGCTCCAGAAACCCTAATATTACCCTAATCTTATAACTTAATGATTTTAAGTTATACTGGAGAAAAGACATCTGCTGAGAGTTTGCATGTTATAGGCCTACTTTATTAATGTTGATTGATTGAACTTTGATAGGTGTGTGAAACTGTAAGTAGTTTATAGACACAGACTCACCGCTGCATGTATCATTGGCATATGTAGCATTTTGACATCTCTCTCCAGGATCAACAAGAGGGATTTCCAAACAACCTCAATAAACCATGACAACACATAATTTTGTCAGACAAAGTGTTATGATTTGTACATCTTTGTACACTAAGAACAGCATGAAGGTTTTAAAAGACAGGAATAAAGACCAGAGAATGTCAATGAATGTCAATTACACATCTTACAAGGCAACAGTCTGGAGTACTAGTGATTATAGTTTACCAGAGTACCACTGTATGTACACAGGGCACCATAAATTACAGGAAAGTTGCATCACGAGCGCGCCACTGTCTTCACTCTTATTGGTTGTTGCTCAGAAAAGTGGCTCTTCATTTGCATAAAGTTAAATGTATCGCAACGGTCACTGTCTCTTGTTTTGCCAGAAATCGCCAGCTCTCTATTGAAATGAATGTGATTATGTCACTTTGTCACTGGCGGTGTGAACAGGGCTTAAAGGGATAGTTCACACAAAAATGAAAATTAATAACATAATTTACGCACACCCTCAAACCATCCTAGGTGAATGTGACTTTCTTCTTTCAGACGAGCACAATCGGAGATATCGGCTCTTCCAAGCTTTATAATGGGGGTGAGATTTTAAACCCCAAAGAAGTGCATCCATTCATGATAAAAGTAATCCAAATGACGCCAGTGGGTTAATAAAGACCCGACACATGACCTCTGACCCGACGCATGACCTCTGACCGACGCATGACCTCTGACCCTACACATGAGCTCTGACCCTACACATGACCTCTGACCCGACGCATGACCTCTGACTGACGCATGACCTCTGACCCTACACAAGACCTCTGAGCTGACGCATGACCTCTGACCCTACACATGACCTATGACCCGACACATGACCTCTGACCCTACACATGACCTCTGAGCTGACACATGACCTCTGAACGACGCATGACCTCTGACCCGACGCATGACCTCTGACTGATGCATGACCTCTGACCCTACACATGACCTCTGAGCTGACGCATGACCTCTGACCCTACACATGACCTCTGACCCGACGCATGACCTCTGACCCTACACATGACCTCTGAGCTGACACATGACCTCTGAACGACGCATGACCTCTGACCCTACACATGACCTCTGACCCGACGCATGACCTCTGAGCTGACACATGACCTCTGAACGATGCATGACCTCTGACCGACGCATGACCTCTGACCCTACACATGACCTCTGACCGACGCATGACCTCTGACCCTACACATGACCTCTGACCCGAAGCATGACCTCTGACCCGACACATGACATATTAACGAACATGGAAGTGCAGAGGATAGAGCAAAACAAAACACCGGTCACAAATTAGAAGTCTAAAACAACAATTTTAAAGAGAAATGTGTGAGGTGTTTGTACCGTGAGGGACGTCGACTCTCACCTAAGCGTAGTTTCCGCCGGGATCTAGACTCGCGTATAGCCCTTACCAGAAGCCAGTGATAATAGTTTAAAGATTATAGTTATAAAGTTATAAATATGGATATTTTTCTTACACAAACGCATCACTTCGCTTCAGAAGGACTTTATTAACCCCCCGGAACCATATGGATTACTTTTATGATGGATGGATGCACTTTTTGGGGCTTCAAAATCTCAGTTACTATTCACTCCCCTTATTAAGCTTGAGAGAGCCTGGTTATTTTTTAATATAACTCAGCTTGTGTTTGGCTTAAAGAAGAGAGTCATAAACACCTAGGATGGCTTGAGGGTGAGTAAGTTTTAATTTTTGTATGAACTAACCCTTCTAGCCGGGAAACCAAAGAGTTTCGGGTCCCATTTGACTTCCATTGTATTTTTGTTTTTTCATACTATGGAAGTCAATGGCGACCAGCAATTGTTTGGTTACCAACATTCTTCAGAATATCTTCTTTTGTATTCAACAGAAGAAAGAAACTCAACTGGTACAAAAAAAAAAAACATTTAACGTCCAATTTAGCATGTTACATTCATATCTGTTTGCCTATATAGCTAAATTATGCATCATCAGTGATGTATACTGAATTGACTTACTGTCTTAAGTCATGTTTACGTAAAGCATTTTAGAATGTCCCAATTGTTTATGATATTAGTAATCGTTTATTTTTATTTATTATTATTATTTTGCCGTCATTTTTTCTATAAATACTTTTCAAAAAAATCCTTCAGTTCTCCCTGCAACATAATCTGTTTTCATATAATCCTTATCTTGATATGTATGCTAATATATTCAAATATATATGGTGTTGTGTTGATAAAAAAAGAAAGGCTGCAAAATTCATGGAATTTTGTGGTAGGCTACTGTTTTTGTGGAATTTCTGTGCTAAACATAGTCTTAAATTGAACTTTGCCATTGGAAGGACCATGTAAATTATTGAACCAGTCTAACCAGCCTAATCATAATATGTAGGCCTAGACCTTAAAACGAATGAGGCTTCTACTTATATTTCTATGCTATTTCTATGCTTCTAGATAACCTGTTCAGTGGAAAGCAGAGTGCAATGTATCTGGTTTTTACAACAAATAGGATTATACTGTAGAATAGGGCAAAATCTTACTCATGCTTGAGCTTTGATTATTTGCATTGCAAGTGGTGTTGTTAGTTGTCGGGGTGGTAGTTCTTCGGGTGTTAGTTGTCAGGTCGCGGTTGATCTGACAAGTCACATTATAATCTGTATTAAGCAGAAGGGAAGAGATGTTTTAGAAGAGATGAATTATTACAACACTTGCTAAATATCACTAACCTAAACTAGTGTAAAATAGTCTGTGGTTGTACCATGACCTGCTGTTTCTCAAGAACTCATTGCATAATTACTCCATTTAAATATTCTGATTTGTATATAATTTCAGTCTTGTGTTTGTTCTATTTTTGCTTTGCATTGATTGATAGAATGTTCAGAATTCAAAATATTACCAACAGCGATGACGTCATAATTACTGACAGCAGCGATCACTCATGAAAACACAGAAGTATACCTGTCTCATACCTGTTAAATTCAGGACCGATGATGGCAGACATTTAGATTCATTTGGTAAAAACCACATTTTTATGTCTTGATCCGTCTCATTCATTCTGACTTCATAATTCCCCCGGTTGTTTGTTATGTTGAAAAAGTACTTTTTGCATTTTCCTGGAAGCAAAAGAGAACATTTTAACATTTGTGACCCTGGACCACAAAACCAGTCACAAGGGTAATTTTTTTTAAATTTACATTGTTTGAAACATTTCCATTGATGTACGGGGTTGTTAGCATATGACAATATTTGGCAGAGATATAACTATTAGAATATCTGGAATCTGAGGGTGCAAAAATATCTAAATATTGAGAAAATCGCCTTTAAAGTTGTGCATTTAATTTCGCAGTTTTGCTGCATCCACTCACAAAAATAAATTTGTTATATATTTACGGTAGGAAATTTACAAAATATCTTCATGGAACATGATCTTTACTTAATATCCTAATGATTTTTGGCATAAAAGAAAAATCAATAATTTTGACCCATACAATGTATCGTTGGATATTGTCACAAATAAACCCGAGCGACTCGTGACTGGTTTTGTGATTTTGTGAAGAAATTTCTGAAATCAGGAATGGTTCATAAATAAAATATTCAAGTTTTTCCCCCAGTGTATTTATCAATAACGGAAACGTCTCGGTTACGTATGTAACCCTAGTTCCCTGATAGGGAACGAGACGCTGCGTCAAACGCTGCGGGAACGCCCCTGCGTTGTGCGTCATGAAGCACGTATGGAATCAGCCCAATGGAGAGATGAAACGTCATAGGCGGGTGACGTCATCGACCAGGAAACTATAAAGCACCCCAAAAACACAAGCGCATTAGCTTCTGATAGGCTTGAAGGAAGCGCTAACGGGAGTGCCGGGAGTATGGCGGAGCGACGCAGCGTCTCGTTCCCTATCAGGGAACTAGGGTTACATACGTAACCGAGACGTTCCCTTTCAAGGGAACTTCGAGCTGCGTCAAACGCTGCGGGAACGCGAATACCCACGTCGCCATAGGACCAAATGACCGTCATGTGAGACTAGCGCACAGAGGACGAGAGCACCTGTGCCCCAGGGGTAGAGCTTAAGTCTAGGTCATAGAACTTAATAAAAGTATGCGGTGAAGACCATCCAGCCGCATCACAAACATCACTCAGGGAAACCCCCGACAAAAGAGCTTTAGAAGCAGCCATACTCCTGGTAGAGTGAGCTCGGACAACCAAAGGTGAAGGCTGGCCAGCCGACTCATAAGCAAGTGAGATAGCCTCAACCACCCACTTGCTCATTCTCTGTTTAGACGCCGGACACCCTTTCCTGGGTGGCCCGAAACATACAAAAAGTTGTTCTGATTTCCTCCACAGGGCAGCTCTGTGGACATAAGCGTCTAATGCCCTAACAGGGCAGAGTGAATTAAGTTTCTCCTGGTCCGATGACATAAATGGAGGAGGACAGAAAGCCTGCAGAACCGTAGGTCTAACAATATTAGTAGGAACCTTAGGAACGTAACCTGGTCTAGGATGCAGAAAAGCTTTAACCATGCCAGGTGCAAATTCCAGGCACGAGGGTGAAACCGACAGAGCCTGCAAATCTCCGATTCTTTTTAGTGAAGAGATAGCAAGCAAAAAGATAGTCTTAAAAGTGAGAAACTTCTCGGGAACTTCTTCGATAGGTTCAAAAGGAGCTAGGGAAAGACCTTCTAATACAATGGCCAGATCCCAAGTCGGCACCCTCGTACGAACTGCTGGCCTCAGCCTCAAAGTGCCACGGAGGAAACGAGTTATAAGCGGGTGTCTCCCAAGAGAAACTCCACTGAAAGGGACGTGGTAAGCAGCTAGTGCCGCCACATACACCTTTAGTGTGGAGGGGGATAACCCTGTGGAGAAGCGCTCCTGCAGGAATTCCAGCACTGCACCCACTGGGCAGTTAACTGGGTCCTGCAGGTGTTCTCCACACCAAGAAGTGAAAAGTTTCCACTTCAAGGCATAAAGCTTCCTCGTGGATGGAGCTCTGGAGTTAAGAATGGTCTCAACAACCTCGGTTGAGAGACCGGAGTCTATGAGCTGGGCCCCCTCAGAGGCCAAGCCCACAGTTTCCACAATTCTGGGCGGGGGTGAAGTATCGTGCCCCCCGCCTGGGAGAGTAGATCCCTCCTGACCGGGAGCTCCAAAGGAGAACCGTCCAGGAGAGAAATCAGGTCCGCAAACCATACTCGGGCCGGCCAGAACGGGGCTACTAGTAGTAGACTGACCCCGTCCCGGCGGACCCTCTCCAGAACTCCTGGTAACAGAGCAATCGGGGGAAAGGCGTACAGACGTGACCTCGGCCACGGCTGCACCATAGCATCCAACCCCAGGGGGGCTGGAAGAGTGATGGAGAACCACCGATGACAATGAGTGGTCTCCTTGGAAGCGAATAGGTCCACCTCGGCGCGACCGAAACTCAACCAAAGGAGCTCCACCACCTCGGGGTGGAGTCTCCATTCCCCTGGCCTCGGCCCCTGCCTCGACAGGGAGTCTGCTACCACATTCAAATACCCAGGGAGATACATTGCTCTCAGAGATAGTAGCTTCCCTTGGGACCACAGGAGGATCTGACGGGCCAACTTGTAAAGCCGGCGAGACCGCAGGCCCCCCTGATGATTTATATAAGAGACCACCGACGTGTTGTCTGATTGAACTAACACATGATGGCCTCTCAGGTCTGTTAGGAAGTGTTTCAGAGCCTGAAACACAGCCAACATCTCTAGACAATTTATGTGCCACGAAAGATGATGATCCTGCCACAGACCTTGGGCTGGGCGACCACTCATGACCGCCCCCCACCCTGTGAGGGAAGCATCCGTCGTTAGCGTTATGCGACGACAAAGAGCCCCCAGCACAGGACCTTTGGATAGGAACCAAGTTTCTCTCCACATGACCAGAGCACGAAGGCAGCGCCGCGTGACTTTGAACGTGCGGAGCGGATTTCCCCTCGGGGAGAATCCCTTGGTCCTGAGCCACCACTGTAGCGGTCTCATGTACAACAGGCCGCAAGGTATAACGTTGGACGCTGCTGCCATCAGACCCAACAGTCTCTGAAACTGCTTGACAGTGAGTAGCTGGCCTAGCTTCACTTGTTTCACAGCTGAGAGAATCGAAGCGATGCGGGTCGGAGAGAGTCGCGCCCGCATCGATACCGAATCCCAAACGACACCCAGAAAAGTGGTCTTCTGGGAAGGAGATAATACACTTTTCTTTGCGTTCAGCCTCAACCCCAACTTTCTGATATGAGCGAGGACGACATCTCGATGCCGAACCGCCATCTGCTCGGTCTGAGCTAAAATCAACCAATCGTCGATGTAATTGAGAATACGAATGCCCTGAAGCCTCAGAGGCACTAGTGCTGCATCCATGCATTTCGTGAAAGTGCGGGGAGATAAAGCTAGGCCAAACGGAAGAACCCTGTACTGGTACGCCTCGCCCCCGAAGGCGAACCTCAGGAACTTCCTGTGTTGTGGAAGGATGGACACATGGAAGTATGCGTCCTTCAGATCTATCGTGACAAACCAGTCCTCGGACCTGATTTGAGACACGATCTGCTTGATAGTGAGCATCTTGAATTTTAGCTTCCCTACCGAGCGATTCAATATGCGCAGGTCTAAAATTGGACGCAACCCCCCATCCTTCTTTGGAACGATGAAATATCGGCTGTAATAACCTGACTCCAAACTGGGAGGAGGAACCCGTTCTATAGCCTCTTTTTGAAGGAGCGTTTTCACCTCTTGTTCCAATACCAGAGCCTGCTCGGGGCCCACCACTGTGTGCAGAACCCCTCTGAATTTTGGTGGACGACACCTGAACTGGATAGCATAACCCTTTTCTACTGTCTGCAGGACCCAATGAGATATTTTTGGAAGGCTTTTCCACTCTGCCAGAAATTCTACTAAGGGTACCAGCCTCTCGAGACTGGCCTCTGGTGTAACTTGAGCAGCAGACGCAGCGCCCTGTAACGGCGCACCGGCAGGGAACAACTGGTCTGACCGCTCTGAGACCCTCCTCAGAGGGAGCGAGCGTCCCTCGGGAAAGCGCTCGCTGGGATCGTCTGTGCCCCGGCATAAAGGCGGGGTTGGCAGAACGAGCCCCTGAGGGCACCGAGGAGGAATGGGCACCGTAAAAAGAGGTGAACACCTTTCCGCCTCGGTGGGGACCACCCTCAGCATCCTGAACGGCTTGGCGTCAGGACTTCTTCTTAGCCGAAGCCTTCTTAGCCAATATAACTGTCCTCAGATCAGTTCTACTGGGAGAAGGCTTCGGCTGAGAGTGTCGCGGCTGAGCCCACTGTCCAGCAGGGGGAGCACGAGACGCGACACTCTGCCTCTGCTGCGCTCTATGTGATGAGCTCGAAGACGGCCGGGGCTGCTCCCGCCCAGCAGCCCCAGGGACATGAACTTTAAGGGGAAGAAACTTTTTAAAAGCTGCAGTTTGTTTCTTTTCTTCTTGGAATTTATCGATAACTGAATTCACAGCATCACCAAACAACCCCATGGGAGAAAGAGGAGCATCTAAAAGAAAAGCTTTTTCTCTCTCTTTAATATTAGTCTGATTTAACCACAAATGTCTTTCTGCGGCCACCAGAGCTGCCATAGAACGACCCATTAATTTGGCCGATTCTCTGGTGGCACGCAGGGATAAATCAGCAGCCTGACGCAGTTCGCGAACTACGTCAGTACTGACCTCCTCACTCTCACTCATGTCCCTTAGCAGATCAGCCTGGTATGCCTGCAAGATTGACATAGTATGCAGACATGACGCAGCCTGACCTGCTGCCGAATATGCTTTACCCACCAAAGCCGAAGTGTTTCTTAAAGGCTTGGTGGGTAATGCCGGTGCCTTAAAAGATGATGCTGCTTCGGGGGAGAGATGGCTCGCAAGCGTCTCTTCCACACGAGGCAACGCACCATAACCATGAGCCTTGGCTCCCATAATATTAGCGTATGTTGAAGTCTGGGGACTAAACACTCTATATGACACCGGTTTTCTCCATGATTTCGACACCTCGGTGTGGAGATCATGGAAAAACGGCAGGCACCGGCGTGGAGGCTGCACACGTGACGGCAAAAATCTCTCATCCAACTTTGATTTAGAAACAGACTCCTGTCTAGTCACTGGCCATTCAATATTAAGTTTTTCAACAGCTCTTGTTAACACCTCCATAAGCTCATCACTCTCAGGAGTGTGGGGTGGCGAATCCTCCACATCTCCCTCAACACTAACAACATCAAGTTCCTCAGAACTGGATAGCATTGGTGCCTCAGCCCGAGCGGAAGAAACCGCAGCGCGTGCTTCCGAACCCGGGACTGAGGCACTGGATCTCACAGGTGAAGGGAGAGATAAGGCAGAGCCCGTCTCAAACCCCGCTGTGAGATCCATCTGCGATCCCCACGATAAGCGCCGCCGCTCTGCCTCGGCAGAAGCGGGACCCGAACCGCGGGGAGCGCGCACCGAACCGCTCTCCTCAAAGAGCGACCGGCGGGAGCGGAGCGTCCTTAACGGCAAACGCTCGCAATGCTCACAGTCTGCTCCCTCGAGAGCAAACTGGGCATGCTGAACTCCCAAACAAACAACACAAAGATCATGTGTATCCCCGCTCGTTAAATAACGCGAGCAGGGAGGAACACACTTTCTAAACTGCTGTTCGTCCGCCATAATCTCTCAATATATATATATATAGGGATAAATTGTTTGTGTGGTGCAGGGTATGTAAGACAGACAATATCACACAGGGACAGATTCACATGTAGCGCGACTGAAAGCACAGAAGCTAATGCGCTTGTGTTTTTGGGGTGCTTTATAGTTTCCTGGTCGATGACGTCACCCGCCTATGACGTTTCATCTCTCCATTGGGCTGATTCCATACGTGCTTCATGACGCACAACGCAGGGGCGTTCCCGCAGCGTTTGACGCAGCTCGAAGTTCCCTTGAAAGGGAACTATCGTTTTTGTCAATAAAAAAAAAAAAAAAAAAAAAAAAAAAATATATATATATATATACATATATAATGAAAAACTTAAAGAATATTTACACACACACACACACACACACACACACACACACACACACACACACATATATATGTATATATATATATATATATATATATATATATAAATATTCTTAAAGAAAATTAATCATTTTGCGTTGACAACTAACTTACATAAAATAGGCCTAAGTTTAAGTTGAAGAACTAAATATCTAAAATTAAACTGAAATAAATGTAAATGAAACCTAAATATGAATTCCTAAAAATAACTAAAACTAATAAAAGTTACAAAATAACAACAAAATTAATAAAAGTTTAACCAAAAGTTAAATACAAACTGAAAATATAAAAACAAAAGCTAATTCAAAATATTATTAAAAATGATAGCAATATATAATACAAAAATACAACTGTTACCCAGGGAAGTAGTGTTCGGTTTGACGGTCATTATGCAAAAATCCCCTATCAGTGTTTCACAGGCTGATGGACATGTCAGGTTTATAGCTGGAATAAAAAGCCATTATCTTTATGAATATGTCAGTCGTCACAAGCCCTTTCAGAAAAATAAATATGCAGTTTATTTCACATACCTGCGCAAATTGATCTACTTAGGTATGCATCTGTCAAATTGTCACCAATGATCATTATTTTCGAGCCGGCTGCACAAACAAACACAACATCATGAGCTCTGCGCATCGAACAACATATTCACTGGCATTACAGACTTTTTTTTTTTTGAGGTTTTAAAGCAACTTACTTATCTGGAGTGAAGCACAGCAGATGATCATCAGCCACAGCAAACTCCGCTTTTCCCAAGACATAATTCCCAAAAACATCCTGAGAGAGACACAAAAGTTGAGTTTTCTTTTCTACAGTAGGCTACTTGTAGTAAATCTTAAATCTTAAAGCATTTTATATTTACATTCTTGAGATGTAAAGTCCACAGTCCAAGAGGAGAGAGAGTTTCATGCGTTCACATATGAAACCGTATAATTATGATCCGCAGATCAGAGCCGCTGGAACAATGACATACGGTTCATTTGCATACATGCAAATCATGTGCTTTAAACTGTGAATATCAGTATACTTTTACATATAGGTCCAGTTTATCAAGTTACATTTGTTCACAGAGAACTATATAAATATATATATAGCCTAAAACGTAATAAATACTAATATACTAAATACAAATAAATAATATATTTAATAATAATACAGTGTAGCAATCTTGATATCACAAATCATGATAAGATTCAAATTAATTATTTGAAAGAACAAAACTATGTTCTTTGTAAAGTGCGTTTTTCTCAATAAACGACACTTGTTTTGTTATTTTTGTCACACAAATGAAACTGAATTTATCAGTTTGACTAATGTGTTTTTGAGAGCCACTGAAGGTTCATCATGATGAATAATGTTTCTAGATCTTTTGTCTTTTTAGAGATTGTGGTGGCGAACAAACTTCGATCACTGAATAAGAAACAAACATTTCCAATTGTCTTTGATGAGGTTTATTTTCTTGCAAGAAAAGGCCAGCAGTCGTACAGTCACAGAGTGTGTATAACAGTGAATATTATCTTTCTAGGCCAATTATGGTATTTTCAACCATATGTGGAAGATTATTAGACTTGAGTGAAGCTCTCCTGTCACGAACCAACACTCTTTACTATTCCAATACAATTCCACATTAGAATAAGGGTTGTGTGTGCTCTTACTGTCATATGATGGTCACACACATCTTAAAGATAACATTTCTTCCACAAGCTGCTTTACAGCATAATTTAATACCATTTGCATCATTGATCATTGTTATCATTGTAAAGCTGCTTTAAAACCACTTTATATACAGAAAAAAATGAGTTAAATGGACTGTTTATTTGTTACATCTTTATAAAGTGCTATAGAACTAAAGGTGATTTCAGAATGATGAAAAATGACATGAGAGGTATTTAGATATAAAACCGAGCATATGTGGGTGTAAGCCAGTGTTTTGTGTATTTTAATCAAACAAATATGTATATTTGTGCATGATTTACCTTGAAATGATAAATGTAATACCGGTAAGCATGCAAATATCTAATGTGTGGACTTTAGTTTCATCCTAAAGATGTAAATTTGTTCTCTAAAAGAGGTTCAGTATAGTTTGTTTGTCTCTGATATGCTCATGTTCACATACAGTACAGCAGGATTAATACAGTATAACATTAATAAATCTAACATCACTAATATTCAGCACAATTCAATTCTCCCACAATAACAGTATTTTAGTAACAATCAACAGATATGTGTTAACCACTGAGTGCATTCATAGTTTTATGTAGAAACATCATTTTAAATGATTCTCCCTTCAAAATTGACATTTATATTGTTAGTTTGGGCCTGACTGGGTGAGAATATTATAAAACTCTGCACTGGATAATGACTGCTAATATCTCAAAGATGTTTGAGACAAAAATCTTAACTTTCAACATTTTCAAATGGACTTATAGCAGCATATGTCTTTAGTAGCCTAATGTTTGTGAGAATAAATATTATTATACCACAGGGCTGTTGAATGCTTGAATCTGATTGGTTGACGAATGTTCCCTATCGGTCAGTCACTACAACGTAGGTCATGACTGACCAATAGGAATCTCGCTAGAGAGGCCAATCTACTTCGAGTGAAACTAAAACAAGCCAATACACATTGGCGTGCAATCATTTGCAACAGCTGTGCAGCCTCGCAGCGCGGGTATTTAACAAGCAGCTGGTGCGATTGCACACTAGCTTTTTGCTTAGGAGCCAAGCACTTCGTATGCTGAACAGAGTGAATTTGAAAGCAAGCCTCTTCTGGATCTCTCCACTTTGGTGCGGGCGTGACGGCACAGCAGCGCGAGCGGTCTTTTTCTCTTCTCTCTCTCTTCTTTGTTTGTTGTTTTAAAACTGAGCAAACAAAAAAGCTGTTTTCACGGCTGGTAAGGTGCGCGGTTAAAGCGCTCAATGGCCGTTTTTACGGCTGGTAAGGTGCGCGATTAAAGCGCTCAACGGCCGTTTTCACGGCTGGTAAGATGCACAGGTGCACATTCCTGTCTGTGTTCGCCGTGACCGTTCCCCTGCGTGCTTCAGCACCAAGGAGAGCAGTCTCTAAAAGAGCTTACACAGATAGTTTGCGTCTTTTTCAAGATGACATTCTATCTGTGTGTTTCTGGATGCGGTCGTTACCTGGGGTCGCGGGATGGTCACGATCGCTGCCTTGTGTGTCTGGGCCTCGAACACGCACAGGCAGCGTTCGTGGATGGGTCATGTACCCATTGTGGGAAGATGACCATCTCGGAGCTGAGGTCGAGACTCACGTTCCTGCAAAGGGGCGGAGTCCCCGTGCCTGCACCTCGTTCCAAACCCCCTTCGCGGGTTGCTACGGGCAGTGCCACGGGTGACCTGAGGATTACAGTGAGCGTGCTTCCTTCGGGGAACCAACCCCCTAGGAACCCTCACTCCTCTCATGCTCCGCAACCAGTTGAGCTGCCAACGGAACGTTCTGGACCATCCTCGAGATGTGTACCAGTCATTTCGTTCGGCGCTCCCTGCGACGACCAGATGTCGATCGCTGCATCGGAGGGTGGGTCAGACCTCTCCGCGGACGACGGCTCGGAGCCGCTGCCTCCTTCAGGTGTGTCAGCGGTGCCCGAGTCGGACCCGGAGACGATGGCCATGCTTTCCCGGGCCGCCAACAGGATCGGGCTCGTGTGGAACCCTCCACCGTATCCCGAGCCCTCGAGGTTGGACGATTGGTATCTCGGGGTGGCGCGCGCTGGTTCTCAGCAACCCACCCCAGTGCCTTTCTTCCCGGAAGTGCATGAGGAGCTCACAGGGAAGTGGACGGCACCTTTTACTGACAGAAACCGTCTCGGTGGCTCCTCCTCCCTCACCACCCTTGATGGCGGGGCAGCTAAGGGATACGGGCGTATCCCGCCAGTGGAACGGGCCGTTGCTATGCAACTGTGCCCTAACTCCACTTGGCGTGGAGAACCGTGTCTTCCTTCCCGGGCCTGTAAGTACTCGTCGGACCTGACCGGCAAGGCTTACAAGGCCTGTGGGGAAGCTGCCTCTGCCATGCACGCTATGGCCTTGTTGCAGGTTCATCAGGCCAAGGCACTGAAGGACCTGCACGAGGGTGGTCATGATCCACAAGTTCTCCAAGAACTTCGTACCGCAACTGACCTCGCGCTTCGTGCGACGAAGGTCACTGCGCGGTCAGTGGGTCGTGCGATGTCCACACTAGTGGTCCAGGAACGCCACCTCTGGCTGTGTCTGGCTGACATGCGGGAGACCGACAAGATCAGGTTCCTTAACTCCCCCGTGTTCCAGACCGGCCTCTTCGGCGACGCGGTCGAGAACTTCGCCTAGCAGTTCTCGGCTGTACAGAAGCAGACTGAGGCCATTAAACACATCCTGCCGCGGCGGTCAGCTGCTGCCTCCACCCCACCGCCCGCGGCTCCTCGGTCTGCTCTTCACCGCGGGCGTCCGCCTGCGTCTGCCCCTGCTCCCGCGCCGCAGCAGCAGCCTCCATCCAAGCGGCACCGTGGAGCCAGTCGCAGGCAGGGCGCCCCGCCCGTCCAGGCCCCCGCCAAGAGGGGCGGCAAAGCCAAAGGTAAGCGGCCCTAGGACGGGCGACCCAGAGGTGGAAGGGACTGCTCTCCAGGAGACGATGACTGCATCGCTCCCTCCCCCGGAAGAGGGCCGGGTGGAAAATCCTTTGTTTCGTTTTGTTTGTGTTCCGCCGCTGGCCTTAAAACCAGCGGTACCCAAATTTTCAATAAAAGAGCAATTTCTATCATCTCTGGGTCCGAAGAGGGCCTGGAGAGCAGTGGGGGGTCGGAATCCTTACCATTCTCATCCGCCTCTTCTATCGCCAGCCGGCAGCTGCGTATGGTCCGAGAACGCCACCGAGCCGCCTCCCGCACCTCCTGCCCCGTGGAACCAGGTAAGTGCTGCACAGCACACTCAGACCCCGCTACGGGCCGCCTCCCAGAGAGAGCCTCCCGAGCCGCGTCCCTGTGTTCCACCTCGCTGCCCCACTCCGGGTACGCCTACGGTTCCTTTGGTCCCACTTGTACGGTCTCTGCGAGCCTGGTTAGCGCTCCCCAGGCCGTCTCGCTGGCTCATTCGAACCATCAGGCTCGGCTATGCGATTCAGTTCGCCCGGCGTCCCCCCAAGTTTCGGGCCATCCACTCCACTACAGTGAGAGCAGCCGATGCCCATGTCTTGCGTGCGGAGATCGCAGTCCTACTGGCGAAGGATGCGATAGAGCCGGTCCCTCCAGCCGGTATGAGGTCAGGGCACTACAGTCCCTACTTCATTGTACCCAAGAAAGGTGGTGGGTTACGACCGAAAGTCACGGAGGGGGCCCTTGTTCCCATGAGAGAACAGGGCGTTCGCATCCTCAACTATCTCGACAACTGGCTCATACTAGCACACTCTCGAGATCAGCTATGCAAACACAGGGACCTAGTGCTCAGGCACCCCAGCCAGTTGGGTCTTCAGGTCAACTGGGAAAAGAGCAAACTCTCCCCTGTGCAGAGGATCTCATTTCTCGGTATGGAGTTGGATTCCGTCGCCCAGACAGCGCGCCTCACAGAGCAGCGTGCTCAGTCGGTGCTGAACTGCTTGAACACGTTCAAGGGCAGGACAGCGGTCCCACTGAAACTCTTTCAGAGGCTCCTGGGGCATATGGCAGCTCGGCCTGCTACATATGAGACCGCTTCAGCACTGGCTTCACGACGAGTCCCGAGATGGGCGTGGCATCATGGCACTCTCCGGGTGGCAATCACACCGGAGTGCCGCCAGACCTTCAGCCCGTGGTCAGACCCCTCGTTCCTGCGGGCAGGAGTCCCCTTGGAACAGGTGTCCAGGCATGCTGTGGTATTCACAGATGCCTCTGCCACCGGCTGGGGTGCCACGTACAACGGGCATGCAGTGTCAGGGGTGTGGACGGACCCTCAACTGCATTGGCACATCAACTGCCTCAAGTTGCTAGCAGTACATCTCGCCCTGACCCGCTTGAAAAGACGGCTACAGGGCAGGGACGTGCTGGTCCGTACGGACAACACTGGGACCGTTGCGTACATCAACCGTCAAGGTGGTCTACGCTCCCGTCGCATGTCGCAACTCGCCCGCCATCTCCTCCTCTGGAGTCAGAAGCATCTGAGGTCGCTTCGAGCCATGTATGTCCCCGGCTTGCTCAACCGTGTGGCCGACGAGCTATCACGAGCTGTGCTCCCGGGAGAATGGCAACTCCACCCCCAGGCGGTTCAGCTGATCTGGAGAGAGTTCGGGGAGGCTCAGGTAGACCTGTTTGCCTCCCCAGAGACCTCCCACTGCCAGCTGTTTTACTCCCTGACCGAGGGAACACTCGGCACGGACGCACTGGCACAAGGCTGGCCCCGGGGCCTTCGCAAATATGCGTTTCCCCCAGTGAGCCTACTTGCACAGACACTGTGCAAAGTCAGGGAGGACGAGGAGCAGGTCCTTCTGGTGGCTCCCTATTGGCCCACCCGGACTTAGTTCCCAGAACTCATGCTCCTTGTGACAGTCCCTCCCTGGCCCATTCCTCTGAGGAAGGACCTTCTGACTCAGAGACGGGGCACCCTATGGCACCCGCGTCCAGACCTCTGGAAACTCCTTGTCTGGTCCCTGGACGGGACGCGGAGATTTTAGGTGACTTACCCCCTGAGGTACTTAACACCATCACTTCAGCACGGGCGCCGTCCACGAGACGTGTTTACGCCCTGAAGTGGAACCTGTTCGTCGAGGGTGTTCTTCTCGCCGAGAAGACCCCCGAAGATGTCCGATAGGGTCTGTGCTTTCCTTCTTGCAGCAGGGGTTGTAGCGTAGACTGTCTCCCTCCACCCTCAAAGTACATGCTGCCGCTATTTCAGCTTATCACGACCACATAGATGGCAAAGCAGTTGGAAAGCACGACCTGGTCGTCAGGTTTCTTAGGGGGGCGAGACGATTAAATTCTCCTCGACCCCCCTCCATACCCTCTTGGGATCTTTCCCTGGTGCTTCGAGCACTTCAGGATGTTCCCTTTGAGCCTCTGCAGTCAGTAGACTTAAAGCTTTTTTCCATGAAGACTTTGCTGCTGGTTGCACTGGCCTCTGTCAAGAGGGTAGGAGACCTGCACGCATTTTCGGTCGACGAATCGTGCCTAGAGTTCGGGCCGGGTGACAGCCACGTGGTACTAAGACCCCGGCCTGGCTATGTGCCCAAGGTTCCTACCACTCCCTTCAAAGACCAGGTAGTGAACCTGCAAGCGCTGCCCTTGGAGGAGGCAGACCCAGCCCTGGCTTTGCTCTGTCCCGTTCGCGCTCTGCGTATGTACGTGGACAGAACTCAAAGGGTCAGGACGCCCACTGGATAGTGGATGCCATCGCCTTGGCTTACCAAGTACAAGGCGTGCCCTGCCCGCTCAGGTTGCATGCACACTCCACGAGAGGCGTTGCATCCTCCTGGGCACTGGCACGTGGCTCCTTGCTAACAGATATCTGTAGAGCTGAGGGCTGGGGGACACCTAACACGTTCGCTAGATACTATAGCCTACGTGTACAGCCGGTCTCCTCCCGTGTTCTCACCCTAGACGGGTAGAAGCACTGAGAGGTCTGGCTCTGTCGGCTTGCTGCACCCTACTGTGCACCCTTATTGCTCCAGAGTAAAACCTGTCGAGTCCTCCATAACCCCTCGGCCCGGACTTGGCGGAGCGTCCGGCGCCAGGCCCTTATCCGCTGAATCCTTGAGAACCGGATCTGGGCTGGGTTCCATATGTGTGACCCTACGGGGATCCCATATGTGTATATTCCACGGCTGCTCCTATCGGAAGTCCGTGTCTTTCCCTTGGGCTAAGTCACCCATTATTTCATATGCAGTACAGCTTCGGGCTAGTCTATATGCATTTCACCATAACTCTTTGAAGAAGTGTTCCGCAGCGTTCCTTCCTAAACAGAAAGGGCACGCTTTCCCAGTGTTATCCAATATCTCACTGTATGGGTTATCACGGAACAACAGTGTCAGACTCACTCTGTGTAAGCCTCCGCCTATCGTCCTTCCAGGCAAGAAGGTGTAGAGGCTTGCATGGGGGCGCGCGCTGGATGGGGTGCAGCAGCTGTGGCGCTTTGGTAGGGATTCCTATTGGTCAGTCATGACCTACGTTGTAGTGACTGACCCATAGGGAACGTCTCGGTTACATATGGTAACCCTCGTTCCCTGAGGGAGGGAACGGAGACGTAGGTCCCGTCGCCACATCTGCTGCCGCCCGCCAGGGTGGCCAGCTTTTTCAGGCTTGGCTCCTCAGCAAAAAACTAGTGTGCAATCGCACCAGCTGCTTGTTAAATACCCGCGCTGCGAGGCTGCACAGCTGTTGCAAATGATTGCACGCCAATGTGTATAGGCTTGTTTTAGTTTCACTCGAAGTAGATTGGTCTCTCTAGCGAGATTCCTATTGGTCAGTCATGGCCTACGAGATGCGCATGAAATTAGTCACACAAGAGCGTTTTGTGGTGGCAAACAAACTTCGATCACTGAATAAGAAAC